>NC_083649.1:25252305-25852305 GCF_963576545.1 Limanda limanda
TGTTCCTTGGGGTCATGTTTAACACAATGCTTGCTCAATAAATTCCCACTGAAGCAAGAGAAGACTGGTGGCATACAGCACTCATAGCAACAGTGATAGACACGTGAGGGGCTGGGCCTCAGCAGCTTAAAGGGAAGACTCACTTTGCTGAAAGGTCGGCTCAAATACTTTGTTGGATTTGGACTCTTGCTCGAGGGAACACTGAGTCATCAGGCTTAGCAGAGTCAACCAAGACTTTCAGGAGAAATGCCCTTACAGGGTGGACTGTTACAAAGTAGCGACAGCTCACCAGTCTGAAGGATATCAAGGACGCATCCCTGTGTGATCATCTCTGAACAGAAAGAGTTTGAATAATTGCTAGTGGGTTGCCAGTAAAAAGACTATTTCTGTAAAAAACATAAAGCATGTCCATTACTGTTAAGAAAATCAATGTAACAAGTTGGGGATCCTGGATCCAGATCCAAAATATGAAATGAAGCAGACAAGTCACGGGGAGACAGGGAGGAAACAATAGACTGACAGAAGTGAGAGAGAGAGATAGGATACTCGATTCAGGGACAACGGGTTTTAAAGAGAAGCAGTGGTGGTCAGAAATGTTACATTATTTTGTTGGTAGGACAACATGGTCTGTTCTGTACATACTATGCTCAACAGATTCACTGAGTCTGAGACCCTGATGGCAGGATCATTTAAGAGCTACAACCCCTGAAGCAATTAAAAAGTAAAAGTGTGAAGTTTAGTTTTATGTTGGGATTTTAAGGCCCACACTCTAAAGAGTTCCTTGTCTGGGAATTTAACAGAGCTACTGGACTTAATAACTAAACTACCTATCAACATTAAATAACGTTCACAATTTTGAAGAATAATAGAATTACTGACTAAACAAAATACATTCCAAATTACAGGACATCTCATACAAGAAACTATGCTCAACATGGCAGAAGATATTGCAGAGAGACTGATGAGGTTAAAAAAAATACCCTCCTCTGCGTGATAAAACAAACAGTATTTAATAAAAAAGGCCACAAGACGACGGACAAATGCAATACACAGAATCATTTTCCAACACAGGTTATGTGCCAGTGTTTTATTTCATCAGCGCAGATGCTCACATTGTTGTAGTTATTGGTATTGTTCTTGGTCTGGGTGGCTCTTTAAACACCTACCTATAAACTGTATACTGTAAAATAGTTATGTGGACAGAGGAATGTCGCATCTTTCTAAGCCCTATGAGACAAACTGTGATATGTGAATATGGGCTATACAATTAACATTGATTGATGATTATACCTGTAGCATGAAGGCGTTTCCGTAAGTAAGACCAATTATAAACCAATCTAAATCACTACATTGACAACCAGTCTGTTAAGGGTGCCAACTATACACCTGATCAATTCCCTGCATGGGTAAAAGACCATTGACATTTATTAAAGTCCAACTCTAACTAGCTTTCTTTTGTTATTTCAACAGTGGCTGACAGGAAGGAATGTTTGTCTTGAAGCTAGATCAAGACACATTCCCACCATTAGAATTGGGTTTTACCAGACTGAACAGAGTTGGAACAGTAGGTCAAGCTGTACGAGAAGAAAAACTGTACCTGATGCCCTCTCTCTCACACACACACACACACACACACACACACACACACACACACACACACACACACACAAACACACACACACACACACACACACACACACACGCACACAGAGCACATCAAAAATGCATTCAATGAGGTCTGAAAAGATGGATTGGTAAATCAATTTCAGCATAGACACTCTGTGAACAGCTTTCACTGTCAAGGATGTGACAGCGTGTTTGGGTTCATGCATTCAAATTGTAACACTCCAGTTTCAATGTCAGCACTGTGGCCTTGTTAATGTAAAATTTGAGTGCAAAGACAAGAGGCCTTGAAATTCAATATTCGCAACACGTACATGGCATTAGTTGTACAGTTTAATGTACTGTTTAATTAGTTTCCTGATGCCCTGAATCCAAATCAGCATTCAGAGGATGGACTGTTTATATAGCTGGATATAGTGCTTAGAGAAACAAGGCTGCTTGCTCGAGATACTTGTTTTAATGTTGCATCAAAGAAAAGATGTTTCCCTAAAATATACAAATATTTCTGTTTTGTTCATCTGGATGTTTGACAGCTATCTTTTACAAAGGACACCACACCTACATCTTCGTGATAAAATTAACTTGGTATATAGCTTGCAATGCAAGTTTACATGAAAGAAGCTGTGAACAGACACTTTGTTAATCTCTTAAACACATTGCCAACATAGGTCTGGACCATGGGAAACCTCCGCAATGCTACCACTTTTAACATTTTCTCTGCATCCGTTTTAAATGAAAAGACATATGGCTTTTCCTCAATGCCAGTGCACCATGATATGTTAGAAAGCAAGAGTAATTCAATTCAATCATAGAATATCCTAAATGGACTACAGGATTATCCTCTTTAGTTTTATCAAGCGTAATGTTGTGACTCTGTGTTTTTGTGATTAGGGCTGAAGCCTGTCTGTGCCATAAAGAGGAGAAAAGAGAGAGCATTGGTCCCTCCAATTCAATGCACACTGGTCTAATAAGCTTCAGGGCTCATTATAGAGTAGAGAGAGACGTCTTCCTTTCTCGCAAAATGCAAGTAATGAGGCATTTGAAATATTCCACAACATTAGGATAACTGAAATTGGAGAGTAAGCCCTATAAGCTTTGCTTGTGTAACACATTTAAAAGTGCTTGTTCTTTCCCGAGGCTAGTGGGGATTTCACTTTCAATTTCTCACCTACCAAGCTGCACTGTTTTCATTTCCCTGTTTTGTACAATGGTCATGTTCACATGATGAGCAGATGCTGAGATGTTAAACCTGCTTCCTTGGCTTTCATTCATTTATCTTCCTTGATACTTTATATGCAACAGTGAGGTGAGTAATAGAGTTCAAAGAGACATTTTAAAATCCCATTCTGCATTTTGTGCTACCCTGAGTCCTAATTTTGGGATATGAATGCATACTGAGATATAGAACATGATACAGTGATCTGATGGGTAGGCAGTCTGCTAAGTCTTAAAAGTAAGCCCTGTTAGAGCATATGGGGGCCAGTGCTAAGGAGATTATCTCCCGTTTTAAAGGCGTGAAGCAGTTTAGCCAAACACCCCTCTGGACAGGAAGCTGGTCCATTGCAGAGGCTCAACCCACATCTATCCTTAAAAAGAAATTGCCAAGTGGAGATGCACAGTTCCCTGTTTTTAATTATTCAGTGTGACATTTAACAGGTGAAGTGAAAAACACAAAACAGGCGGGTCAGATTTTTTTATATTTGACATGTGCTGAGCCAGTCCCATCTTTAAATGAGCCTTTCGGTTCAGCTCGAGCATCACACAGCACATCTGTAAATCACAAGCTTTTATTTAGAGCACAATAATCAGGCCCTTTAGGCAGATTCCGCCACATATGTAAAACATGGTATGGTATGTTTGATGCAGGACCTTCTGTAGCACCTTTGGTCAATTTATAGGCTGGTGCAAAGAGGATAAGGAGCAGGATAAAGATAAAGGAGAGAGTGGAGGGAGAGTGGTACTTGCAGTCACCATCTAACAATAGGCTCACTGCCTCTCTCAACAATAAATAATAAACCCACTACTTCCACAAACATCTTTCTGTCTATCTGTCTGTATGTGGATCACATATCCTGCGAACTGTTCAACTTATCAACTTCACACTTGTCAAGTGTATTGTTAGTGGCCCATTGAATGAACAAGATGTCAGCACTCTGTAGCAGGCAGCATGCCTTAACAGTCAGTATGCAGACCAGGTTTAACATGTCTTTCTCTATGTCATTGGATAAACTCACACGGAAACAGGGTCAAACAGCAAGTCGAAATCACTGTCAGATAATTTTAATGATATCATTATTTTTATTTACTCATATCGGACTGACACCCATCTGACTCTCAAGGCACAGATGCAGATCTCCATCACAGCTACAGTATTTTTTAAATCACCACCTGTTTAGCAATTAGTCTTCAAAGGAAAAGCACAACCTTTACTTTGTTGCTGCAATGCTTTATGAATTGCATAGCTTTTATTTTGAGGTCTTGGGTCTGAAAATTGTGACACTTACTTAACAGACCTCTAAAATAGGCAACATGTAATTAAAGAAAATACCACTATTCAAGTAAATCATTCAAACTACGCATCACTAATTATTAGTTCTTTAAGCAAATTCCATTTTATTTTATTTTTTGCAGATATACCAGGAAGGATGAACACTAAGATTTGCAACGTCAATCTGCACCATGGACTGTTTTTAAAAAGCTCTGCAAACAATGTCACCTGCGCAAACAATAGAAAAGTGATAGTAAATTGTAACAGTTTGAGGTAGACTGAGAAGAAATAATTATGAAGTAGACTCTGGAGCATTACCACAGGTCAAGCAAACAGTCCTTTCCATGTTTAGAAAGGGCAATGCAGTAAGAGAGATGATAATTAGCATTAGGCTATGCTAGAAAAATATTGATGTTAACATTGTGCACAATGGCTAAGAAAGTAAGTAGGAATTAACAAGGAAGCTAGCTGTCTTTAAGTTTTCCCTGGCGAGCTAAACTGTATGTTAACGTGGCTCTGATACAATGTCTCATTTGTTAACTACACTTTATAGACATTTACAGTAAGTCAGCTGCAGTACTTGATAGGGTTGGGTACCGAGAACCGGTTCCAATACAACCGGTACCTACCCGGACCGAAATGCAACGGAGATTTCGGTGCCTCATTTCGATGCCTGAGCCAATTGAAGACTGAGGTCTCCGCTCGTCCCGCCTCCTCACACTTCCGCTCCCCTTCCTTCACAGGAAGCGGCGGCTCCCGCCGGCCCCCCCCCGCATGAGTCGGCTGCGGCTGCCAGTGGACAGACTCTTGTCCCCGCGCTGCCCGCCCCGCGTGCGTCAGGGCTCCCGTGCAGGTGTGTGTGGGGGGGGGGGATCTCCTCGTGAGACCTCTCCCCGGCGCTGGCTGCCCCCCCCCGCCGGGCGCATTTCCTCCTTGGCTGGGCTCCGGGACCGGCTCCGGGACCGGCTCCGGCAGGAGGAACGAAGACCACGCCGAGAAATGTTTCATAAAAGCGACCGCATTTTAGGGGGGCGAAGGCGGGGGGCCGAAGCCTGCCTGCGACAGCCCCAGCCGCGGAGACACGGGGGTCTCCGAGTGATGGGAAAGCGACCCTCAGTCTTCATTTGGCTCAGGCACCGAAGTCAGAGTCACGAGTCAGAGTGTGTGTGTTTTGTATTTATTTTTATTTATTTAAAGGGACTCTTACCTTTGTTGCATTTTTACACTTTTTTTGGATAAGGTTAAATTGGTATTAATAAGGTAATGACACTCTAAAATGCAAGACAGACCCACCAGGAGTAAAAACAAACAATTATTTCACTCTCATAATATTTAGTGAAAACTTCAACCAATAAAATTCTTCGGACCGAAGGACCTTATTGGCCGACAGACCTGTCTGTTTGCTGCATGGACATGCAGGTTTTCCGTCTGCTTCTTGTGGCGCATTCGGGCCCGCGTCATCAAGGCATGTGAATGTAAATGTATATAACTTACCGGTGCTTCTGAATCCGAATCCATTGCTTTGGTAAACAAAAACTCACGTGCGTGCGCGGAGGCAGTAGGTTGTAAATAAAGTTTCTTCAAAAAAACACCGCGGATGGGAACGAGGGGGTGGGGCATTGGAGGAAGGCGGGATGATTTGAATGTGCTGTAATTCTCAAATGCAACAAAGGTAAGAGTCCCTTTAAGTATAGTGTAAACTTTTGTTAACAGTTCGTATGTTATTCATAGTTTTAAGTTCAAAAGGGTTTTGTATTTATTTATATTTATAATCTACTTTATACAGTTAATATATTTGGCAATAAAAAAGCCTTTCTTAGTCAAGTATCGTTTTGTGCACTTTTTTGAAAAAAGTATCGGTTCAGGCACCGTTTAGGCACCGGTATCGTTTTAAAAGTATCGGTTAGGAACCGGTATCGGATAAAAACCAAACGATACCCATCCCTAGTACTTGAACAGTGCTCTTTTGGTCAGGGTTTGTGAGTCAATCCAAATATCCTGTACCTGATTGTGTCATTATGTTAAAACTGCAGCTGAAAGTGTCACTCCTCATTGTTGAGCCAGACTGGGCCAGCATCCCCAGAGGAGGAGTTTGACAGGGTGAGAGAGAAGAGCAAGGAGCAGGAGATGATGAGAATCACGAAAGTAAATTCATCATAGCCGAGTGTACAACAATAGATTTTTGAAGGTAATCATCATGTTTGCTAATTTTTTATCTTGATTTCATCATACTCATTGCACGGCTTTAGTATTTGTTGCAACTTTGGTTTATATTTTGGATTTCATATTTTTTGATCACAGTCCAGCCCTGGTTGCAAGGGCGTGGTCAGAGATGGATGGTAGGTTCAGAAGAGCACAGCTGTGATTCTATGCTGGGTTCTGCATAGGTTTAGAAAACAAAAGCACTGTTAAGGTGAGGAAAAGAGCATTGTTAAGGTCAAATAATGTAAAAGAACTGTATGTTTTGTGTTTCATGACAATGGATTTGTTTTAGAGGAGCTTCAACCCTAACTAAGTCTTGCAAGTGTCTGTATATCCATAAAAGAAAGTTTTATAATGCTGCAGTACAGAGAAGCAGGTATTGTATAGCCGGATTTAGTTTTATGTTCGAAAACAAATGTTATTGCCTATGTTGCCAGTTAAAAAAAAATTGCCAGAAGCCGTAATAATTAACAATACTGATCGTGTTTATAGAAAATGTGATCTAGGTGACATTGCATTCACCCAGGAATCTAAAATGATTTCTGTGAGACAGGTATGCAGATTATTCATATGTGGTTTTTCTTTGGTAAGTTAAGTTAACCAGGAATTAGACAAAAATAACCAAATCACTGAATATAAAAATCGTTATTGGTATCATGATCAGTAGTTAGAGTGGTAGTAGTATTTATTAATATATTACACGTAAATTAACTTTTTCAGGTCAGTTTTTCAGGATATCTGACATTCTGTACCGTCTACTCTTCCAAACAATATGTTGATATGTCATAGACATAATCTCAAGGGGTTTGCAAGTTAAACACAGCTGTGTAGACAGTAGTATTGATGAAAGTTGTTCTGTCTCATTAGTTAAACAAGAATATGCTAATTAAGTTTGTCGCACATCAGTGTATAGGTCCTGTAGCTATATTAAATGAAACAAAACCATTGGTTGCCCAGCTCCAGTTTAGCTCAGTGTTAGTGTGACACTCTTGAAACTTGAAAACTTGAAACTTGAAACAAGACACAGGGATTGCTCAATTAAAAACTAGGATATCTACTTTTGTCTTTAATGCTGTGTTGGAAAAATCCGTCCCATGATCGTGTCTGTGCCGATACCAGATCAAAAGAGAAACTGGGGCTGTGTCCCGCATGCAGCTGCCGTCTCAGCTAGACTGCCATTTAGCAATATCGGCTGTTTCCATCTAAGAAACAGCACTTGTATAGCATGTTTATTTAGCTTTGTCTGCTGAGTAATCTAATATGCATACTGGATGCAGGAAAAGGAGGTGGGAATTTCTACTAATTATACTCACACTTAAAACTTATTTTTTAAAAGGCATCAGACCCAACAAAGTGGCCTATTAACAAATACTGTGAATTGATTGATAAATTAAGTAAAGTCAACCGACATATGAAGAGGCTGAATTTAATGGTTTCATATCCAGAAAACATAATCATATTGTGTTGAATATAGGAACTTGTCTTTTTTGGATAAATATTAACTAATATTACTTTTTAGAAATATGCACCTCCATTTGAGTGTTTGTCAAAATGGCCTTAATCTTCTGTGTTTGCTCTGTTATTAAAAATATATATTTAAATTTATAATTTGAGGATAGAATAATAAAACACCCATTTCCCCACCACGTACCTGCCAATTTTTTCACAACTTCCAGCATATTAACTTGCACTTCCAGTATATAACCATAATACTTTATATTAACACAGCACTCAGAGAATTGAAATTCCTCCCTCATCTCAGTTCTAAACTAACTTCTCTTTTTTACGTTAAGTAATTATAGAGGACGCTGTCAGTCCTCATAGATTTATTACTCTGTAATGATCTCTCCTCTCATCCTGACACTCACCTGCTGCTTTCTCTGTCTGAGGTCTTTGTAATACACTTGTGTACTTGTAAAAAGCTGATTAGAAAGCTGCTATACTGTAGAGAAATCAATGTTTCTGAAGTGAAACCTGGTTGTAAAATGGATATAATTCCTTTCCGGTATTACAGTTAATGAATCACCTGATTGAGCAAGAGGGACTGAAGGTACATTTGGATGCTAATATGCTTAAGTTTGCATGGTTGTCACCCACTCTCCCCACTGATATGCTCCAAATAATCTCAATGAGGCTGGGAATACCTATTTCTCCTGCACAGTAGTGCGCAATGACTGGATGAAAGACCAGCATCAGTTGCTTTTAAACTTGCTAGTGCATTTCTACGTCTGGAATGGCAACTTATCAAACATCTTTGGTGTATATGGTCCCCTAAATGAATATTAACCGTCCACATTTGTCAAAAGGTTTTGATAGAATGAAAACCATTTAAGATAATTGTCGTGGTATCTTTGGTTCATAAGGTGACAGATTGATAGTTACTGAAGCACCAAGCGGCACCAATGGGGATTTTCTCAGTATTGAGCTTCATAAGCATTCAGCAGATCTTGTTGCAGACATGGACACGTGAATGCAGCCAGATTTTCCTTCCAATATTTTACAGATTTTTAACTAAGAACCAGGGTGAATGATTGAGGAGGAGTTATATGCAACAGTGTTCTCATTACTGTGTTATTCGTCTCCTTAGAATGAACCCTATTATTTGCAATGCTGCACTACAGTAGCCCAAAGTCAATGAACCAAATTCTGTCTCTACAGAGAGCCTTCCACACCCGTTACCTAAAGACCACCTAAAGAACATTCTTGGAAAGGGAGGGTGTCGCAAGGTGTTTTCAGTAGGGATGGGTATCGTTTGGTTTTTATCCGATACCGGTTCCTAACCGATACTTTTAAAACGATACCGGTGCCTAAACGGTGCCTGAACCGATACTTTTTTCAAAAAAGTGCACAAAACGATGCTTGACTAAGAAAGGCTTTTTTAATTGCCAAATATATTAACTGTTTAAAGCAGATTATAAATATAAATAAATACAAAACCCTTTATAACTTAAAACTATGAATAACATACGAACTGTTAACAAAAGTTTACACTATACTTAAATAAATAAAAATAAATACAAAACACACACACTCTGACTCGTGACTCTGACTTCAGTGCCTGAGCCAAATGAAGACTGAGGGTCGCTTTTCCATCACTCGGAGACCCCCGTTTCTCCGCGGCTGAGGCTGCCGCAGGGGGGCTTCGGCCCCCCGCCTTCGTCCCCCTAAACTGCGGACGCTTTTGTGAAACCTGTCTCGGCGTGGTCTTCGTTCCTCCCGCCCCGAGCCTTTCCAAGCCGACCCGGAGCCGGTCCCGGAGCACCGCCACGGAGGAAATGCGCCCGGCGGGGGGGAGGGGGGGCCAGCTAGAGCCGGGGAGAGGGCTCACGAGGAGATACTCCCCCCCCACCTGCACGGAAGCCCGGACACACGCGGGAGCCCGGGGACAAGAGTCTGTCCCCGGGCTCCCGCGCCCGGCGGCCCCGCGGGAGCCCGCCGCTTCCCGTGAAGGAAGGAGCGGAAGTGTGAGGAGGCGGGAGGAGCGGAGACCTCATTCTTCGATTGGCTCAGGCACCGAAATGAGGCACCGAAATCTCCGTTGCATTTCGGTCCGGGTAGGTACCGGTTGTATTGGTACCCAACCCTAGTTTTCAGTTGGTTGCAATCTGCAACCTTACCACTGGTAACTAAATCCTACAAGTTACACCCTTGTTAAACTGGGGTCCTGAGTGTGTACCCTACAAGTGTCAACAACCCTAGAACACTTTTGTGCCAGTCTAGCAAACAGTCTTCCAACTGAAGATTCTTAAGGGATGCTCTATAATTTCTTCTTCTAAATTCACAGTCGTGTGACATACTATCTACATTTAAACCCATCAAAACCAAAAATTTGTTATTTACATTTGCATCAGTATCCATCAATCATCTATACTGCTTATGCTTTAAGTGTCATAGAGGGGCTGGAGATTGGGTGAGAGGCGGAGTGCACCCTGCACAGGTTGCCAGTTTATTGCTGGGCTGACACAACAATCATCCATTCTTATTTTTACACCTACATGCAATTCATACTAAACTCAACCTGCATGTCTTTGCACTGTGGGAGAAACAAGAGCATTGGCGTAAACTAAGTTAGGCAAAGGGAGAACATACAAACTTCATACAAAACATGACAGGTTTGAACCCCGAACTCCCTTGCTATTGGTGCTTACTATTTCACCACTGTGCGTGCAGCCAAATAAACTATAAATATTGTTGAAAACCTGAAAATTTTTCAAAACATTTTGAAAAAATAAGAAGCTTGAAAGTGCCATGGGTGGCAGTGGCCCAGATGGACGAGTTGTTTGTCCAGAAGGAGGGTGATTTAATACCTGGCTCCTCCAGTCCGTCGACCTTGGGCAAGACTCTGTACCGCATATTGTATGATGCAGTGTGAGAATGATGCACTGTGTGTGAATGTGACTTGTTCTGTGTCAATAATAAGATGAGAAGAGCGCTGGATTAATCCAGTCCATTTATCTCCATGGTTGTTTGTTGCATAAGCAAGTACCTGTGCGCGCAAAATCCAACTGAGATATTTGAAATCATCAGACTGTGCTTGGAAATATAATAATTGCAAATGGAAAGTATAATACACTGACACTATTATCAATGGATCCATGTTTCTTGTGGCCATTGAGATGAATAGCTCCTGAAGGCAGAATCTGACACGACGGATCTGCCGAATTTGCAGTGCCTTTTTTTAGCTTCTAGGGATGTTGATCAATTTTACTTATTACACTTGCTGTAAATCTGTGGTTGTACTTATTGGACTGTAAGCCTCTCTCAATAGAGCTCACAATGTCCAAGTAATATCATGTAATACATCCCATTGATTTCTTCCATTATCAGTCCCTCAGTTAGAGTTAGCATGCCAAGAGTAAGTCTTCTATTACAGCCTGAAAGATGTGTATTTGTAGATCGTGGGCATGTATTACATGAAAGATCATTTGCATGACCTTTATGAAACGTAACACGAGCAGAGCACTCATCAGTGAAGCCAAACTCATTCCTTGTAGTGGATTTAACCTGATACTTTGTATTCATATGGGGAATACACTGATGTCCTTTTCAGTCTTGGTGTGTTGGATGAGTGTCTGATCCTGATCTTCCTTCTTCGGTGACCAGTCAGTAACATTCTCCTCATGGGAGATTATAAGTGGATCTCTCCAGTGCCCCCTTTTTGCTTCTAGGCTCAGTAAAACAGGAAGTGAACAAAAGAAGGGCTCACCTAACACTTTGATAATATCAAATAGCCAAGGATATGGCTGCTTTCTTTTGTCTTTATAATTGCTTCAATTTTCCATGTCCTTCTGCCTGACAAGTGCTGAAGTATGGACTGTTTTCTATTTGGGGAAACTTTCAGTTCTTTAAAGATGGGAAGGAAGTGGATTTCTCCATTATCTGAAAATCTTTGTTAATTAGGAGGGCAAAAACATTTTTTAAGGGCTGCTGAATTTTCTCAACAGCCTCTGTTTTAAATATCATTGTCTTGGAAAATTTCAACATAACAAGAGAACAGTGTCTTTTTTTTATTGTACACTGCAGTGCCGTAAAATGTCCTTGATTTCTCTGGGTGTCGTGTCGCTACGCAGTGTAATTGTTATACCTGCTATCCAGATTTCCAGGAAGTGGTTACATGCTGTCAACAGACATTGTGCATTGAAGGTCAGATTCAGAATTCATTTTTCTACTGACTCTGACAAAAAAAGAATGGTTCCTATAAAAACATTTTACTTTGTGGTTTTATCGAGCTCGTAGTAAGTGTTGTAGTCAACTGTCGACTCAGCCATCCATACAAACCCATACAATCTGTAGATGCAAATTTCAAGGTTGTGGTGAAGGTACAGGACAAAGAGTGAAAACAATAGTGTTTGTTTGAATTGTTGTTGCTGCACCTTGCCTCCACCTGCACAAGAATACAAATGTTCAGCAAGATACTCTCCTGGTGCACTTCAGGATGCATTACATTTTAATTTCGCACAACCCTTAAGATCTGTTGTGTGAAAACATGACTGCAGGCATGAAAAGATAGAATACAGGGGAAGCATAGTGGGAGAGACCAAGAATGAGGATAAGATGTTATCCCCAGAGAGGTTGTTCTGCCTCGTTCCATTTCTAAAGCAGACATTCATGTCACACTGTTTGTTATTTCATCTATATGCTGACTGGAAATGTTTTGAATTGGAGTTTTACAAAATAATCAAAGCATGGCCACAGCAACCAGGCCTGCTGCACAGCCCTTCCCTGCCAAGGCCAGAGACCCAGGGACCCAGGACTCTCCACATTACCCACCAGTTCCAGGCCAAAGTTTTGCGAGATCTTACAAAAGAACAGCATTTTAGTTTTTTAACTATCTTCAGACAAGGCAGGAAAAAAGTGTTAGTGGTAACCAAAGTGTTACTTGCCACTTGAAACCAACTTATCGCTAAGGAGTTAATGTGTGGCATGATGTTATCAGACAGTAAATTATATATTTATCCTCATACACAGACCGTACACATAAATTGAGGGGCTGTTGCTCTTATGAATCAATCAAATTTTATTTGTATAGCCCATATTCACATATCACAATTTGTCTCATAGGGATTAAAAAGGTGTGACATCCTATGTTCTTAACCCTCAACAAGAGTGAGAAGAAACTACCAAAAAAAGATTGGGAAAAAACCCCTCAGAGAGAGCCACATGTGAGGGAACAGAAACCGTTTTTAACATAATGGTGTCAATGTTTAAAGTATTTATACATAAGAAAATGTCTGACAGGTGAAGGGAGTAGCAACAAGTGAAATGGAGGAGTTATTGTCAGAAATTGTAGAATATATGTGAGTAGCAATCTTGATGTAATCATAGTCCATGATCAGCCACAAAGATCAGTCATCACTATCCTTGATTAGGATCAACAATCAGGATCCACAATGCACCAGGACTCTGGGGAGGAAGTAAAGTCAGTAAAATTATTGATGAGACATTAATGTATGAATGAAAGAGAAGCTCCATGTGGCATGTGCCCCCTGACTTTCTAGACCTATAGCAGAATAACCAAGAGCTGGTCCAAGACAGACCTGAACAAGCTTTACCTATACGTTTTACCAAGAAGGAAAACCTACTCTTAAACATAGAGAGTGTCTCTGCCTGAACTGAAACTGGGAGATGATTCAGATGGAGGGGTTGGTGAAGTGCTTGAGTCCACACAACACTTTTGGAGTTTTTGGGGTAAACAGTGTAGCAGCCGAATCCAAAACAATTGAAGACATCTGTGACCTATCTTCAGACGTATTAAAACAACAGAAAAAAACATGCCTCCATACTGCTCGCGTGGTGTCATCCAAGTGTCCAAAAACTCGACATTCTCGACATTAGCATTTCTGACCACCCCTGAAAGAACCTCGTCGGAAGATATCAGCGGACATTTAGGCTTAAAACTTGGGTGAACTATGGCTTTAAGGGCCTTGTAGGTGAGGGGGTTATTTTTGTTTATTTATGTAGTGAAGCTAATATAGGAGAAATTAGATTTTTTATCCGGGTTCTTGTCAGCACATGTGCTGCAGCGTTTTGGACAAACTGCTGAGTGTTTAATGAGTTACTGCTAAAGCACCTAATATGGAATTTCATTAAACAAATATGGACGTTACAAAGATGTGGACAAAATGTTCTGCACCTTTTTGAGACAGGAGGTGTCTGACTTTTGAAATGTTACGCAGTGAAAGAAGTCTGTGGGGGACGGCAGTGAGATCTGTGGGAGTCCCACAGTGCAGAAGGACTGAAAGAACAGAAGATTCAAACTTGCTACTATAGGTCATATAGCAAAACAAATGTAAGATGATTTAAATAGGGGAGGAAAATGCAAAACTTGTCTGTCCTCCATCTTAAAATCATATGTGATGCCTTTTGCTTTGGCTATGAAGCCAAACTAGCAGGGTTGAGCCAAATACTTGGATGAAATGAGTATCCAGTACGGATTATGTACTTTTATTGACCACGAGTACCATCCGAGTAAAATGTGTCAATATCCGTACTCATGATGAATGAAAATCCTCATTGGATAGCTGTGTCCACATCATTACTCCATAGGCCAGCCACACACAGAGCTCTTCCCCCCCACAGAGCCTATAAAAAGTTTACTGCAGCTGCGCCAGCAGCGCCACACAACACAATCATGTCGTTGTCACAGCCACTCTGTCCACAGGGATACTAACGTATAACGTCGTTATCTATGATCATATATTCTCAGCACCCACTGGCCGAGTCAGAGTGCACCCAGCCCAGCTAGACGCACACGGCGCGACCACTCCTCTCTCTCCTATACAGATACAGATAATAGTGTACTCGCTCATCCATACCTAAGAGCTTTAAGACTCACTATAACAGTGACTGCATTATTTCACTGTAGGAGGTAGATTGTACAGCTTTACTAAGGTAAGAGCTACACACTTAAGTTCCAACTGTTACGTTTAAAATTATAATTTAGCATTTGCTTTGCTATCATTCAATAAAAATTGGATTTTGAAGGTCATCATTTTGCCACTAAATAGTAGACAATAGATCTTAAAGATAAGATACGATTAGAGATTCCCTATTTTTGAGGCTGCTTTCAGTATGTTAATTCAACTAGCACACTCAAAGGTTGGCTACAGAAACACTGTCTTATGCATCTAGACACGAGGATGTGTGAGATGGGTTAGCATAAATGATCTATGTTTAGGAAGATGAAAAAGGAAGAATATACTACAGTAATCTACTAAAATTGTATGAGAGAAAATTTGAATAGATCTACTCTAGAATTACCGCATTGCATCTGTATGCCTTATCGAACCAGTACCGTTTCTTTCTATATACATTTGTTTTCCAGAGTCATAAAAGATCAGTGTGACCTTTAGTTTTGACCAGTGATCTAATCTAATATGTTCATCTTTGAGTCCAAATATCCACTGATAAAAAGTTGAAGAAATTTCCCCAGGATATATCACATTTGTTTTGAGAGGTCACAGTGACCTTGCCCTTTGACCACCAAATTCTAATCAGGTCAATTCACTTGTGGTAGATGTAATTAAATCCCCTATGGGCAGACATTATCACCTTCACAGGAACATGAAGTCAAAATGACCTTGATATGTGACCTTAAGGCCCCAACATCTAGTCAGTTCATGTTTAAGCCCATGTGAATGTTTGTACCAAATTTGAGGAAATTCCCTCAAGGCGAGATTTCACATTCACGTACGAACATACAAATCGACATACAGACAGATGGACAACCCAAAAACATAATGCCTCCGGCCATTGGCTGTCGGAGGCTGAATTATTGGCTGTGAATAGTGACAGGTTTAAGGTGCAGAAGTCAGGAGATATATAAAAAGGTCGACCAACACCGCTACCCATCGTTGTCAGCTCATCAATTAAATGAACACATGGCTGGAAGTCTGGATTTACAAGGAATTAAAGGCACAGCCATCTCAGCCAGCGTGTATGTGGTTCTGTTCTCATGCTGATCACAAGGTAGTATATTTATGCAGTGCATCATACCCTGCCATTTGGTTTCACTTCAGTGCCGCTGTCATTACTTTGGACTGGATCCTGGAACACACGATGCAATGGGTCCCAAATGAAAAGCTGCCTTTGAACTGAGAAGGCTTGGCAGTTTGAAGGCATGTGTTGCCGCTTGTGCCTTCTACCAGCCAGTGGGAAAATCTAACCTAGTTTATTTCTACCACACCAAAGCATGAGCAGCCCCCTAAGTGTTTTATCATACTTCCCAGGCTGGAAGGTTTGGAGCTCTTTCTTCTTCTGTCTCCTGGAGCAGGGCATGCCTCTGAATTAACAATAACCACTGACAAGAACACTGAATGTAACCAAGATATCTGTCGTGAATGTCTATTGTCCCAAGATGAGATGGCAGATTGGAAAACTCACTTGACAGTGATTCCTTTGATGTTTCAGTTGCATAGTAATTTGTTATGAAAGAAGAGTTAGCATCCATTATGGATTTGGTGAATGTTTGCACAGGAGCAGAGGCTTTGATGTGAGATGTCAAAGGTTCAGATTCAACCTACAATGATCTGGAGCACAGATTCTTTATGTTCATTCATATTTATCACAAATCATATTTTTGGTTTGCTTATATTTTTGTTGTGACCTGTTCATTGTGATTAAAATGCAGCTGTGATTCAAAGTCTTTGCTGTTGTCCTTAGTGGTGTTTAGAATCTTGCAAAATCATACTTGATTGAGTGCATTGATGGATATAAAGTATGAATGTGAAACTAATAGATGTGTATGGGAATAAGTTAAATTGCTCAGTAAACTACCATGTCATTGATATTGCAATTGAATTCGTCATCATTCAAACATCCATTTAAACAAAAGTTATTCAACATACACAAACCATATCTTAATCAATAATAATAATAATAATAATAATAATAATAATAATAATAATAATAATAATAATAATAATGGGCATCCTATTGAGACCTGGCTGAAACACAGTGGCTTGCTTAGTTTTGTGAGATCTTGCAAAAGTACACTTTTTTTTTTTTTCAACCATCAACTTTGTTTTTCTCCATGTCCCTTTGGGGGCTCTGTAAAAATCCTTCGCCTTTGCTGACCTCTTTCATTGTGAAGGAGAAACACTTTTGCTCAATTTACTTGAGCAGTTCAAGCCCCTCCTCCTTCACCAAGGGTGAGCCCAGTCATCCTTTTAAGAAAGCACCATATTCTTTCTCCCTGTTTCTGCAGTCGTATTCCTTTGCTCATTATCCATAACCCATGACCATGTAAGAGGATTGAAATGTACGTTTAATATTAACTTGAGAGCTTTGTCTTCAGCCTTAGTTTTCACTCAATATCATGCTGCCTATGGAAACAAGTCCCCAAGATAGTTGAATGCCTTTGTCCAATTCAATTTCAACTTTTTTAACTACCCTTAAAAAGTCAATGCCCTCTGACATAAAGGGTGTTGACCTCTATCCCTGCAACTTCTTGGCAGGATAAAGTTTTGCATTTATAGATTTTCAGCCAAGCTAGTGCCATGTCAGTCTATTTCTAAAGCTTGGTCCACACCTTTGGTCCGTAATAATATATTTCTGTGACCACTGGAAGCTGGATGGTTTGGCATGAAATCATTGGTTACAACATTCTTTTGTCTACTGGTTGGTTCATCTGAGCATTGAAGTCTCAGAAAGCCTCCAGTGAGGCAGAAGACTCTTAGCCTTTGCGTTTGTCTCTACAAATTCCCAAAACATTTGCTGCTTGAAAGTTTCCATCTCATATACAGAGTAATGAAGCAGCGTCGGATTATTATTCTTACTATACTAGATTTCCTGGCAGCAACACACCAGGTCCAGCTACAAACCAAATAGCCCTTTATACTCCTTTGTTGTAGACAGGCATGTTGTTATAGATTTTACAGCCTGTGTAGCTACAAATAATAAACGTTTAACCACTCAGGGATAATACATCACATACCCAGAGTGACTTTTGCAGGTAGGCAAGCACAGTCATACAACCTACTGCTCCATTTAGCAGTTTACAACACCAATGGGAAAATAGAGCAGACTAAATCATACTTTGCAGTTGTAGCTGGCTGCAAATCTTTATGAACTTCAGGGCCTGTTCTGCCTCATGACTGTTATGCCTGTTTCCCTTGTGCGCCTAGCTGCCTTCTGCCTGGACATATCCACCTCTCTGCATTCCTGATGAGGAAGAAAAACAATTCTTTGGTGATCTTCAAAATATTTGTATCAACATTAAATATTCATTATTGACACGCTCCCAGGTGAGGATGCAGAATGTTGTATCGTCCTGCTAATATACTGTCTTAAACTGTGCAGACACACTGCAGATCTTAGTCAGAGAACACTGCACCTTGGTTAGCAGAGGAGAAACGATGTCACACATGCTGACCAAGGTGATTAGTAAGACCGGAGCCGGTCCTGACCTGCCTGTTACCATGAGCAAAATTCTACTAAGGGGCATGCTCCCACCTGACCTGTGAGCCATGTAAACCATTTGCCATCGCAACACAGTCACACCTGACACCCCAGTCCCCCACCACCCTCCTCCCCCCTTCAGGACAGTTTGCTCCATCTGTTGGTCTAAGAATGAGTAGACCTGCACAACAGAATGAGGTACAAACAAATAATATTTATTAAACAGAATATTTTATACAGAATTCCGAGATAAGATTAACTCAACTAATAAATTAATAAAAATATAAATTGCATTAAATTAAATTAAACACTGGGCTTTTCCTAAAGAATGAGCTGTGTGATTAGCTCTGGCTGTATAACATTATAACTGATCTCATAACATGGGAACCTAAGTCAAAGGCAGTAGCTTTGTCAGATATACCTCGTTTGATTCACAAAGTAAATGTGCAATTCAAAATAAAGAATGAATTAATAGTATTGGCTCCAACGTTTGTTAACAGGCCACCATCATGTATGCAAATACAAATAGTCAAGTATATAGAAATCTGAGAAGCTAAGAAAAGGCTGGAATCAAGCTTCCCTTGACAATAGCCGACTGTGCACACAAGAGAGCATTAGATAACAAAATGAATAAAACAGGCAACATCAGATAATGTAGGTTCAACACACTATCCTTGGATCAGATGTAGCGACAGACATTTTTTTCATTTCCGTATCATCCTCATTGATGTCAATGTTTTACTTTTACTTTTCTAGTACTGCCTGTCTTGCTGGCCATGTTGTTGCCACTGAACTAATATGACCAAAAATCTATGCTTGTGAGTGCTTCTAAAACTCTCAACAACAGGATGGAGCATCACAAACTCATGTTTAACCTGTAAACATCAAACAAGACAGTTGATGTAAACAACAAAGAATGCTGTACTTTTAATGTGCAGTGCATTATACATCCAGGTTCTCTTCTCCTTATCTTCATATAGTTTCACCACTATAAAAATATAGTATTTAGTAAATATAGACTTTTTCTGCATGTATGTTATTGTATCAATATCAGTGCAAACCGTCAAATTATATATATTATTATATAATACACATTGAGTTCATGTGATAAAACTCTTGTATTTTCTTTATTTTCCTGTGATTACACGTGTGCACTCCCAATACTAACTTTTCAAATTTGCTTTGAAACTTTTATAGTATTGGTCTGACCCTTCAAACCCAGTTTCTTGAAATCCCTTCTCATTCATATGAAGGAAAGTTCCAACACACTTTTCTATTGTTGGACTGCAGAATAGCCATCAATGTTTGATTCATATTCTGACAGACACCAATGTACGATACTGTACAAGGTATACTACACCATCCTGTCTTTTGTGCTTAGCAGATTATAACACATTGTTGCACTTGGGCCCTGTATCTGGTCTTCTCTCTGTGAATGAAGCACATTTACCAACACAGTGACAGTTTATTTATATATATATTTATAAATATTATTACAAAGGAGTCACATTAGGCCTGATGTTAAATAAACACCCAGGGAGAGCATCCGTTTCCTCTTTGGGCAACCTCTTGATTCCATTTTCTAATTAATTACTGGCTGTAACACCTTGGCTGTGCCGACATGAAGACTGACGTGTCCCCAGGCCCCCAGTCACATCCACCAGCAGCAGTCCCGGCGGCAGGGGAGCTGTGTTTTTAATCACCTGGCCACTGGCATTATCAAGCTGGAGGAGCCATCACCCGCTCTGCACACAGATGCTTGTTCATTCATCTCTGCCGGAGGTCAGTGTGGCTGAGAAAGTGGTGCCTGCTGTGTCCTGAAACTGCCGCGCTTCATCCCTCCACATTTAGAGCCTCTTAAAGGCACCACATGTTGCATTTTACCCTCAATGAATCATTACCACATTAGTTCTGTGGCATTTGTCTAATTTGTGTAAACAAAAGACGATTGTGTAACAGCCTCTCCACTTCATTCTGCTACCATGCAGGTTTGGCAGGAAATCCCCTAGCCCGTTTAACAGCTTTATACCTGCTGCATGGAACATCAGAAAGTGTTTGGCACATAATACACATCATTACTCCGGTGTCAGTCTTTAAAGCAGTTTGAAAATAGTTGTGAAGAGCCAGAGACTGCAGAGTGCGGAGCATCTCACTCGGCCATTTGTGTTCACACGTGCACCTTCTGCGGAGAATATACTGAGGTACTGTGGAGTTCAGTGTCTGATATCAGCTTTACAAACAAGATGAATAAGATCAGAATGAGAATAACGATACATAACCTTATCGCTGTGCATCCTGCAAACAGCTTTGTGTTGCTGTGTGCTTTGATGTTCCAGCCAATTTACAGCTACTATACATTGAGTGACTTGGTATTGTCTCAGGTGGGATATTCCATTCGCCCACAATGAAAGAAGTGGGGAAATATGGATTGGTCATACCTCTATAAATGTATGTAATACTCAATGGTTATGCTAAATCATTGCTAATATCAGCAGAATATTGATTTTAATGTCAAGTGGGTTCATACTTTATGTATATGTTGAGTACTTTGATCTTGGTGCCACCTTTTTTTCCACTCATTTCAAAACAAAACCACATGCTGTCAGGAAACAGGAAACTGCTTTTGTCCACAGTGGTGCCAAAATCACAGAACATGAATTGTTCCTTGTAGGAGCTTAAAAAGAATATCTGAGTCAGTTCAGAGAACAAATGGTTATCTTGTTCAAGGTTCCACCATTGTGGACAACAAATTTGTTCAAAACAACATTACTATGCTGCCAATATCTGATTGTTAAAGAACAAAATTTTTTCGGTCTTCGGGTTCTCAGCAATGAGCTGAAAAGCCACTTCAACACACTGACAAGAGAAGAGAAAAGAGAAGATGTTAAACATTAAATCTGATTTGACTTTCTTTTCAACTTTTGAATGGTTACATGCACAGAAAAAGTGAATGCAACGATGAATCTTGTATTGTATCCACTCAGCAGAGGTAAAGTGAAGTGTTGCAGAGGAGGCTCTATAACTAAAGAGGAGGCTCTATAACTAAAGAAAACTGTGTGCCACATCATGTGCAATTTGCTAAATTATTGAACATCTGTCAGGAAACGTTCTATTTATTTTCCCCTTAGAATTGATTATGAGAGTTTGCATAAAAGGCAACAACAATGCCTAAACTTTGAAATTACATTTTTCGATAACTTGCCTGTTTTGTGGTAGACACTTAAATAATCAGGGGGTGTGCAGGAAGGGAAAGCAAAAGTCCTGCTACTTTGAGAAAACACTTAACTTAACTTAACTCTACTTTACTGACCTCCAGTATCGTTACCTCCCACGTTGCTGCAATGATGAGGCAACCCAGTCCAGCGAACTGACATCACTGCTGAGTGTGGTTATTGGTCTTGCAGATCTCTCACCCATCACAAAGTCTGGCTCTGGTCAGAGACGAGTACAGGCACAGCTACAAGGACAGTGAACCACTGCATTTCACCTGGTGTAGGGTTTTCTTCTTAAAAATGTATTCTCAAGCATGACATCAATTTATTGCCCAAAGTGAATGTTTCTCTTGCCTCCTTAAAACGCAATATGCAAATGAATATTACTGATTATTTAGTTCAAGCATCTAACTAAGTTTTGATATTTTATGAAAATAAATAATTACCTGGATTTGAACGTTTGATGGCTTTGAATTTACTTATTGCTAATATATGAATGACAATGACAAATGTACTTCAACTTGACCCAACAACTTAGAAAAGTCCCAATTTAAATAAGAAAATACCAGCTCACACATTATGCTGCGTACTTGATAAATTGTGGGAGTATGTGCACCACATATTTCAATCAGGAGACACTTCAATTGAAAGTTGAACTTTTTCTTTTGCCATGCACACCAAGAGGGGACCTAAATGTGATATAAATGGAGTTATAATGATTGGAGTGGGTGAGGTTATGTAGAGGAAACTCCCCTGGAGTCTGGAAACTGGCCATGGTGGTTGAGGGGATGAAGAGAATCCTGAAGATGTGAATGTAATGAGGAGGGGATGTGGATATGAAGACTGGAGGTGAATGTGGTGGAAGAGGTTCACAGCTAATCCCCAAAATGACACCTGGCAGCGAAAGAGAGGAAAACAGATTTTAAGTTTGACAGTAGCACTATGATTGACTGATTGAGATCGTGCCTAAACCTCACTGAATTACCTACAAAAGAGAGAGAGAGAGAGAGAGAGAGAGAGAGAGAGAGAGAGAGAGAGAGAGAGAGAGAGAGAGAGAGAGAGAGAGAGAGAGAGGTAAATAAATGAGCCACAACATAACACAACACTGAGCTTCATTACATGAGTTTATAGATGTTATTTCTAAAACTGTGTTCTTGTGTCCGGTGAGGCAATTTTGATTATTGGAATAAGGAAATAAAGTCAGGCGGCATTAATGGGGTATATTATTAATTGGCTCATCTCAGCATTGGTCCTCGTAATAAATTGGAATAAATGTTGCGTGTAATTATCCTTCCCATACTACTATTAATTTTGCCATCAGTTGCATTGATATCATCCAGTTTTGTGAATGGGTGCATCTTTAATGTGTTAATGTGTCTGAGGAGAAATGGAGCATACATCTCTGGTAATTACTTAAAGGGAGACGGCGATCTAATTTGACCAACAATAGAATTGCAGAGGCGCTGTTAGTTTAACTGAATCATATTAGTGGGTTACGTTTTAAATACTGGTTCCATGTGTACAGCATGTTTTTGTGTGGTATTTGGAAAGTGACCTGAATGAAACCATTGACCAGGTTTGAGCAGAGCAAACTAATTGAACTAGGGCTGCTGCGATTAGTCGAGGTCATTGATGACATCGACGCTGAAAATGCGCAGACATCAATATTTTAAATCTACGCATCTTTTTTTTATTTTATGAATTTACTTTTTCGATTTCTAAAACGTTTCATTTCAATTCATTATAACAAATGTTCTTCTTCAATATCACTACATAACGCTAGGTTTACACCGGACGCCAAAGCGCAGCGCTGCGCAGGCACCTGGTTGTTCACAAGGGACGCGCATATCTCAGCGCCGGTCAGCCCGCGATTCTGCTTTCTCTGCTTGTTGTTGTATGTAACCCGTTCAATGTACTGGTTAGGGGGTAAATGACGATGGTCTTCATAGCCCCCCCGACCCCTCTCTTTCTCTCTCTGTCTATCTGCTTGTGTGCTTGTAATGGATGGGCAGAGGGGGACATTGTGATTGGAATTATGTGATTGGGGAAATTAAAACTCCAGGACAACAGAAGGGGAATAGGGGAAAGTATGGGATGCATATTTGATCATTTATATCATGTAAAATATGTCATTAATATTGTTTCAAATAATTTTTCAGTGTGTTTCCTGGCTGAAGCCCCTCTGTTGGTATGTTGTGGACCAATAGGAGGAGGCAATGAATGTGGGGGGAGGGGTTAGACACGGAAGTGAGGACCCGAATAAAGATGTCAACATTAGTACACAGTCTGTTTCACGCACATTATTAAGCAAACACGACAGACTCAACACCGAAACCATCGGTGCAGGGAGCGAGGCGCACTGCGGCGCAGGCCATGTGAACCGCACAAAGTTTTAACAGGGGGGCGGATAGGAGGCGCCGCCATTCCTTGGAACTGCGCGGCGCTGCGCTTCGTAAATGAAACGGTCAATTTGATTTTTTTGGAGAAAAAATAATCTTTTAGACTAATCGACTAATCGGTAAAATAGTCGACAGATTAATCGATAGAAAAATAGTCGTTAGTGGCAGCCCTAAATTAAACCACTAAATTCAAAGGTCAACTGAATGCAGAGCGGCACACACTCAAGCTCTGATCTGCTGACACAGACCTGATATCAGGACACTGCATTATGACCACATTAGTGGTGTGTTTATATGTGTTTTACCATTTAAGTTTTAAAGATTTTAAAGTTGTTTAAATAAATCATATGTGCCCAATTGACATGGATTATTTGTCATGCAGACATAAAATACTCTCAACATCATAACATTTGTAGCATGAAGCATTAATGTAGCAAGTTCAGTAAAATAAAAAATCAAAGTCCATAAAAGGGCGGCTGTGGCTGAGGGGTAGAGTGGTCGTCCTCCAACCTGAAGGTCGGCGGTTCGATCCCCAGTCTGAACCATCTGCATGCCGAAGCGTCCTTGGGCAAGATGCTGAACCCTCAATAGCCCCCCATAGAATAACAAAGTGCTGCGAGTAGATGCACTGTATGAATGTGTGTGTGAATGGGTGAATGTGAAACTGTACTGTAAAGCGCTTTGAGTGGTCTTCATCAGACTAGAAAAGCGCTATATAAATACAAATCCATTTACCATTTACCAAAAAAAGGACTTCCTAATCTTTCTTCAATGAGTGTCCTGCTCTGAAAGATGTCTGTTGTTCTCGTTCTAATATTAATGAAGTTTAAGTTGCTGCGAGCTAGTTATTTTACAGCGGGGGGGGCTTGATTTTAGGCTACAATCTTACAGTGTGCACTTAATCAATAACCCCCCCCCCCCCCCCCTCATGATATGAGAGGAAGCTAGGATACACACACAAACACTATCACACACAGATCTAAGTGCTCCGGTCAGACAGATGAAATCATGTCTAACTCCAAATCAGTCGGATGCTTGTCTAATGAGCAGTTTGGCAAAGATGCATGAGGAAGAAGAAAATCAATCATGTATAACACAACAGTGAGCCAGAGAATTGTCAGATTTGTCAGCTAATTTCACACTAATTGAGTCCCCAACCCGGGGGTCGTTTTTAACCTCATCACTGTTCTGAGCATGTGGAATGGTGAGTCCCTTGCCCACGTGCCATTAATTAAGATATAAAGCATCAATCATTGTTCTCTTTCTCCCCTCAGTACCCGCCAGGATCACCAACATATCAAAGGACATCACAGTGAACGAGGGCAGCAACGTTAATCTCATGTGTCTGGCGGTGGGTCGACCTGAGGCCAACATCATATGGAAGCACCATTCACCAAGAGGTAAGCCACAAAGGCTTATTATTTATTTGATTGCATTTGACTTTAATGTCAAAACCCTGTATTCTGGTGTCTCATCCACAGGTAAAGTCAGCGGAAACATGATGTTGGTTTATGAATGACAATCTTTAGTTACTATTTGGAGCCACAAAGGTGCCAAGTTAATCAGTGCAGCATGCATTTGTGAGGAGTCGTAGATTTAAATGAGTTCTTTACAGATTACCCTACATTGTTTGCATATCTGTGTCATCAATCCGATAATTCTTGCTTCAACTCAGTACTCTGAATATCTCAGAAAATGTTCCTTGTTTTCTTTAACTGCCGAAGGTAATTCACCAAACACATGTGCCAGGGTAAGATGCAGGATTCCTTTATTGTAAAGGTGACTGGACCCCTACGCCTACACATGTGGCAACACTTGAATATGAATACTCGCCTACGTACACGACAGCTATTTACCTCCGGCAGAGTATGAATCTGTAGCTTTTGAGTTAACATTAGGTGATTAACAATGACTATAATCAGACTTTAATCTATTGACTATGAGGCATTGTTTTCTTTTATACTTGGTGGATTTTGGGATTGAAGCTTCACAATCGGTGGCCTGACAGGACCCAACTCTAATCAAACATGATTTTGGCTGGAGGCCGCAGCTGGTTTTGGTCGGTTCTGTTTTGTTGGTGCCTCAGCCTGAAGGGAAGCCAAGAAGCTCTGCCCTCCCCTGTGTGTGCATGCATGTGTGTTCTGTGTTCTAATTGTGTCGGCTCTATGCTTCCCACAGAGCATTCAGCAGTGTGAGTCATGCTCTGGTTCTCTATAGATTCAGATGTTCAGTCTCCAACATGACATGAATGCTTACAGCACAGCTGTTCCTCCCTCTCTCTACGTTATCAAGAAGCAGCCCTGCACCACCTCAGCCAGCTCTCCGTCAGTTGGTTCCTCAATATTTATCAGTCAAAGCCATTCCTTTGAAGTATATTGCAATTACCTTCAAAAAGAATAACTTTAATGACCACTGGTCAGATGGTACCATTTACAGTTTGTAACATCCCTCTGGGGTCTCCGCCCACTTTCATGATTTTTACATACATAGAATCTGGCACTTCTTTGGCTTTTTTTTTGCAAATTTGACCCCTTTTACATGTTTAAAGGGGCAAAAATTTCACATTTCTGTGTAAGGGAAACTGTAGCAGAGACATGTCCATGTTGCTGCTGAACCGTGACAATATCGGCTGATGAGTCTCAGTACAAAATGCTGATATTCTTTTGTTCAGTGGAACCTCATCTTAACTCAGAATATTTTCACAAAGTCACATAATAAGAAAAGGACAAGAGAAACTCGAGGACAGCCATTCTCAAGGTAAAAGAAGCAAAATAGAGATACTGAATAATTTTACTTAAGACACAGTCAACATGTTTTTTTCTGTTTCACGAGAAGGAATATCAGAAGATATGCCGCTACGTGGCCATGTGGATTGAAACTGACCCAGCAGTAGAAATATGGGGTCATTATTCTAGCAAAACTATTGACGCCTATGAGTCTCAATCTGTATGTTTGTAATCAGATTTGTGAACGTGTAAAATAATCGCTTCATGTGTTATGAGAATGGGTAGATGGATCTGCAAATATTAATTAAGACTATATGTGTGTGTGTGTAATTAGATTTAAACATGTGTAAAGAAAATACCTTCAAATATGTATAAGTGTTTTGATATCTGAAAACGTGTAGCCAAATCTGTTAGATAGTGATATTTATTAGGCCCTGTGCTTGACGAATGTACTGCTTTTCAGACCACAGATAGCAGTTAGGTTAGGAAAAACGAGAAACGCAGCCGGAGCGCAGTGTTTCTCTCTGCCGAACCTTGCTACAATGATGGCCCCATAGATAACACAGCTGTGCTGTGCACAATAAACACGGCCACACCAGGCAAAACGTCCTCCAAGACGGACGGACAGACTGACAATAGTGAATAAAGTGCGAAGGATCCGATCACGTCTATGACAGATGTCTCAAATCTGCGTAGAGAAGGAAAATAAAGACTTCAGAGATTTGTGAATGGAGTTTGGTGAGACTCGGTTACACCCACTACAAACTGCTACCACCACCTAGTGGAATAAAGGCTGCTACATCAATATTTACAGATCGCTGCATTCACTTCTCTAGCAAGTCACGTGTAAAAAAGAAAAGCCCATTGAGAGGCCGGCTGAGCTGAAACTGATGACTTTGAAGCTAAATACTTTCAGCCATTTATATCCATTTATGCGTTTCCAGATTTTTCTTCACATTTACTGATATGAATACAATTTATACCCATTATACATATTTGAAGATATTTTCTTTACACATCTTTAAATTCGATTACACAGAAACAATCATTCTAAAAACAGATTTGCCGATTCATGTACGCATTCCCAAATCTCAATAAACTTTTGGCGATTATTTAACACATTTTCAAATCTGATGACACATACTAATTCACACACAGATTTTAAATACCGATGTGCAGATCCATTTACTCATTCACAATTTTCATTGCACACAGATGGAATGAGATTCACATTTTTCAATAGTTTTGCTCCATTAAAGCCCCATAGAGAAACCCTACCTTCAGGAGCAATAGTAGTGGCAAATGAAGCAATTGAATCACACTTCAAAAGTAATGCACAGGCATCCACAGCCAAGGAGCTGGTTTGTGTGTCTGTGTGTGTGTGTGTGAGTGCGTGTGTATGTGTGAGTGTATGTGTGTGTGTGTATGTTATCAACAGGAAAAGATAATGGGTTATCTTACTTGACATTTCTCTGAGTTGCACTAATGAAAAGGCAAGATGTTTGGGCAGCCAAAGAAATTCTCACAGGGAGTCAGAATCTTAAATGTTTTTCCCACAGAGTGGCATTTCCCTGACTAGCTCCTCACCGTTTGCTTTTCATGTCTGTCACCAGCGATAATGGACCGTTCCCTCAGAGGATAGTGTTTGTGTCTGTTAGTACAGGAACTGAAGTGAGCAGCCTTCTCCCTGAGTTAAACCACATTTTCTAAGAGATTTCAAATCTGCCGTGCAGCCTGGCTTGCCATTTGATACTTGTTTTTTTTTTCTTGGCACACCATTTAAACTTTCAACACTCGCACTGTGTCAGGAACATGAGCAACTCCACTGTTATGGCTGATGATGCAGGAAGAGACCTCACTGTTCACCATGAGAACTGACAAGTGACATGAGGCAACATGGAGGAAATATGGAAATACTGGAACAATGTAAGGTTGCACTGCCTAATTTGAGGCTGAATTGAATTAACAAAATGTAAAACTCAGATGCTGTCGGATTCCCTGTCACTATTTTAATATGAATTCTGGTGCCGTCTCACGGTTGAATGATGGGAGGCGCTGAAGCCTCCACAGTGAATGCCGATAAATCGTCCAACAGAGATGGTGACATTAGTAAGAGCTTCGCAGAGTAGCAGGCTGTAAATGAACAACCTCTGTGGTCGTTTATTCAATATATGTACCCTGTCAATTCACGTTTCACCTTTATTTTGTGCACTGCAAGACTCAGTCCCCATTTCAACTCCATGGGGACTACATAAATTATTCAACAGTGTCCACTGAACCCCTGGCTGCTGGCCACTAAGAGAACCAGATGATATATGATTGGAGAAAACAGTTTATTCAGTAGACAATACAATACGGATCCTTGGACCCATTAAGACTCATTAAAGTGGAGAGGTTGTGAATGTACACCCTAACACATGTCAGTTTGTTCCTTTTCACATTACTGCAGACTAAAGCAGGGCTGTAATGCATGCTCTCCTTCAATGCTGCTGTGACTGAGCTGCTGTTATTGGCACTGGCTGTCACTTACAGTGAGAAGTTGCCACAGACATACCATCTCATACAGTATGTCGTGATACCACAGAAACAAGAAACTGCTGTTATGTGACACTCAAACGCACAAACACACACACACACACCTTTACTGATTGTTATGGTGCTGTGTGACACCATCGTCTTTTAACCATACACATTATTTACCTCTACAAATACTGTTGTACTTCCCACACATTTACTTACAGAGTTCTACCAGGATTCGCATTTGTTTTATCTATGGGCCTATATATCTTCTTCGAAGCCACACTGGCACCATGTCATTAGGGATAAGGGTGTCTGTCAGCTGGACCACCACTTGCCAGTCGAGTCTTGCTGCCTTCAAATGGGGTCTAATACTGTCTTTACATGAACAGTCCATATGACCGTCACCCCCTCTTGCGTTGTTCTTGTCTTCGTATCTGCTTTTTTCTGAAAGCTTAGAGTTGCCAACATTTTCACAGGTTTCACTTTTATGTTTGTTTGTTGGTTGGCTGGTCTGCTTGTCAGGAGGATTCCAAAAAAAGCTACTAGAAGGATTTCCACAAAACCTGGTGCAAGGTGGGACATGCAGCAAAAATAACTAATTACATTTTTGCCTTGGTTGGGACAAAGGGCCTTTTGTCATCAGGATTTTTTCCCCACTTTCTTACACATAGGGCTTTTTTTTTACTTATTCCAAAGCAAATAAGATATATGATATATACATAGGCACAAATTCATTTTTTCCACAATAATAGATTTGTTTTGACTGAGCTGTAAGGCCTGATTGAACAGTGGTATGCGCTCTTTTGAGGTGCTATTTTCATTTTCATCTTGCGCCTTCTTCAGATCAAAATCTTAATATTGACTAAGGATTATAATATGATAGCTGCAAAACTATAATTATATGTCAATCAGCTCCAGTTGTACTTTGTTTTTGTTCAGTGTTAATGAGCAGATCTAACTAAAGTGTGACCCTGATAGCCTGCTGGCATTAGCATTTATTCAGAATTTCTTTGGCCATTTAAAGACTTCAGACATTTGTAAATGGTTGACATAGTTAACGTTTTTTTACATTATTCATTTGCAAATACAACATTTCCAGAACCTCAAAGTGGGTATTTTTTAAATTCTGTAAGTTAAGGATCTTGTGCTCATAAGAAAAAAGAATTGCCTTTAGGCGCTTTAGGGGCCAATTATGCAAACAACGTAAATTATATGAGAGAAAGTTAGGATACACACACACACACACACACACACACACACACACACACACACACACACACACACACACACACACACACACACACACACACACACACACACACACGCATGCACACATACATACTGTTAAAAAGCTTAAATTATTCAAAGAAATCAATATTTAATTATTTCTTAGGAAACCCATGCTCATTTCCAGCAGAGCAACATAATCATTCTTGTGGAGATGTTTAGGATCCACCTGATGAATCTAACTCCAATATTCCCTCTGTTTTTGCTCTGGTTTGGTCACTACCAACTCCTGAGGGAAATATCAGGCTCTTAAGCTGCTACATGCTCCACAGTGTTCACCATCTGGCTTCTAGCTGTTTGTGGTTGAGCAGGTTGTGGACAGTGGCTTCTTATCGCTGTTTATCAAAAAAACGCTGCCTGTTGACATCAAAACTCACACTAAATGCGTTTAAATGTTTAACTGACACGAATCTAATTTGTTCCCCCTTCCACAGTTTCCACTTAACATCTATTTTTTTCATTATTTTCAAAATTGTTGTTGTTGTGCTAGCCACTCCCAGCAGAGACATATCGGGAAAGAACAGGGACTTGAAACAAGACCATGATGCATATCTAACCTGCAGCACAATGTTTTATGTCTTTGCCTAACGGCATTATGGTCTCATTGGTCGTACAAATATGATCATGGTATTAAACCATGACGAAAAGAACCACAGCAGCACCGACAGATATCAATGGTGATTAGTTTCCTTATTAGCGTTAATTTTTACACAGCAGAAATGAGTGGCATGCTCTTTGCAATGATGTTGCCCTCCAGAAAGAGCAATACTCCAGTATTGCCTGCTGACACAGTTGAAGCAGCTCTCACTGGAGTAAGACAAAGGAAGTGTGCAGGTGTTTGTCTCAAAAAAGGCAGAGGAGGGATCCTTAGGGGAAAAAGTGACATAGCATGACACTTCACGCAGTGGCTTCCACACTTGAAAGAATACCTTACATGTAGTCTGTAATTATAGACTAGGAAGAAAAGACACAGGCCCATTTGATTGTGATGTATGGAATGAGTAGTGATTTATGAAGTCTGTGTTATAGAGACAGCTTTAAAGTCACCATATCAATAAAGAAATAAAAACCTGTATTAGGAGTGATGGGTGAAATACATTAATGTTCCTGCAAGGTTTACCTATTGTTCATAACAATGGCAAGACCCATCACATACAAATAAAGAGTTGGGTTAAATAATAGTCCCAGTATTATTATCGGTTACAGAGAGCAAAGGAAATAATGACTGACAATGTCTGACATGTATATGTGCAGCAGGTGGTATGCAGATGTCAGCAGCTCTATATGTTATACTATAGCATGTGTTAACAAGCTTCCAGACTAAATGAGAACCATGTATCGATCCTTTTCCGAATGGATCCAAAGAATTGATATTGAGACAGTTTGGGCAGATCTGCCTACTAATTCCTCAAACGTCTGTCTGTTTGTCTGTATGTCTGTGGAACTATCTCGAGAACCATTCAACTTACTGGCTTCACACTTGGCATATGAATTGGTAATGGCAAAGCCGAGTTGACCAGTGCTCTGTAGCAGTCAGTGGTGTTGAGGACTGCTGAGTTTAACTTGTCTTCTTCTATGTCCTCAGATATACTACAATAGTGATTTGATACTGGGTCAAAATTACAGGTAGATCATTTTGATCTATATTATTACAACCCAATATTGGTCAAGGAGTAAGAGAAGCAACACAGCGCTGATGTTATCAGGCAAAGAAGCCTTTTATTGAAGTAGTGCCAAATAATTCACATTAGCAATAATAATGAGCAGTGAACAAGGTGAGGGACAATGGGTTAGAGGCAGCGGCTGACGCCAAATCATAAGAAATAGAAAAAAGCAAAACCTCTATTTACAACCCATCCCTACTCCCCTGACTGACGGTCCCAAACAAAAGAACAAAAGAAAACCTGTCTGGCTAAACTTAACTGAACTTTCCTGCATATAATAACAATACATCCAGGCCTAGTGAACTAACATACAGAGTCTGGTTGAGGTGCACAATGAAATAAGGAAAAAAACAAACTAAACTGTAGCCCAACAAAACCATTACGATCACAGAACAAGTGTCTAGTTAGTTAACATTTATCAAATATCATTAGTTATTAGTCATTACCCTTTAACAACCACACAATCGAGTTAAGGTATAAAGACGAGAGGCACCGAGGTGGACTGATCACATAAAATCTCATCTGCCACTGGCAACATTGCACAGGGTTTCTTATCCTCTCGGCCAAAAAGACAAAGGTGGATATTGCTAGAACCGGGAAATACTGGATTCAAATCTAATGTAATAGACAAGGTGAGAACATAATCAGCCTGACCCTGGAGGTGCGTATGGTGGAGGAGTGGTTAACCTGAGGAAGAACAGACAAACACTGCACCACATGTTAATCAGCAGTAACTAAGCAGCTGAGGCCTGTAAAAACATATATGCTTTTATATTGAAAAGTTGTGAACATGGGAGGTTTGTGTCGGTTGCTTAAACGACCTCTGATATAGCTGACATGCAATGAAAAATAACATTAGTTCTGTCAATCATTCAAACTTATTTATCAATCACAGATATGAACTGTGATAAAAAAATAAAAGTCTTTATTGCAGATGAACCACGTATAGGATAAATGCAGTTTTCTGACTTCTTTCTACATAGACTGTAAAAAGCTCTCCAACACAAACAATTAAAAAGTAAACAGTTTATTGTATATTGGGCACCCAGAGATAACATACACAGACTGAGAACATGCAAACTTAAAATCCATTAGTTTGATATATATTGTCTCGGGCTGATTGAGTTGTGCCAACATCAAGTGTAACATTCTTCCTTCAAAAATTAATATGTATCATATCTTTTTAGTTTTTAACATGTTAATTTAGTATTTAATAAAAGAAGACAATCAGACATGGTATCCTGAAAAAAATCAAAGATCTGCAGTGTCTCATTTCAACCCTCTTTGCTCATGTGGCTGCTGCAGTACTTGGATACAGCCAATAGTAAAGACCCCCCTAGGGTGCTAGCCTGTTGTTCATCAATCAAAAAGAGATGTGTTCGAGATACAAATGAAGTTTACATACTGCCTCCAGGAAATAACCATATTCTCCCATTCCAAAGTCTGACACTGACAGCTTGTATTTGTTGCTAAACAAACTGCCAGTCAAGTAAATTAAAGCATTACAACCCTAAATAGTGTTGAAAACTCCCCTGAGTTTTGTGTAACATAGTTTAGCTTGCTTGAACAGTGTGGTTGGTGACAGCCTGACAAGTTATTCCTTGAAGCCTAAGCCAGTTGGTGGATGAGTGTTCATTACCTGTTTAAATAATTCAAACGTAGCACCAACCTAGGGGTCATAATAATTTACATAGAAATACTTTACACTTAACACAGTACATCAAGAGATCTGGTATGTTCATAGGGAAAATAAAATGTGAACATTCTGGCACCATAATAATGGCTGGTCAGTGAAACAGCGACCATTTGAGGGAGGGAGAATAAAAATAACTGCTTTCCGGACTTAGTTGTGGAACTAGCAAACACATCCTCATGTTTGCCAAGGAGTCGGCTCTTTGTTTTCTGTCCAAGAAGCCTTTTTGTTCTAAAGCGCTTACCAGTGGACAACCAGAGATAACTTGAAGTAGACTCCAGATCATTACCAAAGTTAATTACAAAATTATTTTTTTCCAGAGCCTCTCCATGTTAAAGGTAACTTGGGCTGTGGTCAAATTGTCTGTTTGGCTTAGCAAAGGACTTAACTTTCAATCAAGACTGGAAAAGCGCTATATAAATACAGACCAAATGACCCTGAAATATTTCTGTGGCAGCCGTGAGAAGAGCTGTTCAAATTCTCTAAATGCTAAGGAAAGGAGCTTCAATGCTTCCTATCTTATCACTTTATCATCGAAAAACACCATTTCTCATGAAAGGAACAGAGAAAATGGTTAATACGCAATTGATTGCAGCAGCAACATTTATGGCAAAGCAATGTTGTATTGCACCTGGGCAGACCCATTAGAAAAAAATATATAAAATTTAAAAAACAGCTGTTGTTTCTTTTATGACGCAATCGAGAACTAGAATTCTTACATGATCATCTGAGCTTGTAATTTCTCATCTCATCACATCTGTCGAGTCAAGAGTATTTTTCAACAGCAAGCAAAACTTAGTTCAGAATATCATCGTCAGAACGAAATACACATATAATAATTTCAATCCTGCCAAAAAAAATCTTGAATAGACAAATATACTGTATTTTAAGGTCAAAAGCACCTCTACTTGTATATTCCTTTCTTGCACTTTATTATTTCAACATTTCAGTCATATTTGTTCTGTCTTTATATTCGACTCCAGGGGCACTCTGAGAGTGCATAGCTCTGCCAAGGCGAATGCTTCATCTTGCCATGTCAATGCAGTGTTTTCCATTCATTACCTAGAGTGTGGTAGCCTGCCATATTTTAATTTGTCCTGTCCCAGTTTCATAATGAACCAATAATTTTTCTACACCTCTCATTATTACATAAAAGATCTCTAACCTGGTGTTTTTACAGGTTATAGCTGTTTGCAGCCTTATTGGGGGGCTATCACACTTGTGCTATGGTTCATACAGTTTTTACCATCCACACAGTCAAACCTCATTCATCTGCAGTTGTGCACATACCAGTAAGTGGCATGCAACGCAGTTTTCTCTCTCACACAAGAGCTGCTCTTTCCCTTTGTGTACCTGTACTTGTGGGACTCTATTGCATGTGACAGCAACCTTCCTGTGCCCCTCCACTATACCGCCATAGATTGAATTAATTCAGTGGGAAACGCTGCAGAGAAAATGAAAAACAAATCCTGGATTTACCTGTTTATTAATTTCCGTTTTAAAGTGTATTGGGTTCTTTCTTGAGAGGTTTCCCATTCATGCACAAAATTTCATGGAAATTGGTTCAGTTTTTTTGTGTGTAATGCTGTCAACTAACTAACAAACAACTGCAGATGAAAACATAACCTACTGTCAGGGCCATATATATGTATAACTGATGATTAAATGTTCTCTTTTCATAACCTGAAAACATCTCTTCTTAGAAGGTGTGATTTCTGTGATTCTGTGTTTTTTTAATTGTATTTGTACAGCAAAGATTTTGACAATGTACATATCTTAGATCTGTAAAAAAATTTTGTGGAATAACTATTTTTTCTTGTTCTAGCAAGAATTAGTGATGGGGAAAGGAGATTCCCTTTTTGACCTCAGCCCTGGTGCTCACAAAGGTCTTTACAAAGGTGTTTATCTTTATTCATGGCTCGTCATGTCCAATCACAGGTGTTGGGTTGTCTGTCCATCAAAGTGACAGAACAGGACTATCAATGATTTAACCCGAATGTGTCAGTGTGGAGGGGCTGCTGTCTTGTAGCTGGAAGCCCGATTATCAGCCCTGGTACCAAGCATATTAAGCAGATTGGGTATGAGCCAGACTTTACTGATCCATATTAAATACACTTACTTTGTAGATGTCTCGATATAATTTACTGATACTGCTCTCATTTTTTTTCAGGGAGCACAAATTAAAACATTAGGATAAGCCAAACTCAGATACTCAGTTCAGGTAATGAAGCTGCTTTTTGGAGAGAAAGTCAGCTTGGTATAAATTCAACAACACCATTCAGCTCTGGTGGTGGGTGTTCAACCCTGTATGGCCATGTAAGACGTAAAAGCCTGTTGAAATGTACAATTTATATCACTCAATAATGTATCATGGGCCAACAATGCATTCTGCGTGCACTTCAGGACAGGCGTACCATCTGTAATTATAACACTGAGTTAAACTCAAATTTATTTTGGACTGTGACAGTAAAACAATATTTTTCAAGAAGGCATATGGTCTAATTTGCCAGTGGCTTCATCCGAAACATTCACAACAGGATTAAGTTTGTCTCTCCACTTTGACATTGAACCAGAATCTACTTTATAGAAAGGACTCTTCACTATTTATGCCAGGGGTGACAGTCCAATCCTATACACTAAACATTTAATCAAAGTATGAAATGATCTTCCAGCACTGGCCCATTTTTTCATTTAAAACCTCTAGTTTAATTTTGAATCCTTTTTTCTATAGATGTACATCATATACAGGCCTCATTGACATTGTGCATCACAGTGAATATGCGTTTCTATATAAGCTTCATTGGAAGTAGTCTATGGTGATTGTGATGTAAACAAGAAGCTGTTTGAATATTATGAAAGAATGGAATTTGTGGGCATTACCAACATGCAGGGGAAATGCATAGTTGTCAAGACAATACTCCTTTTTTCCTCAGCAGAAATTTAGGCTCGGTTTCCGACTTCATCTAAATACAGCTTGGATGAATCCTTACAGAGCAACATGGTGTCTTGTAAAACAATTCCATACAAAAAGATAGCTAAGTTTTCACAGTGCTTTTGTGCAGCCTGCCAAGTTGTCAGCAGCTACCATGTTGTCCACTTTTTTTTTCCATTAATGGCTGGGGAAGGTTGACATAGCCTCATTATATAAGAGCACAAAAACAAAAATAAAGCCATGCCAGGCAGGGTGCTGGAGGGAACCCCTTGTGAATGCTCCCCATGGAGTGAATTATTTTATGATGGTTGACTTTGCCAAAGAGTGACTTGATAACAAATTAATTTGTGGAGTTGTGCTTTCTATCAGCGTTGAGAGATGCAAGTCGAAAGAAGAAAAGGTACAAAATATGTAGCCGTCTATTTAATTCATGAATTAGACAAGGCAAGAATATTATCAGCCTGACTAAAACCTTATCATACCAGAATAGTAAAACCTGAGAGAAGTAACATCTCCATCTATACATGTCCCCCATTCCTGATGTGTGACAGAGAAGGTGCTGGACATAGATGCACTGCATGAATGTGTGTGTGAAAGGGTAAATGGCAACACTGTACTGTAAAGAGCTTTTAGTAGTCATAAAGAATAGAAAAGAGCCAAATAAACACAGACCATTTGCCATATCCTGCGTTCTCGCTTTAGGTAATCAGATCATTTGGATTCTCTAACCCTAATTTGGAGTTTGTCATAAGTTATAGAAAGACTACATACATGGTTGTTTATGTTTTTGCTGCCTTGCAACTGTAGCAGATCACATGTTTGACTTGTTTTTATTTGACTTTACCTAAATTGTAAGCATGTTTCATATTTGTACATTTAATCTATTGAGGTATTTTAAACCCTGACTGGCTGCACAGAAATTCAAATTGACTGTGAGTCAAATATGGCCTTCAGTTGATCCTTCTGAATTGAGCATGCAGAGTCCTGAGTGGGGCCTCCTGAGAACCTGGTGTGACATTCTGTCAAGCATCACATCCACTTACAAGCTTATTCCATCCATTATTATGCATCCTACTGCTCTAAAGGTAGACTCAAAGGATTAGCACCTTCATACAGTGGCTGTAATTTCCCAGAATCCATTACCCCTAATCTCTGCAGATCTCTGCAGAACTTTATGTTGAGACAGTTTCTGAATTTAAGCCTTGCTTATCAATACAATGATATTGGCACAATTGATTGTTTGCTTCTAATTAAAACTGTGCTCTCTGTTGTAACAAAGTGAGCCTGTGTCTGAGAACTTGGTTTAACAAAGGAACTAATTAAAAACAAGGCCACTGAAGCTGAGTACCTATTACCGTACAGTGGTTTAAAACAAAATTGACTTTCAATTTCTTGTTATGTACCATGTAGCAGCCTTGCAGGCCTCTTACTTGCTTGACCTACAAGATCTCACAGTTTTAGTTGTTCATTTTCGTTTGAATTAGCTGTTGTATATAGTGTCATTATACGTCTATGGGTTTCTATGCATCTCAACTGTGACAAAAGAGGTCCAGCATAGGTCAGGACAACATGACATTCATATATAAAGTATAAATCTACTAACACAATGCATTGCTTGAATTTAATATGCAATAGAATTAAAATAGCTGTGAAAATGAAGCTACTTTAGCTCCTCTCATATAAAACTGGGTCAAGCTAGTTGGTGCCTGATTGCCAACCAATAAAGAATTCACTAGTGCAGAGACTCATCTGTGCGTCACACAACAGAACTACATCAGTCTTGCAGTGGTTTAAAAAGTTCTCTGTCATGCATTACATGAGACATTTAACAGGTAGATGTCTGTAGCATTTTAAAAACTTTTTGCCCATATACCAAACTGATGTTGAACAACACCGTTATATAAGAACATTAAACCTTAACCTCAAGGCATTCTTCATAAATGGATGCTGTATGATGTACTTTTGTACAAAATCAGAGAAAATACAGTATATCATGTGTAAAAGAAAATTTAATTACATTATCAATGGGGTTTTTAGTCCTGGCACAATTGATTTGAGCTACCAGAATACAGCAGCCTTCTCACAGAAACTTTGTGGAGACCAAGGCAGTATGTCACCAATAACAAATGTTTTGTGGTATTCAACACTCACCACCTGTAGGACTGAAAGGTGGCTATACAGAGTTCTTGATTGTGTCCTTCATGGAGCGCAGAAGCTATTTTTTTGTGCTTGGATTCACTAAAGCCACAATGGATTTTCATAATAAGATGTTCGTTCAATGACAAAATATCACTGTAAGCTTCTCAAACTACCCTTGGTGCCTTTATTCATGTGTATGCTTACAAATTTCAAACTCTCATTTTTTACAGAAATTGAAGTAAATGTGCACATTTCTTTCAAACCTTAAACACATGCATGACTCAGTTTGCGTATATATATATATATATTTATATATATAAATATATATGTGCAGTGTTTTGCAGAACATGCTCAGAACCACTCTATTGTGCTGACTGATTGGTTAGCCTCACAAACACATGTTGTAGAGCACCACTTGACTCACAGGCACATTCTTGGGCAACTTTGATGAAAGTAGACACAAGACAACAAATGCTTCTGGCTCAAGAACTGATGGGACCATTGTCCGAGGATGGAAGAGGTCAGCAGAGGGCCTTCTGAGCTCCGTGATGTCAGTGAGCATCAGTGCGTAGCAGAGATGATCCACTTAGAGTTCACACAAAACACTGTCAAAAGTAAATTTTATGCAGCTAAGATGAGTGTAATTGGACTGTGGTTGAGACAGAATTAACATATATATATATGTGTCTGACGTGTTAGTGATTAGCTTCAGCAGTAACCATTAGCGGAGGAACAGAGAGAGATAGAGAGGGGGAAATGTCTTGTCTTGAATGAAGGAGGACATGGGGAGAGACTAGTATGTATTTTAGGTCTGAAAACTCTGGCAGCTGACAGTAGGAGACCCAACAAATTAAGAAAACACTTAGCAACATTACACCCCAGTCACATGCATGTGTTCTTTTTGGTTGAGCTTTATCATCGTTGTAACAAAATGAATATAATTTAATTGATTTTATCTCTATTTTTTAAAAAGTACAGACTGATGGAGGAATATAAATGTCACCAAAAGTACTTCAATGAAGTTGAATTTAAGCAAAGAAATAAATGTTGCATGTTTTAATATTTCTGTTTCCTGCCATCATTGTTGTGGAAATCATTGTTAATAATTATTGACATTGACATTGTATTGACAAATAATTAACATTGACGTGATCAGACATCTATTCACATATATTATTATCATTATTTAAAAGGTGATCTTTGCAACTTTGTTATTCAGGAAGTTTGTATCAAACAAGTAGCCCTTCGTACTACTCAGTACCTTTGAAGTAGCTCTCAGTTTCAAAAAGGTTGGTGACCCCTGCCCTACGGGCTACGCAAAGTAGTTCAGGTACGCAGTGGTGTGCATGGAGCAGGCTGGAATCCCACCTCAGCCAGCGGGCGCTGGCCCTCAACTTCACTTTCAATGCGTGCATCAGACTCCTAGGTCCGTGTTCCAAGACGGGTCGGACCCCTGCGTTATGTTGGTTTCATGTTGGTATCCGCCGCTGCCACGCCCCCCCCCCCCCCCCCCCAGGCAGTATGTGGCCCTAACTAAAATGAGTTTGACACCCCTGCTTTAGATAATGTAATGTGTTCCTGGACTGTGTTAAAACAGGGAACACTGCAAGATAATAAACAAGTTGGTTAAGTTTGGGTGGCTGTGTCTCTCAAGTAGAGTTGGTCTTCCCCAAATAAGAAAGTCAGCAGTTAGATCCCCGTCTTGCCCATACAGGTGCTGAAGTGTCCTTAGGCAAGATACTGAACACCAAAGTGCCAAAGACGGCTGTGCCTGCAGTGTCTGATAAAGTGCTGCACATAGATGCACTGTATGAATGTGTGTGTGAATGGTTGAATAGCAAAACTGTTCTGTAAAGTGCTTTGAGTGGTCATCAAAACTTGAGAAGCATGTTATAAATACAGTAGATTTCAAAATGTCAGCCTGTGGATGGCTAGCCATGCAGGCTAAAATAGCTTCTTTATAATACCATGCAAGCACAGAGATGCATGTGTTATTGCAACCAAAAATCAAGCTTAACAAACTTTGGTAGTATATTGAATTTGTTAAACGAGACATTAGCTCCACAGATTATATGCAGACACAAAGCCTCCTGAATATATTGTCATGATTGATGCCAACTTTGTGGTACATTTTGTAGACCAATTTTAATGTATGTTTGTGATGTTTGGCCCCTTTTGGATTAAACACCTGAGACTGTTGTGTGTCATAGGAGCTGAGCGGATTTAGAAATGCTACACAAAGCTGAGTGTGGGTGACATGCTGCCTGGTCTAAGTCAATGATATCACATTTTATCATGTTTCAGATGTTTTTTGTAAACCATAACTGAAGCTCCTGACCTGTATGATGTATGTGGGATTTTATGAACTGCAGTGCTCACTTATGTGTATTACTGTCCCTCAGCACCTATGATTAAATGTTCAAAAACAAGGAAGATACAACATGGTTTGTGACCCATTTTGTGTGCTGAGGGAATCCTTTTTTATAAATTCGGTCTTTAGTTTCGACAGCAGTAGCTCTGTTGCAGACAGCATCCAGAGCATTAATATGTATACAGCATCTCTTCGAGGCCAAGAGGGAGTGGAAGGGAATTTCCCTTTAAAACCCTTTTTATATCAATTGGTTGTAGCATTAACTGATTGTTAGTCATTTCCATTCTAGTCTCTACAGTCAAATCTACAGTAGCAATCAGTAGTTAGTATACAGAGGAATGCCATGTGTGCAGAGGGATTGCTTTAGGAGTGTAAGCCAATTACTATAAATCAAACAGGGTCTAAGCCTTGGGAATACGTCTGGAGATGCGGATTGTTATCTAGTCAGGCCAAAGCACAGCGGTATCTAGCGAAAATAAAGCATATAACATTAAAACAAGCATTTCCCAATAACCTCCTCTGTGGCCTGTGTACTTTTGGGAAGTCTCCAAGCAAGCTTTCTTTTCAAATTTATTGGCCAAATGCACTTCTAAAATCACAACGTGGGAGTGTGGGGTGTTGTTTGGCTGTTAAAGGTGGCAAAGTAGTATGCGGTTGTAAAAGTAGAGGGTGCTAATGTAGGTGTGTGTGTGTGTGTGCATTGCAGGGGACCTGGAGGGCTCACTCAAACTTTCTGCCTTAGCCTACCACCCACACAAGGCGTAAAAGGCTGTGAGAAAGAAATGCCAAACATTCAGAGAAAAATAAACTATGGGCGAGAGTTAGTGCAAAGGAAGAGGGTCTGAGTGCAGCGTGTCAGTGAGCCAGAGATGTGGGGGGGGGGGGGGGGGGGGGGCAGCTTCGGAGGAACAGAAGGGCACAGGGGGCTAACAGAAAGATTAGTGCACCAAGGAGCTCCCAATTTGCTCTTAGCTGTGTCTTATCCGAAGCATTTTGCAGGTAAAAGCCATCAGAAAACTTCAGACAGGTGCAGACTGGTGTGAGGGAATGGCTTCTGCTCTCCAGTGTCCTACCGTCATTAATCACAAAAGCAATGTAAGTAATTCTCCTTCACAACACACCCATTAATAACACATTGTAGGTGGACATTTGCACTCACAGCTGTTTCCCTTGTCAGGATGTTAAGGGGGAGGGCTTGTGTTCACATTTTATTATCTATTGACTGTGGATGAAGAGGAATAATAACTTAATTCCTATATATCAACTTAATGAGTGGTTGAAATACCTGTTTTTCAGAGGGCTTATATTCAGTGGGAGGGAGATATCTGTTGTAATTTGTTTGAATGAGATGCTTGGAAGTTAAAAGGCCTTTTCAATGAGAAGTTTAGCAGTAGCAGCTTTGCTGTTTGCTCGTTAAAGCTCATGTATTATCAATGAAATTCAGGGCACATTTTATTCCGGAAAACTTTTAAGATTACAGGTTGTAAATAAATCTGAGTGTGGTATTATGCAGAATCTTGCGCTGATAGAACCCCATTTTAAACAAGCAGTTTCAACAATGTAAATAAAACTGCAGAGGGTTTTCTTACAGGGACATGACTAATTTAATGTTTGCCTTCACACTAGTGACAAGGCAGTATTTTAATCCTCCAAATCGAGATTAGATGTCATTAATACAATTGGAATTACTGGGAGTTTTCCTCCAATTTGGGCATGAATGACACAAAATTCTTAAACCTGTTGTGTTGGCAGTGGTTTCTCCACAAAGCAAAGGATTCTCCACCAGTTTAGATTTCAGAGGTATCCGGCTTCCTGTGATTTGCTCTCCCTTCTATACTTGTTTCCTCCACTCACACTTTGTCTTTCTCTTGGGAGACATGTGCTTATCAAAGTGGATATTCCTCCACAACGAGCTTCACAAAAAAGTTTTCTTTCTAATCGGAAAAGAGTTTGGTCTTTAGTCCTGGGAGAGATCAGCTAATTAATCTCCATGACACCAGCGTGTACTTAAGCTGAAAAAAGAGATATTTCTAAGCAAACCTACTGATGAGAGAATAGAGGATCGTTTTGTGAGGGACTAAACAGATTGTTACTGTACATTCATCATCTAACTGACACCGACATTTAGCTTTTACCCTTGGGCACGGAATCATCCGCAGTAATTTACTTTTTTAAGTCATTCATAACTGTTTGAAGGCAGAAGTTCATTTCAGAAGAGACAAAATATTGCTGGAGAGAGGTGATCAGAAGTTGGGAAGCACACTTTCAGTATTGATCATTGGTCATCAGCTGTTTGGAATTACTGAGAGCCCAGTACACACCCACTGTGTTCCAGTACATAAATATACTTTTTTTTAACATGTTTTTGTGAAGCATGAGTAAATACACGTCAAATCAGACATGCAAACTTTAGTTTTCATTATTTTAAATATATATTTGGGTCTCTGAGGTGGCTACCATTTAAACTATTAAAACTTAAATAAAAACTGTAAATATCATAGCAGCTCAATTTCTTAAGGGGCTGCCCCTGTCTAAAGACATATGAATCAGTGAGCTGTTCAGATTTGGAGCCTCAATCTACTTGAGGAGAGGGGAGGTAATGAAATTAGACCGCCCAAGTCTCTGCCTACAAATTTTTAATTACGCAAAACGTTCACCCTTTTTCTGTAGGACCTGTAGGAATGTGGTGTGTCTTTTTCCACTCTTCAATATCTCAACAGCTGCAGGAGATAGAACCAAACAAAGTCAGTCCCAGCTCCCAGCTACAGTATGACTACTTCAGCCCGGCCTCACACAGGATCATGCCCTCAAAACCAGTTGCCGTTTTCACCACTGGCAGCTCTGCACAGCATGAAAACGGCAGCCATCATTAAGCTTAATGTGCAAACAAGGCTGACAGTCCCATAGGCAGCACACAAACAAATCCAGCCCATGACACTTTCTAGTTAAACATCTAAAATTGTTTTACCATCTTCGGCCGACAAACAAATTCAACAGAAATTCAGTTTACAATATATTACTTTACATTGTATATTCATACGGCAAGCATCAGTTCTAAGCAGGCAGACTGAACACTGACTTTGCTGTGTTGTGGCCATCCCTGAGTGGAAGAGAGGGGAGGGGGGAGCAGAAGTGTGTTGGCTTCTAATGGAACACGACCAAACTTCTCTACTGGGTTGAAGTGGGTTGTGGTACTTCATCCTAATGGTATGTTTATGTTCTATAGGAGTCCTGGAGTAATCCTTTTACATATGAAATGGGACATAGTATTAGTCGAAATGGCTGTGTTCTCCACCCTTTATTCAACTTCAATCCGACAGCCATCTAAGTGTAGTGAAAACATGGCTTACAGTCAGAAAGTAAAATGAAGTTTCTAAATTGTGAAAGTTCATAATTTGGCAGGAAATGTGTTTACCCATAATGTTCTGGTAATGGACCACAGATGCCTACCTACATGCAGAAGGTAAGGTTGAATAGTTGGTCGACTTGAGCCACACCTTGTTGGAACTTTAACTGGTCCCAGATGCAGAGGCAGGTGTTTTTAATAGATCCAATAAATAATGCAGCAGCTCCTTGGAGGATCCTCTCCAAGCCCAGCTGGAAGATGTCTCTCAGTGTTTGCTTGTAATCGTGCGTTTGGGAAAGATGATGGATTCTACTACAAAATGAGTCGATCATCTCTTTGCCTTTCTTTCCTTTGAAAACCTCTACTACACAGCGAGGCCATTGGTAATCATGGTGCATGTTGTAGCTCACCCACATAACATCAGTGCAAATAAATTATTTGAAGTTTGAATCCTCGGGCTAAACAAAAAAAAATACTATAAAAGACTCTAATGATTGACCTTTTTCTCAGCCTGATTTACAGAACTTGCACTTCATAACTTTAGCACTGAAAGGCTTTTAATTCACTCAGCGGTTTTCATTTGGGGAAAACACCTATTGATTGATCATTGTTCTCAGGAAAGGTCATGCATTTAAAATGAATGAGACAAATGGGTTGTGGGAGGTGGGTGCGAGAATGCTCAGCAATTAAATTATGATGCAGCGGGAGGCGGAACTGTGGAGGCTTCAAGTGGAATACACATTCAGGGGAGTTAACACAAGCCATCATCAAAGGCGAATGGAAGAAAAGGAAGAACGATTCTGCTGTCAGAGGAGGTGGTGCGGTGTGGAGGGAGGAAAGGAGGGCATCGTGACTCCAGGCTGCTGTTGTACCTCGCTTAATAGCTCAGATAGAGAAAACAGACAAACACACACGCACACACACGCGCGCACACAACACACATAGAACAAACAAAAGCCTGCGCACAAAGGTACACAAAGCAGTGCAACGGGACTCTGCTGCTTTTCACAATTTGTGCAGAGCATGCTGCTGCTCATGCAAACACATGGACGGCCTTTAATTTTTTCAAGCAACTTATTGGATGTGTCAGGAAAGTCAAACATGGGAATAGTATTAAGGATATTATGTTGTTGCAGACCAGACGTAGCGATGGCGACCTTTTGTGGAAATGAGAAAGCGAGGTGCCTGCGAGGTACTGGCACTTATTGCATAGTTGCTCTTTTGAAATATGATGTACTCTGTCATATAAAGCTGTACAATGGCCACTCATAAATATTGTAATCACAGCACTCATTAGGCTGCCTCATGTCAGTCAGATATTGAGTTACAGGCATAATCACACCTGTATGCCAACTGGTCTGTATATTTAAACATGTCTTTGTTACTGGTCAGAGCACATCATTATTTCTCTTTTGATATATAATATTATCTCAAGAAGACCAAGACTGAAATTGTGGGCACTTTCGTTTTCATGGTCCTTTCAATGTGTGCACTATTTACAAAAAAACCCCTGTTGAGTTTAGTGCCTGTTGAGTCATAGGCATAAATGCCATGCATGTTTCCCCATATGTTCAGCAATGTGGTAGCAAATCACACTCAGCACTGATACATTGCAAAAAAATGCAAACCCTTTTTACATTGCCTTTTTTAGTTTTCAAGTGTATTTACGGAGTGCTCTGGGCTTCTCACAATCCCCACAACTTTAGCTGTTCTCAAGTCAGTATTTGTAAGATTTCGTTTGAACAGCCTACACACTGGCAAAGCAAAGTCATTATTTTCATAATTAAGGCCTTATCTTGCCATAATTAGGGCATTGTGAAATAAAGTGTAACCATTTTTAATATATAATTTGTTATGCTCTGCTGAGAAAGCAATTTTTTTTATCGTCATATATCAACTTAGACTGTCCCCATTCTGTCAAGATGTGAGAAACAAGCCAAGAACATGGACGTTTCTTTCTTGGCTGAGAAGGGATTTTTTCTTCCTTTCTTTTCTTACGCTTTGGGCGAATGCGGGTCACAAGTACACAAAGTGATATCCCATTAACATGACTTCAAATTAGAGAAATTGGAATAAACTGATATAATTAATCTCTCTCATTTTGTCAGAGTTGGGTGTTTTGGGGCCTTTGGTGACTGATACCTACGTGGGTGCAAATTTAAATTCCCAGGCAAAATAGCAGTCCTGCCCCCCCCCCCCATTAAGGGCAGCTCTGTAGTGTAAACTCATCATTTGCAAGTACCTGCCCCAGAAATTCTTAACGGTGAATAATTATTTCATGCGGGCCATTTAATGTTGTGAGCGCTTAACTTTGTCTGACTTATCTGTTGTAAAGTAAATCCACACATGCTGATCTGAGGCTGTCTCTCAGGGGTGATTATACTATATATTTAACACCCCCTCCGCACCACTGTCTGCCTGAGGGCTAGAGGGAAGTCTGCATGTCATCAGACTTGTGATGGAGATCTATGCTCTGCTTGTCATTGATGGTGTTCATTTATCTCCCCTAACGTGATGAGAAATGGGGGGCTAAAGAGGAAAGCAGTGGGTGCTGACTTTGTTTCAAAAATACTGACAATCAAAGCAGTGAGAAAAACAAAGAAACATAATTGACATATTGTTGGTGTTGAGAAGGACTAAAATCCACTCACTTTAATTGATGCTTTAATTACAGTTGTGGATAAATTAAAATTAAATTAGGCCTTGACTGTTTAATATATTGCAGTTTTCTTCTTCCTACATCTGGATCAGGCAGATATTTTTACATTCTACCTGGATTACACACTAATTCAATTAATGAGTGGGTAGAGTATTAGGAGCATAGTTAGCATAAACCCGCATTTAATACAGATGGTATCTGCTGAAATAAGCCCACAGTGAATATTTAATTCACAAATACAGCCCTATCTGCTAAAATTCTGTTTATCTACTGTCAATTGGGAACAGCAAACAGAAGCATAATCCCACCAGGATCATGTCAGCATAATTAAGACATATTTTATCGAAATTATCTGCAAGGTCTTGAAATATTAATAATGGAGCTGGAATTCATTTATTTCCCTACATCCACCTAAATCATAGTGAATGCATCATATGGTTGTTAATGTTACGTTCATATTACCTAGGCAAAGATTGGTTAAGTATTGAAAGTCAGTCAATTTGCAAAAACTCAACACTGCTCAACGATTTAATTTATCCTCATCTTTGGTGGCGCAGTCCTTAGCTTTGTCTGCCCATCATTCACTCTCCATAAGGCGTGTGCACCATGTCAAAACACAGTGGTGCGGCTTGACGCAAATGAAAATCCATTACATTTTGATGCTTGTCCAGAATAAGGTCGATTCCAGGATTTTTCACAATCTATAACATTGCAAGATAGGAGGTGTTTTAACAACGCCATTGATATCTTACAACGTGTCATGGATCTTATAATAAGGCATATTTAGGGGACTGATACTTAATGCATACTAACTGTGTATTTGCAATTTGGTGCAGATCCAAATCAATAATATGGATTGAGTACATTTCAATGTGGTTTCATAAGAGGACTGGTGTGAGTGCCAATCGAGTTTTGCATGCATTGCCACTGAACAATATCCATGGAATAATTTGAATCCCCTTCACCTGCTTTTAGCCTTATTGGCCTGATACATACACACAATGTCCAATTAGATCACCAATATAATTTGAAAATGCTTAACAAAAGACAGTTGCATGTTTGTACTACCATCCTTCCATCCATCAGCTGTGGGGGAGCTGGAGCCAAGCCCAGCTGAAAATGTACTTGTCTTAGTCGATTGAAATGAAGCATAAAAAGAGTTATAACAACCACCTGCACCTGGACTTGTCTCTTAATATTTTAGCACTTTGTCCGAGGGTGCCCTGTTTTTTGACATAGCTATTAATTATTCGTTTGAATGCCAGATTCCTGTCACTGCTAAGCCAAAGCTTTTATGACAGACAGACCCTCAGAAAGGTATTGCTGACAGGGATGACAGGGCATCTGTAGAAAGGTGAGGGATGCTACATGTTAAGTGGCTGTCACACGATGGGTTTGCAAGGGAGCAGATTACAGTCACTTATCCACAGAGGTGGACATGGTTGTCAGAAGCTTCAGAGTCTAAGTGATAAGGGCACACAGGGCTGTTTCTCCAAAGCCTTTTGGAGTGGAATCCTGCTGCCGCTTGGGATCAGGAGGACTTTTTTTTATCCCAGTGATTTCTCTTTAATTAAGCTGTGTTGAACTAACATGTAATGATTATCACAGAACAAACAGTCAATGTCCAGGTAAATAGAATTGAAATTGTGGAAGTGAAGTCGATCATCATTAAAGCATTGTGACATAAATTCCTTGACATAGAGGTTAATCTTTGGTCAGGGGGAACAGAATGGTGCTGTGTCCTGAGAGCCATTCATCATCCCGCAGCAGCTTGCATAAATAAATATCTAAAGTGGTGGATGCTTTCCCCCCATCCTGCATCGCTTTCACTTGTCTCACTCAATTTTCGCCTAAATCTCTTTTCTAATCCAACCCAACTGCACAGTAATGCCTCCGGGCATATTTCTGCTACTCCTCTTGTAAGTTTCAAAGGAGCAAAAAACATTAATAAACTGTTCAGCAGTGTTAGGCTCTTTGGTCCCTAAAGCAATGGCTAATGGCTTGTGATCTCTCCCGAGAGCTGCAGAAAACCCCCTCAAATCAAGCCTCCATATCAGACCATTACCGAGCCACCCTTAGCTGCCTCTCTTTTCTTGCATATTATAAAGACAGTCGCACACCTGATGAAGCTTGAATGAAACGCGTATTCCCACCTCACATGATGTTTGCTTTCGTGTCACATGTGTAACCACTGTCTTCACACTGGCTTTGTCATATGCCACAGGGGTGCAGCTGAGGTGTTGTGCATGAATGCCTCACTGGTAGGTCGTTATTAATTATCATCAGGTAAAATTATCAGGCTGATGTAACAGAGGCTTGGGAATTTCACACTCCACCAGCACACTGTGTTTCTTGAGATTTGAGCGCCCTCGGCTCGCAGTTGATAAGGCTGGGCAGATTTTTGACAGCATGATGTTCCAAGGCTGCAGCATGTGGCAAAGTAAAACTGGATCACCTTCAGTAGCTCAGCTCAGTGTCTCTGTACTCTTAGAAATGATGTGTGACTGTTATAGAAGGGCCCTCTTTTCTAGTTTCTCTGTGGGTCTGCCGTTCACCAGATCCAGCACATGTGCACTGTTGGATACTTGGGGCGGATGTGTCCAGGATCCTCTGTTGTTTGTCATGTGTCACCTATAGTGTGCAAATTACACTTGTTTCACGTTTTGTAACACCTTGCGCATTTCCTACTTCCACAGAGCTTCAAAGAGAATTTTCATATTTCATTTTCATATTTTGTCTTTATCATTTTATCTTCCGTTCTTTACATCTCTCTGATGTTTCCTCAATATGAGAAATTACGAAACATTGAAAATATTTTATCATTGTTTTGCTCTCTTTTGAACAAGTGTCGATGAGACACGAGCTGCGTGGATCTCTAGACTTGTACCTAAACATTCATGATTTGTTTTTATTCCTATAGTTTGTGTATAACGCTGCCATGAATGATTTTGTTTGAATTTGCAAGTACAATGGACATACAGACAGATGGATTCAACAAAGATCTGTTTTGGTCGCCATTGTCCCCCTGGAACTCAAACATGTTGATTTGTTCAGGCCGAAATTACACTATTGGTTTATTTTCAGGTCACATATCTGCTCTTTTCTTTTCATTTAGGCTGTGAATGTTTTCCCTATCCTTTTATCCAGTAGGTATAACATTTAAATGATGATTTTCTCAAAAGATAATGTACTTATAAAACCTTCATTTATGGAAAAGATTTCTTTAAGTAGTTAATCTCACTGACATTTTGTCATGTTTGCATTTATAATATATAGCTAAGCTTAACGAAGGATAGAAATCCAAAGTTCAACTGTATTCTGCAACATCTTCAACATCAAGTATGCGCCTACACATGTACTTAAGTGCTGCTGTGGGAAATATTCTTAGAAACTTTGTATAAGCAGCAGAAAACACTTTTTGCGTCTTAAATTGATCGAAATCTGCAAACGAGGCACTGTTATGTTTCGTACAGGAGGTCTACAGTTCTCTTGCGGAAATGTAAATTTCACCTTGTCTTCATCTGGGTATTAAAAGACATCTGCTTAGGAATGATGAAGGACACAGTCATGGTGCCCAGATCATGTTGCCTGAATCGGGTCTTACAGCTGGTCATGTTAATTAAAACGTGGATGGTTTGATGCACAGCTCCTCCAGTCCACATGTCAGTGTGTCCTCGAGCAAGACACCTGAACCTGAAGTCCCCCCTGATAGTTTCCCTCAGGGCGTGAGTGTGCAGGCACAGATGAATTAAGCGAGTTGTAAATGCTAAGCATAAAAGCGCCATACATTCACCTGCTGTTCCACGGTTCATGTCTGTGTTAGCTTTTTCCATATTTCACTAGGACCTCTTTCCCTGACTTAAATCAAAAAAGCATTACCCCTACAATGACACTTATTGCCGGGGGAGAAAATGAAAAACATTGACAGCAAAGCTTTTCCACATATGTTCAATGATGATGTTTAATGTGCTAATAAAAAAAAATGATTTACCTGGTATTATATTTTCCTCAAAACACAATACAATTTGTGGGAGACAGGGCTGAATATTAAACCTCTATAAATAGAAAAAAATTCTGGGGGGGTGGAGAGGAAAAATTATCGAGAACAGTCTGCATGCTATAACTGTAAGAATTAATAAATGATTAGTCCATGTTTGCATTATATTATATTTTAATTATTTGCTTTTCATCTAAGATGACTTTGATTTTTACCAAATGGATCGTACAGTACATGTAGGTTTCCATATTGCTGAAATGAAACCAGTGAATACCCATCGGTAATAGAGTGCAAGGGCAGATAAAAGAAGGTCAACTAATCTAGAATCACTATTGTGCTGAAATATCCTTGACAACACAGCACATTAGCCACTTCACAGTTTGTTCATCAAACGCACAAACTTCAAGCCTTTTTAGTTAACAATTTGTTAACCAAGTATGTTCAGTACATCAGTAATCAGTAACTATTTGTTTAGAAATCATAGGTGTGTAAATGGACAAGTGTGTGCTTTTTAAAATGTTGCTTGCTTTTTTGTTTTGTTTTGATGCATCTTAGATGGAGATAATTATAACATAGCATCCTGTGGCACGGTATAATAAGAACAGTGTCACAATGAATAAATGCCTCTCTGTGTAAGCTTCCCACGCTAATGGCACTGTTGCTAATGCTAACTAGCAGGTCAAGTAGCTGAGCTCTCTTTCTGACACTCACCTGCACACATGTTAACTGATCACAGTGGGAGGTAAATGGTCTGTATTTATAAATGTTTTGCCTTTCACCGATTCACACAAAGATCCACACAATGCATCTACAGGCAGCACTTTTTCTATGAGAGGGGCAAACTGATGTTCAGTATCAAGGACACTTCGGCATGCAGATGGGGAAGACTGGGATCAAACCACCTCTAGTGAGAGGATGACTGCTCTACCCCCCTTCAGCCACTATGTGACTTCAGTAAATGTGTAATGGGATTATACTGGATCGGTTGTAACATTTCCCCTGCAGACGGGCATATCCCCAGTTTACACAGGCTGTTGGGACTGTGGCGTGGGGTTAGTGTTACTAATGCCATTTGTAATGAATCTTTCCACTAGGTTGTTAAGAAAATCAATTACAACACTGCTGTTTTATGTTACACTTGATGTGTTGCTGTAATGCTTTCATATAACAAGGTGTAAACTGCTCTTCTGAGCTGCTGTAGCGGGCGTCTTCCAACACTGGAACATGTTAAGTCCAGCTAATTATTATGCAAAAATGTGATGATAGATTTGAGCAGCCCTAGCTCAGGAGGTAGAGAGGGCCGTACACACCGGACGGTCAGTGGTTTGTGTGAGGAGGTGCTGTCTATATGACTGTGCGTGTGACTGCATGGAACTTGTACTGTAAAGCATTTGTCCATAATAATGGACAAACACAGTATACTGTATAGTCCATTTATCATAGATTGTGTGGGTCTAGAACAAGTAGTTTTGTTGTCAAATCAAGAGAACAAAACATGAAACAAGTTTAAACAGTTTAAACCTCCATGAGTCAGATAAAAGATACAAACAGACAATATTAAACACAATTAAAGGACAAACAATACAATTTGGTATTAAGGTGCATCTGAGAAGCTTCAACAGATTTGTGTAATAACCTCCAGCAGATTATTCCAGAGCTGAGGAGAAAGCCCTGTCCTTGGTCAGGTGGTGCTGGAAGGGGTGAGAAGTTCTGGGAGATATACAGTGGTCAGACCATATCTGGGAGATTTGTACACAATTAGATGGGTCATGAATTTTATCCTGAAAAGAGAAGGGGAGCTATGTTTCTTAACAACATAACCTTGTTAATAACCAGGCAGCATGGTTTGTTCTAGTTGTAAACTGAAGCTGAAGATGGTATTCTGAGAAATGCCTGGTGGGCAGTGGGAATAACAGCATGTCAGGTGTGAATGACTGTTTCTAGATCAAAGGCTGATAAAAAGTGTCTAGTTCTGAAGATGCTTCTGAGTTGGAAGAGGCTGGAACTGAAAACATGATTTAACTGCAGGTTGAAACATAGATCTCCATCAAATTTACACAAGATTGTTTGCATGTTGTCTGATATAGGCTGTACGGTGACTGAGGTGAGCAGTAGCAGTGGTATAATGACAAGGGGAGAGAAGTCTCTTTGTTTTGACCACATTTAACTGAAAGTAATTTTGAGCCAACCAGTCCTCAGATTAAGTTCTTTACTTTAATATCGTGACTCCAGCTCTCAAGCACGAGCACCAGCATCAGACTTGGAAGCAAACCACTCCTTCTCCCCATCCTGCCCCTTGCTCCCGGCTCCGTTATGCTCTGTCCAGCCTTCACCTACATTCTCACCGTGTTCGATGTCTCGGCTAATGCAGGAGCTAGAACAGCCTGTGACTCAGACACATTATCGTCCTCCAGCAGCGCATTCCATATTGAAGCCTAAGTGTGAGAGAAGCATCAGACCAAAATCCCGTCCACATGTAGATTGACCTCTGTGAGGCTCACTCAAAGGAAATATATTTGTACTGCTGCTAGGCTGTTCAATTAGTGTCAGTCGCAAAAGCCTTTGAGAAAAACCTCTCCACAGTAATGTATGTTTTGGAGGATATTTCAATTGAAATAAATAGAGTAAGACTACTCACTATTGCGTTAAATAAGGGTTTGTTTTTTAAAATCTATCTATATATCCCCCCTCACAAAGGAGATGACCTCATTAGATATTGCAGAAAATTGGTTTGTGATGACTGACAGAGAAAAACACCCTGGGAGAACAGCTGAAGTATTTTCATTTCAACAACCAGTGTGTCCGTTGAATCTGCAATTGAGACACCACTGATATAACTGAACATTACATTTTTTCTTAGAGAAAAACAAACAATTGCAACATATTTTTATCTTTTTTCTTTTCTGTGGCTCTGTCACATGTTTCATTGCTCTGATTATGAATAGGTCTTCTAATAAAAAAATGAAGTGTTTTGGACTCATTAGTAAATGTAAATGATTGCCAGGCTAATAACTCAAACACCATATTAATATAAGTGATACCAGTAACTAAGACCTTCATGTTAGAAATATCAGACTGGCTTTTACCTGTTGGTGAGCGCTAAAGAAAACACAGGGATGTAGACAGAAATTATGTAAGTAACATAAACGGTTGGAACTCATTATGTTTTAAAATAAAATAACTCCAGCGTTTCTGTTGACGGAATCCATCCTTTTGTTTAAAAAGGAGATTTTATTGTAAAATATTTGCAAGTGCAGAATATGCAAGGCCTCACACTGTATAGAAATTTTATTTATTTGAATACAAGGGACTACTTTCATACAAGGAAATAGTCACATTTATGGCCATATTCAAGTCAAAGCCTATGTAAAACACATTGTGTTGCAGTAGCAGCTCCTCTGCAGAACATATTTTTTAACTGAAGCTAAATATTGTGCACTGAACAGATGCTGTAAATATGAATTGATAATAATGTGAATATCGTTCATTGAATAGATAAAGTTGCATAACTTCTTTGTGTATATTTATGCACGTACATTCAGCCTCTAACAAAATTGCAAAAAATAATAAATATGACCCTCCTAACTGGTTTTCTTGAGAGATATCAGAGTGGTATATCTCGGCTTATGTTTGGAATTCAAAAGTAATCTTTGGCTCAAAAAGGTTGGTGACCACTGATCTAAAGGTTATATCGTGATACATGGCCTTGGAGATATCAGTCATGGGGGGGCTCGTGTGGCTAGTTGAGGTGGTTCAATGTCTCATTTCTATTTAGTTTTGAATTGTCTGAAGAGCAATTCAATGCAGTTTTATTTGCATATCACTATATCATAACATACATTATCTCAAGGCAATTTACATAGAAGGTTGAGATTTAAAAAATTATAGAGAAACCTGACAGTTCCCACAATGAGCAGCACTCTGTCAACCGTGGAAGTTTAGCAGAACCAGACTCAAGGTGGGCGGTCATCTGCCTCGACTGTTTGGAGTGAGTGGGGAAAAATTGGGAAGAGCGGAGAGGTGGGTGGAAAAGAGGGGAAAGAAGAGTTAGTTGGGGGGAGAGGGAACAGTTGTCATACTGGTTGTTATATTAAGAATAATAAGAGTGATAATTATACATTGTAGATGCAACAATGTTTTTAATGATAGCAGCATCCAGTTAATATAGTAATAAGAAGTATTAACAATGATGATGATGAATAATAATTATAATTATAATTGTTGTCATTCTGTGAGAGAGAGAGAGAGAGAGAGAGAGAGAGAGAGAGAGAGAGAGAGAGAGAGAGAGAAAAAAAACACACAGTGACTTGTACTAAGATAATGTAAAATAAATGAAGAGCAAATGTTTTGTGATTGAAAAGGAGAGTAAAGCAGCTTTCATTGAAGATGGTTGTATTTGACTAAATGTTTTAGTAAAGTATTTTGATTTAAAATTATTTATTTTAAATATTTAATATATCTTTTTAATTGCAAATTATAACTATACAAATTACACACTAAGGATTATTCATAAATTGGTATGTAGCTTCTATCCAGCGGTGAAGGCGTTCTTCAGCTGCATAAAATGACAGGATCACCCCCCCTTCACTCTTTTTCTCTTTTCACTATAGCTTGTTACTTATTAAATGTCAGCAGTCTCTTAATTAGTCTGCACAAAGAAGTCACAATTGTCTAAGGAATAGCCTATCCGTGGCATCTCATCCAGGGATGAAGCCCCATCGCAATTAGAGGTGCTGCCAACAATGATGGTCAGTGCTTTATTGTAAAATAATTTGCACAAGGGAATGAAATAATTACTCATATGATACCATGTATCATGTCAGCATTAATTAACAATAAAGTGTGGGGCTGTGTGAGGTAGAGGACATAGGCAAAACTAGTGGCTGTGTGATCAAACAGGCTGGAACAGAAGCACGAGGCAGTGATGAAGACAAAGTGTTGCTCTCAAGTGGAGGCTTGACCTTAGATCACAGCAGTGCTAAAAATCTTATATATATATATATGTGTTTAAGATGTGATTTAATATAGTCCAGGAGGCAATTATAACAGCTGAGGATAAGTTAGATTGTGTAAGGGTCATTATCATGGCACATGCAGCCTCTTGTCCTACACAAGTTTTTGTACTGCTGATCTCAGCTCCTGTTTTCTTCTCATCTCTGAATGCACCCCTGTGACCTCACCTGGCGGTGCACTCACTGAGTAAAACGATGGTGTATGTGGCTGAAAACCTGAATTCTGGGTACACTGTCATGCTCAGCTCCTCACTGTGTTCCAGTTTGCCTCCCCCCTCTGCCTCCATCCACGTGTCCTCATATTGCAGTGTAAGCTCTGCAAAGTAAACAGACCACTGCTGTTCTCTGCTGAAAGTTCCTATTTTCCTTTGCTTTGTATCACCCAGGCTCTCCCACTTGTCCGGATGTGTATTCCCCCCATTTACATTTCTCTCCAACTATTCTGTAAGACATCCTCAGTTTTGCTCGAGCTTTTGAGTAAATACAGCCAATGGTGTAGATACATGCTCTAAGCAAATAATTAAGACTATTCAGTGTGTGCAATTTAATTTCCGTTTATTTCAGCTGCTTATCATCAGTGCTTTGAAGTCAAGTGTTTGCTGTGCACACTGAGCTACATTTCAGCTAAATAGCTCAGGCCTCATAATACTGTGTGAGTGTGTCAGAGAAAAAGGGGAAACCTAGGGGGGACTCAGTGTGGCTGACCATGTGCCTTGACTGGTTGAGGTGAGACGAGAATTGATCACGAGGAGACTCGTACATTCCATTTTACCAGTTCCACCCATTTTTTTTGTATTAGTAAGAAAATTGTCTTGGTGACAGAATCAAGAAAAAATCTATAAAGTTTATTTAAAAAGCAAAAATGGGCTAGAGAGGAAAGGTGAGAGGAAATTGGAGGAAAGATGACAGAAAGTGAGAAGAGAGAGAGATCTGGAGAAGTTGTGTAACTATTTGATTTAAGCTCTGCCAGAGCGGTTGTTAAAATGAAAATAATACTAGTGATACTTGATACTTTTTTGAATAATAATAAAAAAAATCGATCTAAATGTCTGTCGGTGGAAAATATGTCTCTTTATCTTGCACTGGTTCACACTTGAAACGTAGTGTAATGAGTTCCGTGATCTTTGGACACATGAACAATGAGAGAGCCGGTCGCCTTTTTGTTCAAAGTAGCAGGGGTGGCTGGCACTAATCAGTGATGTTGTCTATCATGATAATGTCGTGTTGACGAGTCTTACGACACAACAACTAATTCTCCAGTTCAGGGTCTGCATACTGAGTTGTGCATCACTGACCTTTGCATTAACAGGTGACGACTCTTTGTGCAGCAGCATTGACTGCTGAGTCCAGCAGCAGGTCGTTAATTGTCGAGGCTCAATTGCTGCAGGTCACTTTTACAGTTTCAGAAGGAAAGTTACAACCAACATTACCACAGGCAAAGTCCTTCTGGTTTTCTGGTTTAGACGACCACCTGTATGGACAGGGTGGGGTATGGGAGAGGTTAACACTACTATTGATAATCACTTTTGATTACACCATTTTCCTGACCCTCTTGTGACCTTACCCTCCTCGTGTGTGTGTTTGTGTGTGTGTGTGTGTGTGTGTGCCTGCGTGTGTGCATGTGTGCGTGTGTTCATTGTTTCTGTAAAATGCCTCCACAGAAAGTGTAATTAAAATAAATGATCGTAACAAAATCTCCCCAGTTGTCTAAGAAACTGGTGACAGCCAACAGAAACGAATGCTTACACCTGGAGCTGGGGGGATTCAATATAATAACAGCTGTCACTGCTCACTCATATCACATCCACAGGGAATACAAAGCAGGTGTGAGTGTTATTCAAGTGGAAGAAAAAGTTGTGGGAAGCAGATGCCAACATTTCATTTAATGTCAGATATATAAAAACATTCTTTAATGATGAATGGTAAAAGATAAGTGGTTGCTGTTATTAATTAGTTTGAGATCCCTGTCCCCTGTTTTACCTTAAAGAATCTTGCTGCTCCATGTAGAATTTGCTCTGTCATATTACTGGTGCTTTGTGATAAATATTGTGGTAATTTGCCACTGGCTCTAAAAACATTAGTCTATAGTTACACATGTGATGAGCATTTGTCCTTCACTAAGTCTTTATGCTTTTTTTTAATGAACAATTTTTACGGATGTGTATATTTCATTTGGTGTAAGGAGGGTCTGTGAGCTGCAGGTACGCATAGATTCAGAATGTGTATTTGCATAATCCATTAAAAGGAGCATTGGCCACTAACAAGAAACTGACCTAATGCCATCAGGGAATCAATTCACCCACGAGACTGTATCAGCACTGCTTCCTGAATCAAATTAGGCCTACACATTACAGTCAGGAAGCATTTGTTTGAGAGCTGCCTGAATTCTGCAGAGCGAAGGAAATATTCTGTATAAACATGAATTATACAGTGCAGAAAACATTACAGTACAGAGCCCCTTTTATGAAACTGTGCTGTTGGACAAAATGGAACAATAACATGCGACCCTGCATTTGCTGCTCGACATATATTTTCAAAGAAAAACTTGTCATTCATTCAGAATCAAAAATCTCCTCATTCATATCAAATGACACAGTGCCACAGAATCCCAAAATAACAAAAGGTTATGTTTCTAAAAGGTAAAAGAAATACATTTCTATTGCTCTTTTCTCACCATGAAAAAACCTCAAAGTGCTTTTCACTATGAGTCACATTCACTTATTCACATACACATTCAAATAGCCCTTCTATATGCAGTGCTTTTCCACCTCACATCTGACCCTATGATGTCACAGCCATCAACAGCGATTTAGTCTTCAGTGTCTTGCCCGGGGACACTTTGGCATGTGGACTGGAGGAGCCGGGATCCAACCACCAACCTTTTGACGCCACAGTTGTAGTCTTCACAAAATCAAGATTTTCATGCCCAGCCTGTTGAAATATAGGTACATATACAGTCATTTAAAACCCACCTATATTTGTGTAATGAAATACTGAAAATGTTAATTTACTTACATCATGTGAACCCATTTGACCAGTTAAACTACCTCCAGCTTTAACAGCTATCTGAGACTTAGCACTCGAGGCAACGGTGAACTGCAAATCAACTGGAATACCAGGCTGTCTGGACCCTACAATGGATGTTAAATGGACTGCATTTATGTAGCACTTTTCTCTCTTAATGACCACTCAAAGTGCTTTATATGATGAGTGACTTTAACACACACCTTCATACAGCTCCTCCCTCTCTCCTTCTCGCCTCTCCAACACTCTATCAACGTGGCCACATTGATTGCATAGTTCAGTGTCTTGCACAGAGAGACACAAGCAGTCTTGAGGAGCTGAAGAAAGAACCCCCAACTTTCTGATTAGCGGACAACCAGTTCACCATTACTACCGCCCAATCACGATATGATAATCACCTGAAATACACCTTTCAGGAAATTCTTTATATCTTTTTTACCCTTTAATTAGTTCAGAAGCTAGTTGAACAATCAGCTGCTTTAGTTTGAACCCGATCAATTTTCAATCAATACTTAAGCCTCTGACCCGCTTTTAGTCTATAATTATAGAGCGCTATTTTAGTCTTGATGACCACTCAAAGTTCTTTAAAGCACAGCCATTGTCACTCACCCATCCACAAAAACATTCATACAGTGCATCTATGTGCATCGTTTTCTCTATTATACACTACCGGCATAGCCATTAGGGCCAATTTGGGGTTCTGTATGTTGGACAAGGACACTTAGGCATGGGGCATGTGGGATACTGGGATCAAACTGTCAACCTTCTGGTAAGTGGACGACCCACTATACCCCCTGAGGCACACAGCCACCCAATAGCTGTCTTTGAAGGTCTGAAGTCGAAGGTCAGTTGAAAACCTTTTGGAGCCTCATACTGTTTGTTGTGATTCCTGATGTCTCTGCAACTAAGGGGGCCACAATTATAAGACAGAGACAAAAGTTTGTGAAAATACCACAATTTATTTCTCAGCTTCAACAAACACAGCCAGCATACTAGCTATGGTTGTTCTTCAAAGACAGCCCAAGGGTTGTTTTGTAGTTTGGGCCTGCTGTGTGAGCCACTGACTGAGTATTTGGCTAACTTTGATCCCTAATCTTTTGCACTGTCATAGCCTGAACTCGTAATAATATTACATTAAAGTGTTATCCTATTTTCATACTGCGGCTGAGCAGCTGGCATCTGAATATTTATATCAGGGTGCGAATGTCACATGTACAGGCGGCAGCATAATATGAGTAGTTCTAATATGTAAGCAATGCATGATCATGTTGTTATAAAATTATGTAATTCGCTTTGATATCCATCACTTGATGGGCTCCCACATGGCAAACTAATAGTTAGCAATGTTGTCACTTTTCCACCAGTGCAATATGCGTCGTAATATATTATGCAGGGACTGTTTTGTCAGCTTAAAAGGTGAAGAAGATATCGGCCTTCTGTTCCTGCCAGCCATTTAATTCCTGTATGACTTGTGCCATATGCCCTTCAAAGCTCGAGTGGTCGTTTAGCATGCACCCTAAATATTATCCACCATGGCTTCCCTCAATTACCATCTGTCTACGTGGAAAGCGACTGGCTCAGTTTTACCTGACTTTGGAAACAAAAAGTTGTGCGCCAGACAGTCGAGCCTGTTGTTCAAACACCTCTCAATGTCAATAAACAGCTTCATAATATAAATGCAAACAACATTTAATCTTTACACTTGTTTGCCAGAAGGATCACAGACATAAACAGATTCAATTTGGTTTGAGATGTGTACTAAGTAGTAGTTTCTTCTTATTAAGTTATGGATTTCACATGGATGAATTGTAGTACTGGCAGGCATTTCCTTTATTGGAAAATATATACAGACAAAGGCGTCTCCTGACTCTTTTATGCCTTTCACATGTGCTCAGTGTGAACCTGCTCGCATCTGTGAAGAAAACTATTCACCAGTGGCAGACCTGCCAATTCTGGTGTTCTATGGTGAATGCCAATCAAGCTATCTGGTGCTGAGCTGTGAGTACAGGTCCCGATAGAAGACATTGTGCCCTCATGAAGTCTGTTTCTGACAGTTTGGTCAGGAACGTACACACCTGTAGCCTGCTGGAGGTAATTTTGTTGGGCTCTGGCAGTGCTCCTGCTGTTCCTCCTGCACAAAGGAGCAGATACCAGTCCTGCTGCTGGGTTGATGCCCTCCTATGGACCTGTCCAGCTCTCGTTATCTAACTGCTGGTCTCCTGGTCTCTCCTCCATGCTCTACATTCTGAGACTATGCTGGGAGACACAGCCAACCTTCTTGCGACCACACGTGTTGAAATGCCATCCTGGAGGAGCTGGAATACCTGTGCAACCCGATTGGGCTGCAGGTACTGCCTCATGCTACCAGTAGTAAAAAGCATCTGTCTGTGATCACTACATGTAAAACCATTCCCTTTTTGGTGGTTGTCTTGCTTTTGCCTCTCTATTGCACATTTTGTCACTTTTATTTGCAACAAAGCAGTGACATTGATTCACACATCACTTCTTTTCAATCACAGATTGGTATCCATGAGATTGAACTGACTTATTTGTCATATGTTATACTGTTACTATTAATTGTTGAGCAGTGTATTCTTAAAACAATTTGCAATGGATTTTCTTGCATACATATTTACTCTTAAAAGTTAAATTAAACCAAATGTCACAGACACTATTTTACTCATCCAGGTTTTTTTCATTATGTGTAGTTTGTTGGTATTGTTACACTCGTAACTGAAGGGCAGTGCTATAACATTATGCATTTACTCCATGCACAGCTAAATAATAGCTTAAACTGATTGATCGCCACATATCCTCCTATTTACAAAAGCTCTTGTCCATGTTCTTTACCCAATTTTAACAGAGCATTCTGTGCAGGTGTTAAAAAAAAAAAAAAAAAAGAACTGCAGGCAACAAAAATGAATAACAGTTTATCTTTAATGTGTTTGATTTAGATTTTTTTAAAACAAGAATGCAGCCTTGCAGGAAAATTCACCTCTGACAACGGCATGAAACAATTAAACAGCAGGAAACTGTGGCTACATCAGTAATACACCCCATGGGATTGGTGCTATCAGGGGAGCTCTACGGCTGTGTGGTAATTGTCAGACCCTCATGAGATATGGGCGGGGAATAGTCCTTAAGTCTATGTACTACATTAATCACATTGCAGTGGTACAGTGGAGAGGAATAACGTGAGGATAACAAGTATCCAAGTTAAGTACATGGCTTTCAGCTAATGCACAGGCTTCATAAAGTATCAATACCAGTTAAGGCCCCTTACCCTTAACATAAGAGGCCACACCCTGGACTGATCGCATTCTCTGTCTCGCAAGCATTGTGCCGCATCAGTGCTGCCAATTATGTGGCTCTGTCAGTGGACATTAAGAGTATTTATCTCTCTGGAGATAAAGATTTCCATTTAAGTTATTTTTGAATTGTTTTTAAGGTCTATTTTTAAAAGCCTTCTGTTGCTGACCAAAGGTCTTCAGCGCCTGAAACTGCTTTCTTTGTAAGTACAATTGAGTGCTGAAAAGCCTTTTCTCCGGACACCATTCTTGTGTTTATCTCTACATTTGGTTTGGTAAATGCTCTAAACAATGGCATCTAATAAAGAAAAGTATGAAACTAGTGTGCAATCTGGGAAAAGCACTCATACTACAGGTAAAGGAGGATGGGAGAGTAAGATGATTGCATGTACCCGGCCACCTCCTTCGAGACAAAACACATCCAGAGAATATGGCAACCCTGGCCTCAATATTGTAGCAGTGTTATCACCCCCAGGGGAAACTAGTAAAAGGAGAGTGAAGGTGATCCAAGAGGGTCATCAAAAAGAGATAAAGACGATGGCAGATGCAGCTAAACTTTAGTGTGCCCTTCAACACCCAGACTCATGCCCCAGGCAGAGGTATTGGTGGAATGTGACCGCAAGGTGATGGAGAAGAGAAAAGGCCAGTGGCTGGTGTCAGCAGGAAACCAGTCCTGGGGGAGGACCATGCTCGGCAGGGCAGCTGGAGTGTCTTTAGCCATCAAAAGGACCCTGGACCGTTTCAAGTACCTTCTGCTAGGTACCGAATTCGACTTAGAGAATAACCACAGGGCTTTGCAGTGGTTAGAAACCATGGAAGTCTGCAATTACCTGCCGGCTGCTGTCTGCAAAGACACACTACTTCACATCAAGTGTCCTCAAGGTTCTTATTCAAGTCCCACATCCTGTCACCATCCCTGTTCCCTGAAAAGGACAAACCCACTTCAACACAACCACACGTATACTTACAGGTTCTGCATAAGGTTTTTGTACTGAAATATGTCCACAATTTGTATGCATAAATTAAACGTTAGTCCAGTCCATTAGTATATTTAATATGAAAATGTATAAAAAGAATGTATTCAAAATTGACAATAAATTGCTATGTCTCAGCTTTAATTTGATAATGTTTACATCTATAGATATGAAAAGGTGTGAAAGATATAGCTAATTGGTCTGGAAAGAGGATAATCATCAGACTCAAAACAGCAAAGCAGATATCAAAGGACCTTTGCCTAAAGCGTTGGTTTTGTACGTTTGGAAAGAAATCCGGTGTGTACAGGTAAACTATAGAATGGCAGATACCCCAGTGGACCAGATGTTGACCTGTGGGAAATTATTTTTGTTGAGTTGTTTTTTACTACACATCAAGTCAAGAATGCTCTTTGGGATGTAGGCGGACATGTTTCCTTGTTAGAGTGAATGAGCAGAACAGAAGAAATGGTGCAAGATGCAAACCTCTGCTTTACATTAAACATAGAAAGGCCAAGAACCAAAATGGTCCTAGTTCAGTTTTGCTGGCAAAGCTCTAATGGAACTGGCACACTCATTTATTGAAGATTTCACTGCTGACAAAAACAACAGGTTGGTGCGGAGGTGTATATGAACAATCTATGCTCAGATTCAGCAAATACAACCTAAAGATACACAGTTGAAGAGGTGGAATATCTTCGACTGGCTGAGTCAGTCACTTGATCTCAGTCCAGCTGACCGAAATGCCACCTGCAGAAGAACAGACTGAAGGCAAAGAGAATTATACAATAAAGAGTTAAAGGAGTCTGCAATTACGAATCACCAGAGATGATACAGAGAGTCTGATGATGTCTGTTGATCGCAGAGGAAAGGCAATTAAACCCCAAAATGTAAAATATTATGATTTTATTCGGCTTCATGTGTATTTTTACCATTACTTGTGAATTCTCAAACTGTGGACTGTCAGTGGCTATAGCTCCCACATGTCTTTCTGTTTCGATCTAAATGTGCCATCCATCAAGTTTTAAATCCTGCCTCATTAAACGTTGCATGAATCCTTTAAAAGTAATGATATACAGTGTTTCCCCTAGGTTTACAGCTTGGGGGGGGGGGAGTGGGGAGAGCGTCGCGGGGGGGGGGGGGGGGGGACACAGACACAAAAACTTAAAGGAATCATGATGTTAATGTGTTTCTTTTAATGATTTTGAACTGTACATTGGATTTCTGACCGGCGGATGCTCAGACATGCGTTTGTCCAGTTTGTCCTTTCTGTAGGACTCGCAGGGAGACTCTATAAATGGCCGGGTCTGGTTTCCTCTCACAACTGCCTGTTTATGCTGTCTACATATTCGTATTCAGAACATTCCTGAAACCAAAAAGAGAACTGAAATAATCCCCTATTCATTATCTATGAACTGTAATTTATCTATCTATCTATCTATCTATCTATCTATCTATCTATCTATCTATTTATTTATGCATGCATGTATATATGTATGTAATGTATGTATTTACTCACTTCCATAAGTAACCTGGATTGCCGGAATCTGGAAACATTTTTGGATCCGGTACTTATGTTTTTCGCGTCTACACAAAGCCCTGTCACGAAAACACGGAAACGCTGGAGCGGAGTGGTTGAAATCGCTGTAAAGACGTCATGGAGCATGCGCATAAAGTGAAAGAAGACTAAAGTCGAGATCCTACTAGAAATCTTCCCATATGTAAATGTATATATAATAACGACTTCTCTACCACCTGAAATCACTGTTACCACAGCAATCAAACAGGACTAGTTAGAATAGAGCACCTCGCCATAACCCTCGTTTTCACGTCAGATTTGCCGGTTTTGAACAATGGTCCGATGAAAATAGATTACACAGTGATAGAAGGAAGTGACGCAGCGGGGTTAATAATGGTTCAGGCTCAGGTTGCGAGGCGAGGTGCGTTCACGGTTTAATACAACAAGCGGAGAAAGCAGAATCGCTGGCCGACCGGCGCTGAGAAATGCGCGTCCCGTGATTACAGCCAGGCGCCTGCGCGCTGGAGAGCGGCGCGGCGCTTCGGCGTCCGGTGTAATACTTAAGTTACCAAGATTAGTCTTGTCGCCAAGCTGGGTCAGAACCTGTCATCCGGTGGTGACTGAGCAGATTCTTGGGGCAGGGCGTGCAACACGTGGACTCTTCTCTGAACTCGGACCCGGAGCAGGAGAGCTGCTCCGGCTGCTCCTCACAGGAGAGTGGCTGTTACCATGTTCCACCTGGGAGCGTGGATATTTTGAACTGCTTCTCAGGTGGTTCATGCGACATGTTTTCAGATGTATGCTCTCTGTCCGCTGGTGGGAGGTTGCTCACCTGTGTGCGCGCACGTGTCTGTGTGCGCGCATTTGGATGGAACTCCGCCGTGCACGATACAGAGAGCAGAGGAGAACTCTAACCGCGCGACCATGTCGAGACAGAAATGCAAGCTATAGACCTGTCTTATAGGAAATGTAACCTTAAAATGATTTATGTAGAGATCTGGCGCTATATTAAAAAATAAAATAAACAATTAACTTGATCTTCCAGGGGGGGCGGGAGATGCCGTTGGGGGGGGCGCAGCGCCCCCCTAATAGAATGGTAGGGGAACCACTGATATAGAATTTACTACATTCGGAGATTCAAAGTCAGTCACATTCTGACTCCAATTTAAAGTTATAGGTTATTATACAATCCTGGCTAAATACTGCATATATCCAGCTTAATTGTGAATCACTGTCATTTAATACTAGTTATAGTCCATTAAAAGGATTATTTTGATTTCTTTTGAAACATTTTCGATCCGGTCCAAGACACTTTGTTGCGATTTGGTTGTTTTTAAGTACAGTAATTAACCTAATACTTTCTACGGATATTGGCAACTGCAGTCAAACCGTAGTCAACAAAAAGGCAAAGAAGCTAAGTGCCAGTGCAGTTTTATACAGAAATGAATGATGATAACAGGTTTGTCTCCTTTTTACTGTGCATTTGTAATTTTTACTCATTTCTCTGCAACATTCTACTGGATAGGCCTTGCCATATGTAAACACAAGTGTGGTTTCATTTATGATTGTAACACAGAAAAAATGAAGCCAACATCAAGCCCAGCTAGCAGCCAGTACCTCTGTGTCAAGTTCTCAAAATTGTTCTGCATTTTTTTCTTTTCCTGCTTGTGCCAGAGCAAAATGTGCCAACAGAACCTCACCGCTGTGTGAAGAATACACTGGGACACATTTAAAAAAGCTTCTGCTTCCATTTTTCAGATATGACAGATTTGGCTACGTATATATGCATTGTATTGATCAACAAGCACAGCAGGCCAGAGTCAAAGTTTCATCAAATGTGTTCGCAAGAATTTGCACAATCCCGCAATAGTGAAAAGAGAGGTCGGTTATGTAACAGCCCAATAGATTATGTAGTGACCATTGTGTTGTGGAAATCCTTAGAATATATATGAATAATGAAGGAAAGTTGTGTTGGGAGCACTCAGAAAGCTGTGCTGTGTCAGCTATGGAACAAAATTAAAGTCCACAATCATGCTAGTAGTTCGGTGAGGTTTAAACACAGAAGTGCTTGGAGCTAAATGCCAACATCAGCATATCAAGATGCTCACTGTTACAATGACAACATGCTATCGTTATCAAATGATATTTAGTAAGATTACCAATTTAGAATTTAGACTTGTGAAATTTCCCAATTAATACTAAATGCAAACTGCAGCTGAGGCTGAGGGAAACCAGCCTTTGGCTAAATGGAATGTCAGGGCTCAGCCAAAGTCAGTCGAACTTCTCCTCTCTGGGGACCTTTAATATCTGTGAAGTATACCTTAGCAGTCCTTTCCATAAATCGATTTATTTCACTCAAAACCAAAAAAACCTCATGGTAGCAGAGTTCATCATCCGAGAACGTCTTCACAAAATATCCTAGCCATGCACATAATAATCATTGTGATTATCAGTGTGATCCAAAGTGATGGACTGACTCACTGTCCCTGCCATCCTCAGAGCCAAGCTGTCAGTATGATTTAAATACACAGATAGCCATAAGAACCCATTCAAAGTACAATATATGGGGAACACTTTATCTGTTCAATTAGAAACCAAGCAGGGGATTCTCAGATTCAGACAAATGCATGAGTAAAGTATACGGCCACAGCAGGTTGAGGAGGTGGATTATTCCCACTGGCCGAGTCAGTCACTTGATCTCAACCCAGCCGGGCTGAATTCCACCCGTTGATGAGCAGACTGAATTGGGTTCATGAAACTAGAGTTTGGTGTTAACCAAACCAATTTTTGATCCATTCTTTAAGTCTGAAACAGCCAGTTCATGTACCTCTTGTGCATAAATAATGTCATTCTAGAACTGTAAGAGTATATTATAGCATGCCTATTTTATCAAAGTGATTATTGAGCACTGCTTTTACACATTGCAAATGGTTGCACTGTCAGACTTCCCAAATAATTGAACATAAAAATCTCAGCTTGTATTTGGTAAAATTGAGTCAATACCCTGATTAAATAATAGGTATGTTGAAATCATATTTAATATTGATTGCACCATTCAACTAATCTGGAAGCCAAACATGGACCACATCATTTCTGTTGCCTGCTGAAGGGTTTATTTTAGCATAGTGTACCGAGAACAAAAATTTAAAACCTTGACTGTGAAATTCCAATTGGTGCCTGTCAGCCTCTTTCAATGTGAAGTCAACTTAGCTTCTTAACAAATTGTCCCTTTTGAGTTTCAATAGACTTTTTACAACCTATTCTGATCTCTGTCATGGAAAGATGTTGTATCCTACAATATGTGGTATTTTCCATTGTAACAGCTGTAATTGGACTACAGTAATATTTCTTTAAAAAGCTGCACAGAGTGGCGTCTCAGCAGCAGAGCTCCTTAAGCTAATGGCTCATATTGCCGAGGTGCTCTTTACGATGCTCATTTGTACCGGCTGCCACTCAGGCCCTGCAATTCCTCTCCCCTTAGTCATCCAGTCATGCTATTTGGAATTGATGTCCTATTGATGTTTTAGATTTGTTTATCCAGAGTAATATATGAGGATTATGACTTCTTTCTATTCATTTCTATGGTATGTTGGGTTGACATTTATATCATAATGCATAGATGTAACCATGCCAGCTCAGTGTCCAATCCTTTATGTAAAATTCACATGTTGTCACCTGCTTGCAGTGGAAGGACTGATGTTTCCTAAAAGGAATCAACATTGGAGTCTAGTCCTGTATTGTATTCACTTCTGTTTTGAAATTGTGGTCCGGATGCTGACACTTTACTTTTAACAATGTGAGAAAGTACAAACACACATGCAGATGCTTACACAGACACAAACACACACACACATTCTATCTCAGTGGATTTAAGTGGGAATCAGCAGATCCACACACCAGCAGCCGCTTTCATTTGTTGGAGTAAAAAATAGAGTTTCAGGCTGTCAGCACAGTTTAAATCTGAATCTGCGATGTCTGAATAGGGAAAATGGGGGAATCGTTTCATAAACAAAAACAGGCGATTTTTTCAGGTAACTGAGAAATCTTTTAAAGGACCAGTGATAAAGTATAAATTGAAGGGCAGACTCAGGGATTAGTTTTCAAAGGTTTAATGTAAAACTCATAACAAAGAATGAATTAGGTGACAAAGTGAATGATCACAGAGTCCAGAGTCTAACAGGCTAGTGATCAGTCTTCCATAATACAGGTCCAGAGTTCAGAGAGTGTAGGCAGAGACAACGGCTGGCACCAGTCCTGTACAGAAGAGAATTAGTGAGAACTGGCTGAGCGTGGCAGTAGCAGAAGGTAGAAGATCCTCGACATAGGCAAAAAACACAGTGATTAATATTTGGGCGGACAGGTAAGTAACAGAAGTTTCAAAAAGATTTTGAAAAAGGCAGAAGGTAGGAGTAGGCCAAGCATTTATACCCCTATGATGAACGATCTGGTCTTTGTATAAAGCAGGAGGTGGTCGCATTGACAAGGTGATGAGACACAGGGGCGATTCGCAAGAGAGAAAGAATCCGGAGGCGACATACAGCCAGCGACACACACTGCCAGGTACAGGACCCAGTAGGGGACTGACAACAGCAGCAAGCAACCAGGAAGTAGAAGCAAAGAAACTAACAAATCCAAAGGCAGACTGCACAAGGATTAAGGAATATATTCATAATGGTGTTTTCATTGGTGTATAATTACCTGAAAATGAGATTCATTCGGTTTTGGGTCTACAAGTGTATTTTCTTTCACGGAGTTTGCATTGTTCATGTTGCAAATAACAGACACAAGGAAACACAAACTCAATTTTCATGTTACCTGAAGACCATCCTAGCTTGGAGGGGTGAGGGGAGGGATATTCAGTTGGATGAAATCTGCAACTTTACCACTAGATTTCACTACTTTATATACATATAAACTTTAAATCTGGCTGTATTTATGTATTTGTACAAGTAACAACCAAAGTTTGAAATAAGATGTGCCAGTTTGAATCAAGGGAAGTGTTTGTCTGCATACGCTCAGTAAAAGAAAAGATAGGTCAGATCCCACTAATAGATATCAGAATTAAACACGAGACAACATTATTATATTTTCCACTTAGGTGTCCAAAATAAGTATAATTTCCCTCTTGATTGTAGTGTTCCAAAGCACAGTAGACTCAAACAAACAGTAATGCAGTTTGCAACCTAGATAGTAATAATCCAGTGTACTCGAAAGCTAATGAGGTAATTCAACTATAATTTGAAAGTAGACCTCCACCCTTGGCCATCATTAAAGCAGCCAGCCTTTACCAGATAGTAAGTAACTCAAAAACATTTTGTCACCCACACTCTGCCTAATGTAGTTATCCATGATGAAAATGTTCAATTACCAGTGCTAGTTGTTCCCCAGGTAATATGTAACAAGCTGATTATCCCCAGCCCACAACCTTTGCAGTGAATCCCCAGCCAACAGTGTCCACAGCTGAGGATTTGGAAAACACAATGATATTATGCTAATGTTGAGCTATTGCTGGATTGACATTTCCACTGATTGGGATTAGTGCTCCTATCCATTTCCCCACCCACGCTGCAATATCTCAAGGTCTCTCTTTCACCAGAACATGCTTTTAACATCCCCAGTGTCAAGGCTAATTTGTGGTGTTACTCAAGTGGGTTTGTTTTCGAGGCAATACATTCATTTTCTTTGTGTAATGAGTCGATGCTCTGGGCTCTCTGCCTTCTGGGGACATTCGGAAACGACAAATCCCCAATTCACAAACTCCCACTGGCTTGTCGAGATTTATTTTAAATTTTTTAATTCATATCTTGAGATCCTTATAAAGAATAACCAGACTGTCATTAATTCACACATCAGTATATGAGATGAGGAGATATCAAACATGTTCTTAGTTTATCTACCTAACTTATATTCACTTGTGTCTGCAAATTCATTTCTTGACAAACAGTGCATTTTTATTCAATCAATTTATTTTTTTTTATCATTCCAAGTACGATGGAATATCTGCACAGGATGGAGGGGCAGTTTTTAACTTTATATTTAAATCAGCAATTCATCCAGTGGCGATTTTAGCCTGAAATTTCTGGTGGGGCAATTTTGTATGACGTCATGTCACCGTGACAAAAATAGAGGTAGCTGATTATTATAAGCAGTAGGCCTATATAGACCAGTAAGATATATTATAGGCTGCATTTTGAGTGCCAGCAGGGAGCAGAAATCCTATTTCAAATACATTTCACATGCTTTAGCACTCAGCGCAACACAAAGATGTTGCCTATAATTCAGCATTGAAGTAAAATGATTGCAACAAAGTAAAAAGATTAGACAAATAACTTAGCTCAAATAACTTTTATTATTTATTAAACAAAACTTTGTACATGTCCTTCAGCTCCAAAAAAAAACAAGCTTTGACTCACCAATACCGATCACTTAAAAAGGAAGTTGGCGAGTGAAATAACTTTACATTCAGTTAGATATCTTACGTGGGGGAGCTTATTCTCCAAACACACTCATCCTCATAAACTAACGCTTCTCTCTGCTGGTCAATAACTCCGTAGGCTATGGTCCCGTATGTATCTACCCTGGTTAAAAACGCTATATGCCTCGTACTGATGTCCACAATCACTTTATTCTTTGAAGATATGGAACACCGTGAAAACTGCAACAACATAAAACACATTTCACATACATTATTTTCACGGACGTTTCTAATTCAATACACAATACTTACATACAATGTTATGAATAAGTACCGTTTCGCCTGCTTAGCCAGTAGTAGATAGTCCTATCTCAACTCTTTCTGTCTCTTTCTCTCTCGACGTACTTGGGTAAACAAAGTGCGTCACTTCCAGCCTCAGACTTCACTGACTATTTCCGGTGGCGTTTGACTTTGACCATTAATCATTTAGATTGACAGCAGAACCATGAACTAGACTCAATTTACTTTCCATCATTAACTTATTTAACGTAATAAAATAAACATAATAAATAACAAATCAAATGACAATTGTACTTGTACTTCCGGTGTTGTCACAATAACACATTGCCGTAGCCATAGCGACAGCTACATCGCTATTACTGCTGCAGGCATGCCTGCGGGCTAGCCGAGCTAAGCTAACAATCAGGTACAGGTAGCTGCGAAGCACTACTTACAGATAAATACAAACACTAAACTTGACAAACCTCAGAAACGGGAGCTCACACGTATTTAGCCTCTCTGCCAGGAGAACAAGCTGAACTTCAAAACGTATTATTCATCCGATGTGAGTGAACCTCTCCACAGACCCGGGTGGTGTTCACTGACAATGTAGCCTGTAAGCTCAGGTGACGTCGAACCGGAGCGTCAGCCTGTTTCCGGGTGACGCTGACGCTGGAGTCGAGTAGCTCTCTGGGAAACGTCGTAGGGCCCAGGTTGGGCCCATCTGCATAATCACTACCTTCCAATGTTAACAGTGGCCTGTGTGCTTCACGCTGATTGGTGCTCCCATGGCACTGGTCTGCCGCTTGCCCTGTGTGCCCACAGCAGAGAAGTACGGTGAGAGAAAAGCGTTTCACAAAGCCCAGAGCAGAGACGGACGGCAAGAGGGAAGCGTTTCACAAAGCAAACACACAGACAGAAACACACACGAATCAAATCACTCCAAAACAAGACTATAATGCTTGTGAGTCTCGTTTATTCACACACACATTCACGCTTCTTTGCATATAAAATAAAATAAAATATATTTTTGCCAGAAAGTTCAGATATGCAGTATTTAGCTTGCTGCACACCAGCGCCATCTGGTGGGGCAGTGCCCCACCTGCCCCTTATGTAGAAACGCCACTGAATTCATCACTTGAGTACTTAAACCTTGTCGACAAATCCGTAACAGAGAGCCTGAATTACAAACTTGCAAACTGTATATATCGATGGAAAGTGTAAAACCTGTTGTGGATGTCTAACAAAGAGTAAATATGTGGAACCTGCATCGTTTTTTAGTTTTAACTCAACTTGAACTTATCTCCACAGGCACCCATGCATTTGTGACGGAGGAAGAAAACCTTGAGCTGACAACCATCACCAAAGAGCAGTCAGGGACATATGAGTGTATCGCTTCGAATGACATCTCGAGCCCCGATGTCAGGACTGTGCAAGTCACCGTCAACTGTAAGGGCCAAAGTTTTTTCATGGATAAGCAATATTTTCAAATAACCCCCGACTGTGTGAATCTGTTGAACAAGCTTGCAATGGTCAATGTTTGTAAATAATTTTGTCCACAGTCCTCATCCTAACCACCTCTGAATGGGAACTCGTTGGACTTGTGATAAAAAAGTATGAACCACTGAAACAAAATCAAAACTTAAGAGGCTGAAAGTATTTTTGAATTTACTGTTATGGTGTATCTGCAGTCTTTATAAATAAGCAACTGCTTTCACAGTTATGCTGGGAATATAAAAGGATTTACACAGACAAATGAAAATTGTGAGGCTTCGTTCTTTCAGAAGTCGAGTAGTGCCTCATGGCCGAATGGAGAGTCAACTGGACGCCGTCCCACATAATGAAACTAACTCCCTCACACTCCATATATGTGTCTCTGCTTGTTCATCAAATTGTCAGTTCACACTTAAATAGGAGTATGAAGAAGCCCAAAACACAAAGCAATTTAAAAATCTTGTTTCACTGTGTTTTATAGATCCGCCCTTCATTTCTAACTCGAGGAGTACAGGTACTCCAGTTGGACAGAAAGGAGTCCTGCAGTGTGAAGCCTCTGCGGTCCCGAGAGCCGATTTTGAGTGGTACAAAGAAGACCGCAGGCAAGTTTCTCCTCTGAGCTCTTCACCAGACACTGTAATACTGACTGCTGTAGGGTGTGCACTTACTTTAATTTAAATATTCCAGACCAGATCGTCTTTGTTGATGTCATGCCTTTTTACTGATATTTCTGTTTCAAATGATCTGCATGTGATGTCATCAGGTGATTCCTGCATTTTTTCCAGAGATGTATTTAATCACATTATGAACACTTAAAAAGGACAAAAAAAAAAAAAAAATTATTTGCAGTGCAGCACTTGGTTTGTGAATGTAAGTGTTTGCCTTGGAGGGTCTGAAGATATTCTAGGAGAATGCAGCTTTTTGCTGAAGGCTGGAGACTTGAAAGATGTTCATGAGCAAATATAAGAGCGGATATAAACACAAGCTATGTTGCACTGTGAAATGATCCCTGACGCTGACAGGCGCATTGCCCATCAGTCCCATTACCCAAAAGTCAAAATCTGTCCTCAAGAACAAAAAGATGGAGGAAGCTGATAAAATAAATGACTGGCATCCTTAAACACGAAATAAAGCAATGAAACAAGGGCAGAGGAACAGGAAAAGCAATGAGTGACACAGAAGGACAGTTTTGGTGCACTGACGGATGAAGGCCACAAATGGGCAAATACTTCAATAAGTCAGTGAGCTGTTAGAGTTTTAGCTCTATTATGAAAAACACTTCAAAGCCTGCAGTTGCAAATGTATTTCCAACTTTGTGCAGAGATAAATCTTAAGGACAGTTGTTAGAGGTTTGACAAAATGCCTAAGCAAACCAATACAGAAAATGTAAGTTTTTTTCTGTTCTCCTCCTCTCTTTTTTTTACAGGCTCTTCCATGGCCTAAATGGGGTTAAGATTGAGAATCAAGGTAAACAGTCAATGCTCGTCTTTTTCAACGTCTCAGAAGAGGACTATGGAAACTACACCTGCGTTGCCATGAACACCATGGGAATCACTAATGCAAGCATAATCCTTTATGGTAAGAATATATATATATAATAATAATATGTTAATTTTGTTTAAATTAAATTATATGTTCTTTGCATACAAGCAGTTGTACACATATCTAAAAAAGTCACCCACTTTAAATTGTACACTGATTTAATAAACTTTCTTATTTCCTACTTTCATTCCTACTATTCATTAACTACCATGGACACATGATGAAATAAAAAGTTTTTGTTGCAGTCAATCTCCATTCATTCTGAGACAATGCTGTGGTCCCAGCACTGGTTTGAACTGGAGACATTCTTACCCTGTTGATGGACAATGTGTTATGTCATTCTCCCCTAGGTCCCAGTGCAATCCATGATGTGAACGGTGCTGCAGTGTTGCCCGGTCGCTCCGTTTGCCTCCTGCTGACTGTCACCTTACTCCACCTGCTGAAGTTCTGATGTGAGATTGAAAACCTTCGAGCTTCTCTCAGTATCGAACAGCGAGAACAGACTATTAGTCCAATTAGAAGAATGGAAATCAAAGAGCGACACTGGTCCACTTTCAGTTATCTCAATTTTTTCTTTTTCTTTTTGGCTTTGCAACAGAGTCTGCTCTCTGTCAGCTCGCGTCTGAGGAAGTGAAAATGTTGAATCATGCACTAATTTGATGATGGTAGAACTACTGAGTTTGTGTCTCCCCAAACCTTTTTGTATGTGGAAAGGGAAAAAAAAGAAAAAAATATATACATGTAACTGCTGATAGTTGACTGTTTATTGCCCAATATTGAAGTGAACATTCAGATTATTATTACTGTGTCACGTCCTGTTCAATATCTGTACAATACCATTAAGCTTTTTTTAAGTAAAAAACAAAAAGGGAAAAAATGCAATGTGATTGTTGAATTTTACTGTATTTTTACAGTTGTATGCAAAACAGAATAGATCATTCTTGATAAACAGTTGATTTCTCAGGCAACGTCCTATATCATAGAGCATCTGACTTTATATTTCTGTTGTAGATTGGTGTGTGTAGAAAATGTGTACAGACAATTCCTGCACTGTTGTTTTTTTTTTCTCCAAAAGGCATACACATCCCAGTGTCATAGCAGCTTCATGGCATATTCATGCTGAAAGTCTGAAAGAGTTTTCTGCTTAACATTTTGTGATGTGTCATTTAGGGCACGAGTGGCTGAGCTGCTTCATTTTCTCCAGTCACAATTCATTTATATGAAGTTAAACTGTAATAACTGTAGTGAGGATGCATCAATGAAGTGTAATTTAAGTAGGTGGTCTTATTAGCAACATGGCACTGAACTGACTTATTATTAAGTGGTGCTGTTGATTTTAAGTTGAAGAGAACAAAATTTAGTTTGTAAAATATGCATTAGTTTACTTTTGTTATTCAGAGGTCATCGTTTAACACTGCAACTTAAACAATTGTATAGTTATAATATAATTTACCCTGGCTTATCAAGTTAAGTATAAAGATCTGCAAAAAACTCATTCATTTTTCACATAACAGCCTTGAAAGTAAGTTCATCAGGCAGCCACAGTGGTCCTCATGTTTTATTGGATGAAGTCAGTGGACTTTTATGCAATTGAGGCATTTTTGTTGGGTTTGCAGAGCCAGACAGGTTGCAGCTGATCACAAATCATTAATATTTATTTGTTTTTGTTAATATATCTCTTCAAATCCTTCAACTACTAATCAGTTAGAACTTGGAAGGTTAATAAATCAAAATACACAACAATAAATATGCATTTTTTTTCCCCAGGAAGTATTTATTTTTTATTTATATCAGTATAACTTTATTTAAATTAAAAAAAATTAATTATTTTTATTGCTACTTATTGTATGGTTATGCAAATGGAAGTATGCACCCCGCTACACAACGAAAATTACAATAATGTAACTCTGACAAGACTAGAAGCGAACATTTATCACTATTCGTTTATTATACAGAAAAAAGTCTCTAATGATATTTCTCACCCGAGTATAAAAATCTTTTAATTTTCCTGTGAAGTAGCTGGATTAACTATTTTATCCATTTAGAACCTCTTTATTTGTGAAATAGTCTTAGGAGGCAGAGGAGTGTTTTGGTAGTATCAAGTCGAATCAAAAATAAAAACCGTGCACTGCTCCATTAAAGCCACAGTTAATTCAAACAGGAATATTTTGTGAGTGACAGGACAGTAAAATCAATTCAAATGAATGTTCCGTGTAGCTGCTATGAGTCCCCCCCCACCCTGGAGTTAGGGATGCGTGCTTTTAACCTGGTTTGCCCCGAGATAAATGGCAGATGCTGCAGGACTGACTGTTGTGTTCTGTGGCTGGTGGATGCATTTTAGAGGGACGTTTTACAGTCTGCCTCGCACAGAAATTAGCAGTGACCAGAATATACAGTACTTACAGCACAAGTGATTGATAATGTGATGTTCTGCTATTGTCCAGTTCACGCCTGTGCATACCTGTGAGTAAGACGTGTTTTGAAGACGAAACAACAGGGTTGAGATTGATGTATGTGGGAATGCTTTTGTTGTACTCACATGTTAAGTTATGTGCTTGTGATTGATGGTTGAACCAGTCGACTGGACAGGACATGTCACAGGATGACGGGAGATTCAGATGCCTGCAAAACTAAAGTTAAGGGTCATTGTAACGCTTTTCATCTCAGATAGATGAACATGATAAATATTGATGTCAATGAGCTTGAATCAATTTGTTTAAATCCCAATTAAAACAGAACTGATACTGGAATTTACTTAAGGTGTATTTTTGCATATAACGACAAGTATCATTATTGTGGTGACAGGTTGTACATTTTTATGGATTAAGGTTTTAACATCATGTATTCCACACATAGACTGTATGTCAAGCTAGACATTATGTTTCAGCTTCCACCCATTGTATAAAAATAAAGCCAAAATATTCCAGTTACGGGTGCTGACATCTTGGACTTTTGATGTCATTTGGAGCCAGAGTCTGCACAGCAGTGAGGATGGGGTGGAGCCGCAGTATCCAGATCCTGCTGATACACGGCGTGATACGCACTGTCGACTAAGCTTTCAACAATGACATTTCAGCCTGTTTTTATAGCATCAAACAACTAATTACAAATGAAAAAACTTACATCAGTGTGTTCGGAACTACCTAAAATGACAGAAACCATCTTTTGAAAAAAACAATATTTAACATGTACTCTACAATTTAGTTAGGTCCATGTCCCATGTGCCAACACGGAGGAGGTGAATTTGTATATTTTAGCCAGCTACCAAGGATGGATCCAGATGATATGTTTTCAGTTTTGGAAGGTGTCATGTCATACATCATTATTTATAGTCCATAATTTTCCATGTCTATAAATTCCCCCAATGTCCAACTCTGGGCATTTGAAAGTTTGCAGTTTTTACAATTCATTGATATATTCAATTTACAATGCATGCTTGATGGCTGCATTGTTGCCCTGTTTTATATGTTTTCTTATTTTATTGGGTATTCACAGAATACAGTATCACCATTGCAGTATATAAACACTGTATTATTTGATGGAGAGAATGCCACATTGTCCATAAACAGCTTAAATGTGAAATCAATGTGCAAATCATTTGTCCTGACAATGGACCGATACATATAGTCATGTAGTCCCCCTTAATTATTTAACCTGCGTTAGACACTCGAAGAGCAATCTGCAGCTTCTCTCAGCTGCACAGGGCATTCAAGCATCTTTCAGCTCACACTTTGAGGCCAAAGGCAGTTTTTGAATTTCTGAGTCTGCTTTGTAAGCAGCTGCATTCCATTGATATTTTTCTCAGTAGTTGATAGGGGAAAAATAATTGACAATAGAGGGTACTTGATGTACTTCAAGAGATGGGTCTTTGTGTCCTATTCTAAAAAGCAAAATGTACCTGAAAGTGAAGGTTTCGTGCTCTACTGCTGCACAGATGCAGTCATCTTTGGACACTCATACTGGATGAGGATGAACTGATCAAAGGATCTGAGGGGTCTGGATGGATTTTTCAACAAGACACAGGAGCAGAAGGAGATGAAAAATCAGTTATGACTGCGACTGATGTTGCAGAGAAAAAAAACAAAACCAAAGCCTTTTCCTAAAAGTTAAAATTAAAATTTTTTGATGACAGCGTTTGATCAAATCGATCACGGTGTTAAATTTAACCTTAAAAAATAATGTCTGCAGCTTTAAAGTGAAAGAGATTTTACAGTTAATACAATATTAAATACTGACAGGTTTGAATTGTGTAGTGACCAGCTACAGTCTGCATTAGCATGACTACTCTAATACCAAACAATATATATATATATATATTTTTTTTTTTTGAGTGTTTATTCATAAGGCACAGTGGTTTGGTGGTGGGGGTGTGATTTGGTGGCACTGTTGTCTCACTGCAAGAAGGCTCCTGGTCCGAATCCCGGTTTGTTCAGTGTCTTTCTGTGTGAAGTTGGCATGTCCGAGTGAAGGGGTTGATGACACTTCTAACCCGCGACAGATGCAGTAATTAAACAACAAACAAAAAGAGCAATGTCTCTGTGTGATAAAGTGGTGTGATACACATAAGAGTCCCAGTCGAAGATGTCAAGAGAGTTTGTGGTGATAAGAGCCGACACCCTTCCAGAAATTCACCTGATCTCCGGAGCGGAGTTAGTACGTCACTTCCTGCCTCTGCCTGCTGCACCTGGCTGCTTCACCTCCGCCTGTAGTCATCATTAACTTTGCAGATCTACATCAAGGCTTGTAATTAAAAGGGAACTATTCCTGTCACCCCCTCTCCTTGTCCCATCAGCACAGCCTCTGTACCTCAGCACCCAAGTTGTCTCCTTCCAACGCTGCTTTCGATAAACAGGATTATTCAGTGTCACTGCTGTCAGAGCTGATAGGGATTTGTACAGTCTCAGGACAACAGACCAAAACTGTACAAAGAAGTAAAATGTGGGGCAAGTTTGGTAACTGGTGTCAGTCAAGCTGCATGCTTCCTCTTTATGTCTGTAAATGAACAGCAGGAGATGCACTCCAGTGACGGATCTGTGAGATATTAATGCAGATTCTCGCCTTAGGGTTTTGGGTACGTGAATAGTTTTGTCACATCAGTCATAAGCCCTTGAGTGAGACTGCATTACTGCCAGTTCCTTCCAAGCTAATAAGGATATTTTCCTACATTTTATGAAATACCTAGTTGTTGTACAATGCATACTTCTCAAAGTCCCATCCCATCCAGACAAAGTTGAATCAAATTGTTTTCTAAAAAGGATCTCGACAGAAAAGCTTTTTAAAGTTTATAACAACCCGAGGAGCCTGAAGTGCTAACCTGCCAGTGGTCACCAATCATGATGATTACCAACCTTGCTCCAATTACAACTCCATGGCCTCTATCAAGAAAAACTTAAAGTCCTTTTTTTGTTGTCCACAGGTGGTTTTCTAAAAGTACCATTTTGATAAAGTAAAACAGGATTTCCCAAGTCATCCCAAGTCAGTTTTCCCTGTTTACAAGACAATGTGCTTCTCAGAATCTGTTTGAAATGAGGATGAAAGGTCAGAGCGCATAGAAAAAGCTTTCTTTAAGAACAAGATACCCATGTACACGTGGAAAGGGCTGAAGTCTTGTTATAGCGCTCTTCTGAGGGTTGATGATATCAGTTTGTGTCCTGGCAGCGTGCAGTAATACTTCAGCTTGTTTATGAAACACTGTGTGAAAAATAACTACCTTACTTTGCGTTGCACTCTCCTCTGTCACAAATAAACAACATGGGTAGAGAAGTCTTTCAGAGATAATAAATTCAATGAGGCTGTTATCGGCTAACAGGGGTAACGCAAGGTGAAGATCCTGCTCGCACTGCAAGCAGCTGGGCTGATGAATCATGAATCAGTCAGAACACTATTTTCCGCAGCTTTGTCCTCATTAACTTAAGCAGCAAAGTAAGATTAATAGACAACTTTACCGAATTATTTCAAAATGGTTTTAATGACGGATATAGGTATTCTCCAAGCATCAATCTGAAGTCTTCAAATGAAAGTTGAGGAAAAGAGGCTGCAGTCAAAGCTATCGCGTATGAAATTATCACATATGAAAACGACAAGTCTAATGTTCCCTGTAAAATCACTGGAACAATTTTGTCTCTGTTAATCAAAAACACTAACTATATAGGTACTCCTTACAGTGCGCTGAAGAAAACAACTATTTCTATTTATGTACAGTATTTATTCTGCCCTGTCGTTAACAATGTATCAATAGAACATTTTATAAGAATAAATCCAATAAAAAAATAACATGTAAAAATGAAGACATCAGCTTGTAACATGGGAGGATGACTGGAATATGTCACGGCCTTCTTTCTGGTGCTGCTTGTGCAAACTGCAACAAGATTATTAAATCCAACTCTCTGATGACTTCTGACTCTTTGCCAGTGCTAACAATACGGAGGCATCCTTGACTCATCTGAGCCTTAAAGTTCTGCCCCACATCTCTGCTTGTAAATAGTGGAAATATTTGGCAGCTTTTCTGCCTTCCTGTTGTCCTTGTACTATTCATGATCTATTTTGTTTTTCTCTTTTTATTTCCTGCCTAATCATATTTTTAACCTTGTAAATTCTTCTGTATTTCATAACCATATTAATTGATGCACACTGAGCCTTTCTTATCTCATGGCCACTGTAAGACAACTTGCTGTCAACTATTCTACATACACAACAGTGATTTCTGGTAGAAGCCCCAGTGATTCAGATACAATACTGCATAGTCATTAGCCTTCACTCGGACACACAAACACGCATTCGCTTACAACAGTTTCCCATCTAATCTGATTAATGCAGTTTTTGTGAATGTATTATGTGGCTTCACAGGGCGCGTGCCAGTTGAGATGAATCCATGTTTGTGAGCTGAAGATTAGCCAGGTAATGCAGTAACTTTATTTGTGAGGAAAACAAAAATATGATGATGTGTTCACTGGGTGTCTGATCAATGTGCATCATATTGAGTGCGTATGGTTGTGTGGGGGAAGCATAGCTGTCTGAATGCAAAGGCAGGTCAAGGCCATAGCTGGAGGGGAAGTGAACAGATCAGAGGCCTGTTCAACTGCTGAGGTCCCCAGTCGACCGTGCAGCTAATGTCTGCCTGCATCACACCACACCGAATCACATCCATGAGGGGGCGTGCCAGCAACCACACAACTGCACAACGAAGGGTAGCTGTGGTCGAGGGGGGATGGACGGGCGTCCCCTTTCCAGAAGGTCGGCGGTTTGATCCCAGTCTACCCCATCTGCCTACCAAAGTGTCCTTGGGCAAGATACTGAGCCAAGATTTGCCCCTCATTGGAAAAATTGGTGCACATAGATGCACTGCATGAATGTGTGTGTGAATGAGTGAATGTCAATAACCTGTACTGTAAAGGTGTTTGAGTGGTCATCAACACTAGAACAGCTCTATACAAATACAGACCATTTACAGACCATTAAGTCTTCTCAATCACCTACGCACACATGTAATTCTGTCTCTGCTATTTCTTTCCTATCATATAAGCGAGGCGGTAAGTGATCAATTTAATATGAATGGACGACAGACAATTCAATCCAGGACTTCTCCATCTTCCATCCAGGACACGGAGATTCACTCCACAAAGTGCTTTTGCTCTGTTTTTACAACAACAGGTTGCACTTCTTGTTCCATGGAAATCAACCACCACTGGTACTGATATAAGGATCTGACCAGCTTCAGGATGTCAGACTACAAATCCTGCATCATCCTGCTTTCCAAGATAAGATTTAGTTTTTACTGTCTTGCCACGAGGACACTTAACCTCCGTGACTCACTCTCATTACATACCCCTACTCCTGTTCTCTCAGGACTCATAGACCTCTATTGTTTTTAAAAAACACATTAAAAAAAGCTTAAAGAGATACACTGCGGTGCTGATAAACATTAGCCATTAGAGCAGACAAGTGGGACCTTCTCCCAACTTAATACGATGACTTATTGTATCACATGTTAATGCAGCCCGGACCACCACCTCGCACTATATCTGTAGATTTATTTTCTGCCAACAGAACAATTGGATAGTCCCACGGTATATCCCTTAATACACTAATTGCTGGTGTGCCATCAGTGATCGATTACATTCAGGGGATTGTTACGTTAAAAGCTCATCTCGGTGAGTAGTTTTATAGATTTTGGAAAACAGAAGATCAAGCATGACAAAACATTTTATGGGAAAAAAAGGTGACAATAGCGTTAACCAATCTAAAATAATGTTTTGAGTGGGCTTTCGTGTCTCATACTGGTCTGATTTTTGGGTTTGTTTTTAGAGGCTTCCTCACTTAACAAAATTGAATTCAAGGAAAAAACATTCACTTTTGCTTTTGAAGTATACATCACTTACAAGAATGACTTTCAACAACACAAAAACACAAGCTGGCCCAGTGTGAGCGCTTCGAAAAAAACAGAAGTGCCAGTTTGAATACAGGCCGTGCTGACATCACTCACATGATTGGATGAAATCAATGTAAAGGTGAGTGTGTTGCACACTTGGGAAAGTCTCGATCTGTCTGGGGAAAAACAAATGTCATTCTCGGTCAGTGCCTCCTTTGGCCTTGGGGTTGCCATCCGTTCAGAATTGTCTTGAATGCACTCAGATCCCTGCCCTGCACTGTGCGCTCATCTTCAGGTTCAGCGGCGACATCAGTCACTGCCAGCAGCTCGTCAGAACATTCCTCTCCCTGGGTTCTGAGTGACCTGTAGGGATGGAGGCATAACCTCGGTCTTCTGAGGCGGTGAGCGGGGAGGTTGTTTGTCTGCCGAGGTCTGACCAGACACTGCAGTTTCACAAACAGGATAAACTGAAAGGTCCTGACGTGGTCATTTAGAGTGAAATGAAAACAAAGGAAAAAATATGATTATGTGACCACTGCCACCATATCAGCTATCTTTTAGTGCAGTGGTCCCCAACCTTTTTTGCGCTACGGACCGGTTGGATGTCAGACAATATTGTCACGGACCGGCCTATAAGGTGTGGCTACAGAGCCTCACTACGGAGGCCCTCTGGTACGGCCTCTGGTGACATCGGTAGATTTTTTTTTTTATTTAACAAAATTAACGAAATGTTTATAGGCAGCCTCAAATTAATTATTGAGTGGTAAATTACCAGCAAGACGGAGACCGACAGATACCAAAGCTCCATTATGCACACACTGCGCTTTGGTGCGCTTTGGAGAGGTTTTTTTTGTTATTTAAAATAAAACATTTATTTGTTAATTAAAAAAAATTCCGCCGATGTCACTACAGATATGATGTCGGAAATGGCATTTTTTTTTAGTTTTCCGTGCTGTTGTGGCAATCTCAGGGTATTCTGGCGTGACCTTAATCAAGAACACTGGCAGAGTTGTTTTCTCGGACATACTACAAGGCCACCATCATTTGCGATCTCCAGCAGCTGAGCTTCTTCTTGCACAGACATGCTGGATTCACCTGGTTTGTTGACAAACGGGTGTGACAAATACCGTGTGGGTTTGTGTTTAGCGAAAAAGTCAGGTGACCGAGACAAGCGTCTTGACATGATAATACACGATATACGTAATACAATAAGTCATAACTGAGAGGATCCGGTCATTTTTCAAAATAAAATGGTGTTTTATTTTGAATCAGATAATAAATAAAACAGAAAAAATGTAAAGTGTTTATTCTTTCTGTGCGGCCTGGTACCAAATGACCCATGGCCGGGGGGTTGGAGACCACTGTTTTAGTGCACACACCCAACACCAACAGTGTGCAAACAGTGTTTGGACAAACAGCATAACATAAAAGAATGCAAAAGATTGTCCTCAATAAACAAATAAAATGAATAGAAATAAATGGACAAAAAACGACTAATTGTAGAATGTTCTAATTATGTCCAAGCTCAGAAGTTACTCTTGATTGATCATTTATAAACCTTGTCAACCTCCAGATCACCCGTGGCCCTGAGATATTTTATTTTGTCCTGCACACGATTACGCTCAGGCGACCCTCAGGGTCATTATTCTTGTGTTTCTTGAAATAATTCACTGTGGATTTGGATCATTGTTCTGTCTCTTCCAAATTTTGCTTTCTGGACTGATATTTAGTGTCTTTGCAGTGTCACTGGCTGCCCCCCAACCCCTAAAGCAGAATATTTCCAACCCAGTGCTGAAAGTTGGTGAAGTGTTGATCTCATCAAATCCAAACTGTGGAGAGAGACAAACAACACCTATGGTTGCACAGGTTGGAGGATCTATAGTATATTACATACTGATGATGATGTTCATGATCTTGTGTGCACGATTAAAACGAGTTACTCGCACAATTTAACCATGACTTTATTTTAAAGGGTTATATAAATATTTACCTCTTGTGATAAGCAAACTGCTGGCACCAGCAGAATGCCATGGCCTCTCTAAGCAAAGGAGCCATTTGTATCTGAAAATAGTCATGATCCTGCTAAATAAGCGGCTTTGTGTTAAAGCCCATGTTGCTATGACAACAGCAGCAGAAACATTGCAGATTCAGAGCTGGAGAAGTGGAACAGGGTTCTGGACACTAAACATGACATTTCCTTTCGGACAAACCCAAGAAGAAAATCTACCAGCTTTTTATTCATCATTATAAAACTGCACAGATCCACAGACTCTTCATTTGAAGACCTAACACATGTTTTTTTGGGATCTTGTGTCTATTCAGCTCCATAGAATGAATCATGTTTGGTGGCGACTGTCAAATCAGAGTTCATGTAAATCAAGAGCTCTGCTGTATGATACACTGCTACATACATGCTTGAAGAGGCAGTGTCAGTCTTTTACTAATGTAACAATGCTGCTGAGTTTTAACACAATCCAAAAAACTTAACCATATCAGTCCTGTTTAAGCACCTTTGCACTGGCTGCCTGATTTTTTTAGGATTGATTTTAAACTTCTCTTAAGGTCAAGCATGGGCTGGCCCCTCCCTTTATCTCAGACCTTTTATCTCCCTCTGGTAAAGTGTTGCTACCCATTCCAAAATCAAGGCTGGAAACCAAAGGAGCCTTTGCTGTGAGGGCCGCTACACGTTGGAACAATCTGCCAGAAGAGATTACACAAGAAGAATCACTTGCCTGTTTTATCTCTCTTCTTAAGACACATCTCTATACAAAATATTTTATTGCATGATGTCTGTGACTTTTATCATCTGTATCTTTTATTATTTTTTTACTGATTGCTTGTGAATGTCATATTGTTTGCTGTGAAGCACTTGGTATTCAAAGGGTTTTACAATTAAATTTTGTATTATTGTAACAATTTCACGCTGTTGCTTTTGACTTTTCATTTATCCATCTGTGTATTCACACGCCACAACTTTCCAACACCCTGCCTCGATTCATATTTCACATTTTACAGCTTGGAGCAGAGTACATTGTGTCATATATGTATTCATTTTCTATTTATTGACATAATTCTACACAAAATTATTGGCTATGCAACTCTGAGCCCTTAAAAAGGAAAAGGAATATCTCATTTCACAAAATTCACTCCTCTGACTCATGTCTTTATAGAATCATCTTTGACAGCCAGTTCAGCTTCAAGGCTTCTTGGAAACATGTGCAACAGCATGGCACGTCCTGATTTAGGATTTTCTCCCATTCTGCCTTCTCAGATTCCTTCAGGCTTGATTGAGTTGGACTAGTGGGCGTAGTGAGCAGATATCTTCAAGGCTTTCCACAGATTCTCAATAGGAAGTCTGGGCTTTGACCAAGGTTTCTCAAAGACTTCCACATGATTGTCTGAGGCCTTTCCAGTTTTAGTTTGGCTTGTGGTCAGTTTCCTGTTTCACAGCCTCAACCAGATGTATATGCGTGTATGTCCACTATTCTATCTCTAACTGTGTTTGTGTCCTTCTGATTCATGAACGTGACTTAGCCATCTCAAGAAAACTCAAAAGAATTTGGACTGAATCAAGAGTGACCCTGCAGAGAAGCTGGTAAAACTCTTTCTCTTTTAATAATATATATGGAAGGAAAATGTTGACGTGGTGGAATTTCAGACCTAATCCTGAAGTCAGTCTGAAAATTCTGTTGCATGTTCAGGCTATTCATATATTGGACATTGGCAGGGAATTATAATAATTGTCAGGATGAATTGACTTGCCTTGATTGACCAATGGGTTTGTCCAGATTTGTAACAAGCCTGACTTCACTATTATTACACAGAGGAAATGTTGTGTCCGTAAAGTAGTAATACAAACGAAAAAATAAATATGAATATATAACGAATCATGAGAAATAACTGTTGTGTAGCTATGTTTAGCATCATTCTAGTCATCTAGGTTTGGTTGCAGGATCATTTTTGTTTATTGGTGATACTTGCGCGAGCAATGCCAGTAAACACAACCCCTCTTTGACCATTCTCTGGAAAAGAGGAGAGGACTACTGGCTGAAAGGATTGCATTTGCTGTGTTGTACCTGTTGTGAAAATGCTGGAGAAGCCAAGGCCCTCCTGTGTGGCTCCACAAGACCATTCAGAAGTATATACAGCTCGGGGAATTAATTATTCTCCTCCAGGAGCTGAGTCTAGATAACTGTCGTCTCCAGCGCTACCAGAAGTTGACCATTGGGCAATTTGACCATCTGCTACCTCAAGTTGGGTGCCAGGATCTGTCTCAAGTTAGTTTTATTCCCAATTCTGATTTGATTTTACTACATCGTATCATGTGAATTTGTAAAGACCAGATACTAAACAGAGACTCAGTCTTATAAATCAGTCAGGGCACACATACTTAGTTCAAGTTAAATGACCAGTTCAGGTCAGTAACCAGAAAATCAGTCCAGATGGCAAAAAAAAAACAAATGAGCAAGACACTCCAAATGTGAAAAATGTCAACGTCGAAGCTACACTCGGGCTAGGCAGGCTTGGACTAACAGGTAATAAAGGGAGGATGTAAAGTAACAGACACAGGAGGGGGTGATTTATAATTCAAACAGGAAGTTAGTCCAAAAATAATCACAGAATTTATTTGAGTTCTAATGATATACAGAATGTAAGATACATTCATGTTAGTCAATTCTTCAAGTGCAACGGTGTTGTTGGTGTCTTATCAATCAATCAATCAATCAATCAATCAATCGAGTGCCCACATTCACAATTCACAATTGAACGCATAGATAAGACTTTGTCTTTACTGGAGTGAGAAAAACTAACAACTGCAACTTTTATTAGGGGAAGAAAAACATAAAAACCTCAGAGAGAGAGCCACATGTGAGGGATCCCTCACCCAGGACGTACAAGAGATGCCCCATTTAACAGAGCATGTCAACAAAATAATGAGAACATTTCTCAGAAAATACAATGTCTAACATAAACTGAGAGGTGTATGAATGTATTTCCTCTACAGAAAAAGTTTTGTAGAAATGAAGGGAGCAGCAATGATAATAACAATATTGCCAGTAATAGTGTATGTGGGCAGTCATGTTGTATATCTAAGCAATGTAGTTGTAATCATAATCCAGCATCAGATGCCAGCATGATGCATGACCCACAGTCCATGATCCACTATGTTTGAGTCCATATGGGGAGTATTGGCACATGATTGTGCATAACAAAACATAACTACCTTCTAATCTACTAATTGGGGAAAAGAAATCCATGCATTGTCTAATTTCAAAAAATGATGTTCAAGAACACTTACAGAACTCACATAATCTTATTAACTACATATTGCATTACCTTTAAATACAAATAACAAAAGCTAATATGTCCATAAATACTGATGTGTCGTTGTTTGTTATAGGTGCCCTTGTAATTTTTGAATGTATTTTTTCCTTTAATGTTATACATTTTTATATAATACGAGAATTTATTGGCAGACTACTGAAACCCAATGGACTTTAATTGCAACAATGATGTATCATTAATATTTAGATTTCATATGGAAACAAAGAAAATGTTTCTGGAAGTATAATTATAAGGCATATATTGAAAAAAATATTTTCTTTCTATCTAAAGCCAGAAACCGAAACAAAACAACCGATCTAGTCATACAGTCAACTTTGATGAACAGTTTTCAGAATTATTAATCTACTGAGCAGAAAACACTGTGTAGTAGCGTTCTGTGATTTAAGGAGCAGCTGCTGTGGAATCTTTCAGAAGTGATTTTAAATCCTGGTGTTCTGTTTGACCTTGATTCTGAAGTGATGACATGTTTCCAGTCTTGCACAGGGAATCCACCATTACCTCTGTTCGGGCACAAGCCATCTGTAATAAAAGATGCTCATCTGCTCTGAATGTGTGAGGGCTACTGGCAGTACCCTGTAAATCATCATAGTTGAACCAGTGGTTTCTCTAAGATAATTTAAAGATATGGATGTTTTTTATTCCAATTTCATTTAATTTAATTGTCTTTTCTTTATTTGCTACATTTTGTTTAGATGATTGGAATCCAGTTGAAGCAAAGGGCCGCCAACACTTCTGGTTCTGCCAAAGGTTTCTTCCTGTAAATTTTTTTTTAATTTCTCCCCAGTTGCCAGTATTTGCTCGTTTTGGGAACTGTTGGGTTCCTCTATAAAATTGTAAGGTCTCTACCTTAATGTCCCTTGACATAATGTCATGATTTCACGCTATACAAATCAAATTGAATGGAATGGAATGAATGGGCTGCTAAATTTTTTTGTGAGAAAACATAAAATATTAGTTCCCAGCATGCATTTACAGGGACTTTTTTTATTTTAGAGAAAAGTACTGTGAATGAAACTTTAATTAATTTCAAACAGCCTTGAATTCTTCCCAGAGGCGCTTCGCCTTCACTCTGCGGTCCAACTCATCCCAGACCATCTCATTGGGTTTAGGTCGGGTGATTGTGAAGGCCACGTCACCTGATGCAGCACTCCATCACTCTGCTTCTTGGTCAATTAGCCTGGAGGTCTGTTTGGGGTCATTGTCCTGTTGAAATACAAATGCTGATCCCACTAAGCGCAAACCGATCGACAGATTTTTCAGAGTAACTTAACTGAACTTGATTAAAAAACTAAGTGAACTTGAACAAATCCAAAGGACCCTAACTTTGAACTTTGAATCCATAGGTCAATGAATATACTGTAGATACAAGGCAGAAGAAATATAAAATGACACACAAAATGGATCACAAAATGACATTTTCAAAATAGGCCCAGAATGGGGACCACCACTGACACGAAATAACAACAGAGAGCCTCAAAACAGTCGAACCATGGGATATATTAACTTCAAACGACACATTTGAACACAATGTTAAAATCCCAGCCTGAGGACCAGTAAAACCAGCAGTCCCCACACTGGAAGCCCATTTTATAAACATGACACAGGGGTTTTTAAAGAACCTTGATTCACTGGCCAGGTGCACCTCATTGATGACTGGTCGGTTTAATCAGGGTGGAGCTAGAGGAGAGCAAAGAGAAAAAACAGGAACACATAAAGGAAAACATACAGCCGTAACACCCAATGATTGTAGGTGGGCAAGAAAGTACATTTTAAATTGAAAAAGGTAATAGGTCGAGCTAGTAGTATGACATATGCTAGTGTATCAGGTTGCGGATTTGATATTGGACCGCCCACTGGAAGAATCCCAAGGATGCACTCTGAAATGCACTACAGGTTTTTCTCCTCTGTAGAAGTTCTACAATATTTCCAGTTAACAGGAACTTGTGGCTCCACTTGCAGTTTTGGTCTGCCCTTCTTTTTCCAACCCCTGCTTCGGATCCAGATATTTGATTACTCTTGGAATGTCGGGGGGGTTCCAGAAATAAACAGGGCAAAAGTTAATGTAATTAAGTGAAATTAAACTATATTAAAATGACTGATCTAAATCTAGATCAACCAAACTCAGACAGTTTGGAAACAACATAGCATTTGAGGGACGCTGGACAGGTTGCAATGCAGCTGTGGTGACTCAAATGGACACTTTGGACTGTACACCATTTAATTCCCCTTTTAATTTTGTTAAGTAAAAAAAATGTTTGCTCTGTTTCTTACTTGAAGAAAACAAGAAGTTGCACTGCACCAGCCTAATAAGTCTAGGATGTCTTTCATTTGAGTTTATTAACACCACACTTTGTAGAATTACAGTGTTAATTTGCTTCTCTGTGAATGAGGCTGAATGCCCATCACAATGAGATGACATGATCAGGCCTGAGTCTTATTTTTGCTGTTTTTTTTTTTAAAGTTATGATGTAAAATCACAATGAAAACATAAGAAAGAGATAAATAACGAATAAAATAAGTGGATGCTGAAAGAAATCATCAAAACATCAAAACATCCAAAGGGGTAGGCTGTCCCGATTCTTGTCGGGATGAAGGGGTAGTGCCCTCAAACAGAGGGCTATGAGAATTTCCCAGAATGCCTTGCGAATCACCCGCAAGATGGGAGAGGGACCCATAAATACAGTAGTTTCTCCATTACTAATGATTAGAAAATTATGATAATAATCATAATATCTTTTAATATAGTTTCAATGCATTATGGGCATTTTTTTCACGACAACCTTAAAAAAATTATCGCTAGAATGCTACAGATTAAAAAAGAATAATAATATTACATAAATAATATAAAAAATAATCGCTTGGATGCTAGCAGTTTGTAATTTTTTCTGCTATTCTCGTTTTTTGTCATAATTGACAATAATTAAATGTCACATCCCCCTTCTTTGAAGATACATGATGCACTTACCTCATCTAGGTATAGAAGCGATGTTTCTGAACTGACAATGCTCTTTTAAGTTTGAAACCCCTGCTAGTGCACATCATGAATAAAAAATTACCCGTATTATTTCATTCATGGCTGAGAATTTCTTTGCTATATTTTAGAAATAAATGGAATTTATAATTTAATATTCTAAGTATTCATTAAAATCTTGTTTTAAGTAACCACAATCATTATTAAAATGTTATTTTCTTACTTTATGAACAAACATACAATTTGTATTTCTACATCAATTCTACAAAAATGAACCACACAGTATGTATTCACTATAGAACACCTGCCATTCATTTCATACAACAGCTTCAGCACATCTGATGCACTTAAGTTACATTTCATTGCATTAAGCTAAGTCTTAATTCACATCTGTAACAACAATGGATCCTGGCAGGGTTGCCTACAGACCACTGCTAGCAGCCTGAAGCTGTGTGCTTTGGATTTATATTTGAAATAATGCAGATCAGCCAAGCTTTTCAATTTAGTCTGTTCAGAGAGACTTCACTGAGGAAACCAAATGAACTGAAACTATGTGAGGGGAAAAAAAATGGATTTTAAAAAGTTAGGAGGACGTGTCCCTCGGAATGGAAATTATACCTCTAGCCTTTTAGCAGGAAACAGGAAGTGAACTTCGGTCACCAGGGCCAAAGTCTGACATCTGACAACATCCTACTGAGATAAGAGATGAGAGTAACTATGCCAAAGAGGAAACTGCAATTTAAATGTAGTCAATAAAACATTTTAGTAAAATGATGGTTATCTTCAATTCATTTTCATTTGTCACACGCCAAAGCATGACATACTTTATCTCAAGGCATCTTTATCTGTAGATCATTATGAATACATGTAGTAAAATGATAACTAATGTCTCGAACAACATTTACTCCGACTGTGAAAGTAAGATATTATCTGTGTTATTATAACACTGCTACTGACATTACTCGGACATTGCAATTGTCATTGATGCTCCCTCAATCTCTATCCGACATTTTCTTATGTGATATTACTTTAAACATTGATGCTGCTTCCCATTATATTAAAAAATGTTTTCTTTCAATCAGTGTTGAAAATATTGTAATTTTGTTGATGTTCTCATTTACACATGGTATCAATAGCACTTCTGTCCTTCCTGAGAGAGGGATCCGTCACATGTGGCTCTCTCTGAGGTTCACACATTTTTTGGTAGATTTTCTTTACTCTTGTTGAGGGTTAAGGACAGAGGCTGTCGCACCTTGTTAAGCCCTATGAGACAAATTGTGATTCGTGAATATGGGCTATACCAGGGGTGGGCAAACTTTTTGACTCGCGGGCCACAATGGGTTGGAAAATTTGACAGAGGGGCCGGGCCAGGAACAGATTGATGGAGTGTTTTTGTGAACTTATATAAATGACATGGAAAAATCATTACATGAAAGGATTTGGCCTTTACCAAGTAGCAAAGCACTTATTTGCAAGGCCATTTAACAAGAACCTGCCTTCAGAGAAAGGCTTACTAGCCTTTGCTATTTCGAATGCCCCCCAAAAAACATGCCTTGGTAGATGACTCTTTAATCGCAGTTTGTCTGTGAAAAAAAATGTTGCTGAGTCTGTAAATTAGTCGCCAACTTCTGAGCTGCAGCCACTCGTTCTTGCGTTGACTGCTTGCTAGCGTAGTAAGCATGCTTCGTAGCAAAGTGACGGCTGATGTTGTACTCCTTGAAAACTGCGACAGTTTCTCGGCATATCAGGCATACAGCCTTTGATTGGACATCAGTGAAAAAGTATTTTGTTGTCGACTCCGTGTTAAACACTCTGCACTCACTGTCCACTTTTCGTTTCCTTGATCCTCTCATTTTACAGAAGGGCTCACAGGGCAAAGGGAAAAAGTGAAGGGAGATCATGTGCCCTTTCGAGCCCTATACACCACACTCCCGGTCAAATTTAATATAGCTGACGCTTTTATCCAAAGCGACTTACAATAAGTGCATTCAACCCGAGGGTTCAAACCCAGAACAACAAGAATCAAGAAAGTACGATGTCTTCAAAAATAAAGCAAAACTACAAAGTGCTATAAGTACGTGCCATTTAAGTGCTACTAAATTGTTAGTTTCAAAAAAAAAATTTTTTTTTTAATTTAAATTTTTTTTTTTGTATTATTTGGACAACTTCGGCGGGCCGGATTAAAAAGCCCAACGGGCCGTACTTTGCCCATGTCTGGGCTATACTGATACAATTTGATTGATTCCAGGTGATTTCCTCCAAGAGCTTCACTCTAGTGTCCTTCAGGTTGAATTCAACTAATTTGGACTAAGATCAAGTGACTAACTCGGCCGGTCAATGATATTCATCCTCTTCATCGTGCTTTGGCTGTTGGTTTAGAGTGATGAAATATCATCAATTGAGGCCTTTGGCTGAATCTGAGCATTGAATGTTCCTTTTGACCTCTGCCTCCATCCTGTTGCCTCTGCCAGCTGTGGTATCATCATAAATGACAGTGTGCCAGTTCCATTGGAGCGACGTATGCCATAACAGAACAAACACGATGCTGTGTGGTGCTTTTTGTAATGAGCTGTTTTTGCCTGAACTTTCATATCCTTCCATCATTTTGACAGAGGTTGGTTTTTCTGTCATCCACATACCTTGTTCCAATACTCCTAGTAACAGGCTAGTAACCTGAGGATACTAGCCTGGCCGTTCTGTTTTTCTAAGGCCTTTGTGTTTACCACGAGTTATGAACTTGTGGTAAATTGTCTGTGGTTGTGTCCTGGTTAGACTACGCATCCTGCCGTGCGGTCACTGGTGCGCCTACAGCTTGTTTGCCATGTTCTACTTTTGCTGAGCCTGGCTACTTTTGTAGAAAGCACCCAGCAGTTGTTTTGGGCATCCAACTCAAAAATATTTTTTTTCTAATTAAATCTTCTTTCTCCTCAAATTGAGGCCAAATGGCACTTCTGACCTCCGAGATACTTTTGGCTCTTCGTGCATGATCTGTTTGCAGTTCGTGCAATTTCTTACTTCGTTTTGCAGAATAATGTAATGACAAAAAATGCTCCTAAAACAAGTCCAAACAACAAAGAAAAAACGTATTAAAAAGTCAAACGAAGGTAACAACAACTGGAAACTGAACAATTGCAGAAAGTAGACCTAAATAAAATGCATGACGAGACAACATAACAAAATTAAAAGGGGAATTAAATGGTGTACAGTCCAAAGTGTCCATTTGAGTCACCAAAGCTGCATTGCAACCTGTCCAGCGCAGTGTTGGGAGTAACGGCGTTTAAGTATAACGGCGTTACTAACGGAGTTCTTTTTCAGTAACGGAGTAATCTAATTAATTACTTTTGTCATCGTTACAACGCCGTTATCGTTATTGATAATGTAAAGTGGCGCGTTACTACAATTTGGTTGAATGAAGCGGTCAGTCGGCGATCTCAACCGGCAGCGACTCCGCAGTCCCCGACCGGCCAGGGCTTACTCAGTTTCTCTCAGAGGTCCGCTCCTTAGTTTCGAGGGTTTCCACTGCCTCTCTTTCACTTCCTCCGCTATAGTGGTCACGCTGTTTGCCGGCTTCCTCCGCACTTCCGCTTTCTCCTGTCCCTTGCGACTCCTTCTCCACCAATAAATAGGCTTGACGTCGCTCGCTACGTCATCATCCGGCGACGGCTGTCAAACAACACTCTGGTGGGGGGGGGGGGTCTCTCGATCCGTTACAATATTACACCCCAGCTGCGTGGAGAGAGCTTTCTCACTGCACGCTCTGACTACAGCTCAAGACAGCGACAATGGCGACGAGCCAGGGAAATTCAAAAGTAGCGTTCAATAACTGGAAGTACCGGCACTACTTCTCACACTACTTAATGGCCAGATTTTCCTTTGTTTCTTTTTACCCAAGTTTACATTTGCACTTGAATTTTATTTTCAATATTTATTTTTATATGTTTTAATTCTATGCATCATATGGCAGGCTGCAATCTATTGAGTTCAAATAAATACCAAATGTTCTAAAATACTGTATATAGTGTTTTTATTCTTCAATCAGTTAATATAAACATCTTTGACGTTAAAGATGTTACAGAACGTAACAGCGTTATAAAACATGAAAAATAACGCCACAGTTACTTTGCTGAGTAACTAATTACTCTAACAATGTGGTAACTGAGTTACTAACTCAATTACTTTTTGGGAGAAGTAATTTGTAACTGTAACTAATTACTTTTTAGAAGTAACTTGACCAACACTGGTCCAGCGTCCCCCCTACCCTCAAAGGATAAATGGAATGAATGGATGGATGTACTAAGGACTTTACGGTAGTTTCTTTTATTTAATTTCAAATTAAATGTGAGGAAGCACAGTGCCTAGAGAGCAAGCAATGTGTGGCTGTCCAAGTATATTGCTTAACATGGATCTAGGTAATGTATGCCAGCTAGGGTTGGGCTGATGGATGGTGCCATCACGTTGTTGAGCCAAGAACACGATGAGCTGCTGGTATAACTATGTATTTTCTCAAGGAAAAGTTGGGTTATGTACTCAACTAAATGGCCGTAACCGATTCAGTCAAAAGAAACATTTGAACAGTGGTAAAAGATCATCTCTAGAAAACAACAGTGCGGCATTACCACAGCTGAACCAGTGCTGGAGCTCTAATCTGTTAACATGGGCGGCAGAATTAAAAGTAAGGGGTTCTGCGGCCATTACGGAGCCAGTTTTGCCCAGGCATGAGATCCGTTTATTGTAATCATTAGCTTATAATAACTATTTGCATCTGAATTACATAAGAACATATTTGTTAATCCTGCTGGTTTGCCTCTCAGGAGGTGAGTCTGTTTGTATCGCAAAACTGACGATTCAAACTTACGTACAGCAGAAAGTCAAAAATTACAGGAAAGGTCGAACTTCAGTAAAGACAAATTAATGACAGGCGTTCATTGACCTTTGACCTGGTTCAAATAAAACAGAGGAAAATATTAATTAACAACAGCGATGGATTAATGTCTCTTACAACAACAGAAAATCTAAAGATGAAAATGTGACAATTTCTAAAACAATATGTTAAATAAAACGACAGATGTCCGTCCCAGGTGGCAAGTGTCCGAGGAGACGTCTTCCAGACTCTTTACTATTTCCATCTTAAACAGATAGCCTCCTAATCAATATATTGCTGTTATTAGCACTTTAACCCCCCTTCATGGCATCATATGCCAATCAATTTGACATCGGCCAACCCTATTGCCAGCGCATTCAAACTCAACAGAGCAACAAGAAGGCTAGCTGTGCAGAGAAGTGGTGCTTAAGGGGCAAAGCGAGATAGTGGGAGGTGATGTTTCTGGTAAGATGGTGAGTCTGTGTGGATCAGAGATTTGTCTCATGCAGAGGTGGGCAGCAGGGATCAGCTGCTTGTCCAAAAGAGAATGCTGAAACTAGGGAGCTGTGAAGCTGTGAATGTGTTGCCAAGGAGCTCTGAATAAACAGGCTGTGAAGAACAGACACATGAGGAGGAGGAGAAGGAGGAGAGAAAGCCAAAAAGGCATAGGAGAGCCTTCATGTGTGCCACTGAAGGGGGTAAGAAGAGGGGAGGAGCATGCTTGGTATGTGTGTGTGTGGCAAGGGAAGGAGGGCAAGAGCCAAACTGGTATATGACATCTGGGCTTGGCGTGAGAGATTTTGGGGAACAGACACTCTACAGTAGAGGAGCTGCAGTCGCCATAGCAGTGCACTCCGACAGCGGGGAGCTCTTGGAAGCTTCTCAGCGGTGATTCTTGACAAGGATTGGGCACCATGAAAGAGAAGCATGCTCATACACCGAAAGCAGGCGGCATGCAGATCAAATTCTTCAGGGAGAGGACAGTGATTGGTGGACAACATTCGAGACCATGGGATAGTGATTGGTTGAATCCTTTCTAACAAATATGCATCTCATTCACAGGTGACTATGACAAAACAGAAATATTAACATTATTTGTCTTACAGAAACCAACACTGAAGCACCGTTATTGACCATAACAATGCATATGAGATTAGAGATATTGATATCAGGGTAAATTGAGCCATCAGCTCACATGAAATTTCTGTACTATACTTGATTTATATTTACTTAATAAATCACAATTGTCGCCACATCAGGGGCAGGTTCATAACCGGAAAAACGTAACGTTTTATTGGACTGTTGTCCTCCCTATATGCAATGCCTTTTTAATATCAAAACAAAAAGGTATATTAAAAATAAGGCTGATATATATACATTGCTGCTGACTACATAACAACATGTCACAAAGGTCCGTCAGGGAGTGCATGTACAGGTCTTGAGATCCGACACACATGTGCACAGAATTTCTGCTTCATTTTTTTTTTCTATCTAAAAAAAATCTTATCTCGCAATGTTAAGGAAAGATAAATCCTGGATCTTCATCCTTAGTTGAATCTCCACCCAAGGTCCTTCCCTCCTCTATAGCCAACCCTTCCATAATTTTTCCCAAAAATTGGATTAGTGTTTATTTTCGTAATCCTGCTTAAAGACAGACAAAAACAAACAAACAAAAAAGAAAACCAAATGGTGTGTAGTTTTAAGAATAGAGACCCTAAACATTTTCATGCGTGCTGTGGGGAAGGAATTGGAATCTGTGTGTATGAATGACTTTCATTGTTTAAAAGCACTGATTACACCCATGTCCTCGTGTTACATTAAATATACACAGGCAATATATACTAATAAGTCAATTGCTTTGGCAATGCGATTGGTGACCCTTTAGTGAAAATTACAGTGAAGACACAACAAAATCAAACACACACACACACACACAAAGCACTACATAAATCCAGTCCATTCCCATTTAAGATTTACTGGGAAGGAGACAGAAAGATCAAAAACATAGCTTGGACACTACCAGAGAAAATTAAACAGGATTATTTCAGAGATCTTTCACAGATCTGCATTATATTTGTGAATCTACCTCCCCATGACTCCTTCCTGTGACATTAACACCCCAGACAGAAGGTCTGCGGTTCGTTCCCAGTCTTCCCCATCTGCATGCTAAAGGATCCTTGGGCAAGATACTGAACCCTGAATGGCTCCTCATAGAAAATAGTACTGCCCAAAGATGAACTGTATGTATGTTTGTGTGAATGGGTGAATAGCAAAACTGTACTGTAGAGCACTTTGAGTGGTCAAGACTAGAAAAGCTCAATATAAATACAGACCATTTACCATTTTATTTAATGAGGGTAATGCGCAGTGGTGACACATAACTCTGGTCCCAATGAAATCTCATTGTGTCAGTGTAATAAAATGTAACTTTCAGATACACTATGACACAGATGAGTGGATGAGGATTTCGCACTGCTCTCTGGATATGGAGCAGTTTTGTGTTTTATGTGAGCAGTGTTAAATTATGGACTGATAAAAGACAGCCATTGTAGCTGACAATTTAATCTACATACTTTCCATAAAAGAAAGTTGAATTCTGGACCATTCAGTTCAGTGAGTTGTGTTGTATTTCCCATCAAATAAATTATTTCTACTGGTTGGATATCTCAAGAGTCAGCCACGTTTATTTAACGCTTTTAACCCCAATCTTAGAGCATAAATGCCAGAGGAGGCACTTTTGTCAAAAAGCAATGGTTAAAGCCTAAATCTACTCGATTGATTAGTATCCAATTTTATTTAACAGCTCATTGAATAATGTATCAACAATGAAGCCACACTGGATCTGAGCTCTGTGCATTGAGATTGTTTTAAATAGATAATTTTACATAATTATGCCTGATGCCACAGTTATTTCTCTCTCCTAACCAAATAAATCTCAAACCAATTGTATTAAACCCCCTGAACTAGTAACATTTGCATTTGTGTATTTGTGTATACAAGTGCTTTGCTTTGTAATTGTGTCGCCGCAGCACATTTGGCCAAGAGGGTAGTTCCCTTTGATACGTGCACTCAGAAGACAGCTGGTTGAATTTCTTTTGGGATTTACACTGGGAAGTGTAACAATTTCTAAGTCTTTGCATTGTGTTGCTCAGAGCACATTTATTGGCCTTGGATTAAAGCAGTGAGGGCTGTGAAGGTTGATGGCTGTCAGCCCATTAATCATATTTTCAGGGGGGTCCTAATGCTTCACTGTTCTTGCATGTCTCTCCACAGAGCAAATACACTGCCTGAGATTGTCAACATGGTGAACCAATCGAAGTAAACCAATTCAGTTATTTATTTTTTTACTTTATGTGGTGGATTGAAATTAATTATCTATGTTACTGTTGGTTTGTGTGTACTGCTCAGCAGGGCAGGAGGATAATTTGGCCACAGTACTGCAAGTGAAGGTGTCTAACATCAGGTTTGTATCTTTGCATGTTTAACAGATTGGAGGTATTTTACTACTTGACTGCATTGAACATGTGCAACTGAATACAATCTAACACACTCTAATTACCCTTGACCCTAAAGGTAAGATAGTACAATACAAAATTTACTAGTAACCTAAAACAATTGCTGATGTCTGTAAACCTCCTTTCAGACTTGCACTGAACCCCAGATAATCTCCTGACATTATCCGGATTGGCTGCAAGTGAGAAAGTAAATGTCTGGATAACTTGCTGTGGACATTCTCCCAAGTTTCTCCAGCCAGCCTCTTAGTAAGACACATGGACTTCAAGAGTGTCCATGTGAGACTACAGCAGGAGATTCTCCTGAAGATTTACTGTGAGCAAGTGGATGCATTGAAGACGTTTCTAACATGCGACAGATGCAAAACTGAAAATAAAAAACAACAGCCAAAACCAATACAAATATCTGAAAAAGAGGTGTCATACACGTGGAAGACACTTAATAAAATGGCAATTTGAGAAGATGACGAGATTTGAGAGCTTCTGCTGGGAAGGGTCAGTGCTAGTGTTGATGTGCTCAAAGCAAAAAACATGCGATCCCCGGAGTGAACTTATACAAGCTAAGTTCCAGATATACAAGCGGCTGTGGCTGAGGGGTAGAGTGGTCGTCCTCCAACCTGAAGGTCGGCGGTTCGATTCCCAGTCTGAACCATCTGCATGCCGAAGTGTCCTTGGGCAAGATGCTGAACCCTATAGAATAACAAAGTGCTGCAAGTAGATGCACCGTATGAATGTGTGTATGAATGTGAATGTGAAACTCTACTGTAAAGCGCTTTGAGTGGTCTTCATCAGACTAGAAAAGCGCTATATAAATACAAATCCATTTACCATTTACAAGAAGGAAAGATATTAATAACTGATTAAGCAGGAAAAAAAATAATATTCCATCTATCCTTCCTCGCTGACGGAATCTATGTTTCCTAATACCAACACAACTACACTACCATGATGGGCCATACATAGTTTGACATCATCTGTTCTGCATACATTGTGAGGCACACTTGGAAAGGTCTTACTACATTGTTCATAAAGTTTTTTCCAATGACAGTTCCAGAAGTTCCCTCTTTGTGCTGCACTTGTAGTTTACTTTACTTTATCCTTGAGTCCAGCTCATCCCACAGCAGCTCCACATGGTTTAATCTGGAGAATGTGCTGCTCTTCATCATGTGAAGCCTCCGTCTGCTTCTGTTCCTCTAATGGTTTGGCTCATTACGTTGCTGTAGGATGAAGCTCTGGCCAATAAGTCTCTATCCCTGTGTTACTTGTCTGTTTCTCACCATTCTATACAGTTCTACTTCCTGTAGTATAGTATATTCCTAACAATGCAATATACTCTGTGGTAACACAGTTTCTTCCAACAATGCCTTTGTGCTGACTGTTAATAGGTCATCAATAAAAGTTATGACAGCTGATAGGACTGTTTGCATTAACCTTCAAAGTTTCATTCACCTCTATTACTAGAGACAGTGTAGTGGCATTGGAGGCCAGGACTCGGACTCAATTCCTGACTTGAACCTGAGCACTGAGGACTTGGTAATGGACTCTAGAATTGACTCTATTTGGGCTTGAATGTTAGAAACTAAGACTTTTTGTTTAGTTTGTGATAGGCCATACTAATTTGGCGTAAGATATTGAAAGCTAAATTAATACAATTGATATCATACAGGAAAGAAACATGTTTGTGTGTCCAAACTACAAGCAGACTCACATGCATGACTACAACACTGGCTGCAGGAAAGTAAAACGACGTGTTGAATGATTTAATTAACTGGTACTATTTTTTCATACATTGCATGTTGGATATTTCAAAGAACAGTTAAGACATCGACACAATCTTCAGACCCAAGTTCACAACTTTTAAAAAGAAAAGCTATGTAATTCTGCTCAGTGTTAAAGGGATAGTTCACTCAGAAATGAAAAGGCCCTCATTATCTACTCACCACTATGGCGATGGAGATGATGAGTGAAGTGTTTGAGTCCACAAAACACTTCAGTAGTCTCAGGGGTAAACAGTGTTAGATAAATTATTCTATGAATGTTGTTGCCATAACAGAGATCAGCACCCATCTCGATTCATACCATCGGGGTCTGTGTCAGTCTAATATGGTGAAATAATAATAATCAAAGTATCAAAATGATCTAAAGTAGGTTTTTGATGCAGCTGCCAACCAATGCATTAGTTAATCTGGAGAGGAATGAGAATAGGAGGATGTTAAATTTGGTCAGACGACTGATCATTGCCTCTACTCTCACACACACACACTGACAGCAACAGAGTGCTGGTTTATTCACATTTATATTAATATTGAACATATCACATTTCCAAATCGCACCTAACATGCTGTTGCACTTCACATGACAATTAAAACACAAACGTCAAGTGTGCAGTTGACAAGATGACTGATTTGTGAGTTATGCCTTCCATATACAGACAGACAAAAAAGCAGGCAGACACTTGTCGAAAGAAATACACCAGTTATAACATTTGCTTCTTGCAGCAGGTATCCAGTTGTTATTCACAAATCTTAAAGAATCCATCACAGGCGTGCAGTTTCTATTTTAAAATCATGTTATCTTATAATGAGTTTTAATTCCAACTGAAAACTGTGTTTCACACTGCTAGTAATCTACATCTCTGTGGAAAGCGTAATTTGGCATAATTAGTAATATTCATTATCCCCTCTTAATTAGTCACCCGTGAATGTTCCAAAAGACTAGTAATACAAACCTTAACAGGTGTAAAGATGCTGAACATTTCACAAAAAAGATAACACACCCATGCAGGGAAACCAAAGGAAACAATTTGTTTATATTCTTTTAGCCTCTGAAACATCACCTCAGGCTAAATACCCCTTTGAATAAAAAGAGAAATAAGTAAAATCCTGCTTTTAAATAACAGGAATTGTAGTGAATCTGAGCCAGACACACAGTATATCAGAACCAGTTGAACAAGTCAGCACTGTTCCTCCAGACAGTATCAAGAAACTAAAATATACAACAACAAGAAGCTCAAAGTCCATTTGTCATATCTCTCTGGCATAATGTTGCCTTCAGGTAACAATCTACCTCATTGGACCTCTCATCGGACCTTTTTTAAAAATGAAAATATTCATCTGTAAGCTCTGCAGACATGTCCGTGTCTAATACAATGGAAGGCTGATGTGGGTGTTGCCATGTGCTTGGATTCATGCATAGTCTGTAGATTTACCTACAGGTAATAGATTAAAGATTATTTTCCAGGACACGTTGACTAGTTAAGGTCATTCCCTCTGCATGTTTGTTTGTGTGTGTTTGTGTGTGTGAGATTGTTTGCATGCATGGTCAGTCGATGCAATGTATATGACATATTCAAATGTGTGCTCCCTGCTGTCTGACAGATGCCTGTTTGAAGATGAATATGTAGAGGTGGAAAACACCCGACTGCGCACACCACCTCTGGTTCACATCAACCGGCAACTGTTTTCCTGAGGTCAAAAAGAGAAAACTGATTCAAATACACACATCCAGACAGTCCTGCAAATGTTAGTTTATGTTTATAAGACATATGAGGTGTATTTATACATGAAGTGTTGATCTGATGAGTTTGTTTCTAAAATTGTTTGAGGACTTGAGCCTCTAATTGTGCGTGGTTGGAAATATTTGTGGAACAAAAAGCCTTTTCTAACGCATCTATTGCTTGCTTGCACTTTTGCACTTATTACATGCGCAACAGAAAACCTTGGTGTATCAGTAACCTTGTAGAACATTGTTGCCCTGAGACAACAATCCAATATCTGATTTTGTGGTGGATATATTATTAGGGACACCCAAGCTCGCAAAAGATGAGGTGGAATATGCCCCCCGAAATAAAAATAAGAATAGATATGATATATACAAGACAGAGCTGAGCTGCCAAGGGAGGACTGCTGGACACTTTAAGTGGAGTTTTGTTTGATTTTATGTTGGTGCCCGTTTAAAAAATAAAAAAGAACGATGAAAAGTAGGTCAGGCCAGATGGCTCTCCGCCTGACTTTGGTGATGGGGGTATGTGGAGGTATAGCTCAGAGAGCACCTCCACCTGTACCAGGGGAGTAATCAGCGCAGCTCAGGGCTGTTAGCTGCTTACTCCTCAGGTTTAGGAGGCATAATAAATACAAAGAATGCTGAAAAGCGATCTGTTAGTCTTTGGATGCTGTTGAGAGACCCCGGTGGCACTGTTAATTGCCATATCTTACTGGCTGAGCAAATATTAGGATCATTCATTTGAGTCTCCAGTCCTTGTCTTCTGTGGGTCATCAAGTAATGTGTCGATAGCATGTTCAGGTGAATTTGATTGAGTCCTGTACTTATTTTTTCACCTCTATATATCTGACAATGTGAAAATTTGGAAGACCAAACTACCTGGTCGAGAAAGGCATTATCAATAAAGAGATTTTAAAAGTATGTCGAGTTTGCAGAAATGTTGTGTCATCTAATGAAACTTTTTCCCGACCAGCCCATTTTAGGAATTTCTCTCCATTAGATTGCCGTCACTGAGGCATTACCCGTTGAAGCAGGAAGCAGGGAAGAGTTGACCTTGATCTTAACCCGTGCTGAAGAGCTGGGCTGAAGCAATACAACAGTGAACATGTGTTGGGAGTCCAATACCAGAACTGGAAATTAGGAGGTGAAATACTGCCATAGTGTGTGGCTCGCTGAAGAAAACCATGGTGTAGGTGGTTGCTGTACCAAATATGACTTTATCCAAAAGTCTCAATAACATGTTGTTCATAGATCCTGTAATTGAAATACATAAATTATTCCCTCACAATCTGCATTTATATAAATTATTATGAGTTCTTAAGTACACTGTGAGTAATGCTTCTTACATGACTGAAATGTGGCAAAGCAACAACATCCAACTGAGAAATGCTCTTTCATCTGAATTTGCATGGAGGAAGCGGCAGTCTGGCTCCTCTCAGCACAGATGTTATTCTCTTTGGCTGTGATAAGCAGCGCACTATACCGCCTCAGTTGTTCTCCTCCGCTCAGCTACAGTGCACTCATAGTCCAGTGAGACAATCAGGCCAATCAAAAGATGTTTACCAGCTATTAAGATCGTCTACTCGCCTCAATGAGGGAGGAAATGAGGAGAGTGGAAAGAAAAATCAAGAACGGTTGGATACAGATCCTTAATTGTTTCTACTACATTTTGACATTAATTAATGGAAATAGAGTGAGTACAGCATGAGGGTGGAGAGACAGTAAGAAATTTCTCCAGTGCTTCATTGTCTATCACGGGCCTTTAAGTGGGCGCTGTGCAACATGAGTACTGTACCTACTGTTTGACAATTAGCATCCACAGTATATCGGCTGGTGGAATGAGTCTCCTTGTTCTATCACTGTAGGTATCTAAGTATGGTAATGAATATCGATGATCTTTCCCTAATCACTAAAACTAAGAGCTTTGGAGGAAGCAGTTATTAAACCCATAAAATACATTGACAGTGAACATATGAAGATACATTCAATAAGTAATATATTACTTTGTTCATGTGTGTGTGTGTATACAAAGTATAGAAATTTTAAATATTATATAACTATATAGATTGCATAAATAAATCATGTAGATTTAGATGTAAGCATTTGGCACTGTCGCCTCACAGTTAAAGGTTTCCCCACACAATCCAAAGAGAGACTCTAAATCCTCCCTAATTGTAAAGCTTGTGTCAGCCATGTGATGTGCTGGCTACCTGTCCAGAGTTTGCCTCCCTCCCAATGTCAGCAGGGATTGGCTCCAGGATATTGTTAGCTCGGAATTTGGGCTTCATTCTTTGGGATGGGAAGAATCAGACATTGCAAAATGGACGAGACTGCCATAGTAGCTCTGTTTCACCTTTTGTTTGCATCAGTGTTGTGCCAGTTCACACTTGAAATGAACCAGTTCAAAGTTCAGTTCATATAGATGAAAACGAACAAGTTCACGTTCTTAATTAATTAAAACAAATGTTTAACATAGTTCACGGTTCATTTTATCTGTTCTTTTTATTGGGATGGTTATAATTTAGATGACAAACTTACGATCTTGCAATAAGTTTAAATCAATGCTGTCCGATCATGACTCAGGATCCTCCGGTCACTTTAACGCTGAGTCCTGACTGTTCACGTCTCGTGTTGTACTGAGAGCGCAAATAATGTTTAAATGCAGCTTCATGAACTCTGGAGTGAATCAAACACAAAGTAAACTTCATGTACTGATCATGTTCTAGTAACTTGTGATGAGTGTTGGTGATTATTAGCTCAAGTGAGTGCAGGTCAGAAGGAATGTGGCGGGAGGACACAGGAAAGTCCAGCATGGTGCAAACCAACTGCTGCTTCTGCTCTGATCCTGAAGCATTAGACCATAGTTGAAACTGTATTTTCAATCTTTGTTGCCACTGTTCTTCAACAAAGTAACTTACCAGCTGAGTCACATTAACAAGCTGCTCCTCTTATCTCACTGTGTCGCTGTGAGTGGGTGGGGGTGGTCGTACAGGCCACCATGTGAAATATAGTGTGCCAGGGGCCAGTTGGCATTTACACACACACACACATTTTCACCCGCTCCTGACATTTCACATGTTGGACTATATGATGATGATTAAGAAAAAACGTTCAGTTTATTCACAAGAAACACTGGTTTGCATGTAACCCTGTATGAAACTGGCAACAACCAATCGAAGCCTTTTCAAGACCAATGATAAGTCGTCTCCCACTTTGTGACGCTGTAAAAAATCTATGAGTTGGGTCAATGTGCCATACAGAATGATAAAATTATGGGAAACAGTGGTCATATAGACATAAGAATATTGAAATGATAGCTTTTTTTCTCCAAAACATTTAGGTAACCTATGCAGATAAAAATAACAAACTATATGACGCAGGCACACAGCAAATTAAATTACATATTATCTAAAAAAGATGAGCTCTAACATCGCCTGAGCAACCTGCATTTGCAAATAGATCAGGAAACAATATGCCTCTGGATGTAAAAAGAGTATCTATAAATGCTGTATGTGCAATATTTAGTTTTTCTCATTGAGAAGGTTTTCCGTCTGGTTTATTTAATACAGCTGGCTTGAAAGTATTTCACCACATCAATGGCAGCCATCTTGGTTGTTAACAAAAACCTCCCTTGGTGCTCCTCCGTCTCTCGCTGTATCAGACACCATCTATCCACACACACACAACTCCTCCTAACACTGACTTTGTCGCTCTATGTACTTTGTTGTCTGACTTCCTCCGTTGCACCCATCATAATTATCTACTGTGACAGCTGGAGTTTGCCTGACAATGTGACTGTGGGCCGTAATAAGCTGCTGCACAGTGGTTTCGGGTCCAACCTTTTTTGCTTTAGTTAGTTTTCTTTAAAAGAGGAAAGGCTCTGCATTGGTGTTTTACCTCTGATTTTAGGAACACTGGCCTATAACATAAGGCATATAAAATACATTTTATCTTTCGAACAGCGTCACTGCCTTCCCCTGGTCTCTGGTGTACGGAGCAATTCTCAGTTGCAGAGCAGATGTTTGCATGAATTAAATATTTGTTGAGGCTGAACAAGAGCGGTAGGGTATCAACTGCCAGGGCCTTTTCCTTTCCTCCCCATCACTGCTCAGAAAATGCAACAAAGAAGCACAAACCTGAAATACTGTACATATCATAAACATGCTTTACATTACTTATCACACTGTGAAGCATTGCTCCAGGTCACAAGCATCGATGCCAGGGACAACACAGCAGAGATCGCAGTTTCTTGTTACATGTATCATCTATACAGAAAATAGATGAGAATAGGAAATTGCCTTTTGCATGCAGCTACAGCGTGCAATTAACATTCATGGCGGAGGGAGAGAAAAGATTCAGAGCATTATAGAAGGTCTCCTGCTGTGGTTGTACATAATTGATGAAGCAGAATCTTTAAAACACACTGTGTTCAGCCTCAAACACACACTGGTGTCATTTAGAGCGCTGCAGTTAGCCGTATTTGGTAATGTAGCACACAGACCACAATGAGCTCAGTCCAAGGTCAGGGCTTCTCAGGGATACAGAAATCAATAGGTTTGCCTTGTTACTGGATATGTGCAACTTTAAGGAACTCTGCTGTTTGGTCGCTTGGAAAAGTCTGTTGGCAGCGCAGCATGGCTGCACATCAGATGCTGCATGCTCACATGGACAGTAGAATACTCCATTGAGAGTGAATAAAACCCCACAAATAATATTCGATACACAAGGTTAAGATACAACATTTTATTATTATTGTCTTAAATATGAACACACACGTGTCATCAATAAAATACATATATACCAACAATCCTTTACAATGCAGGGAATCAAACAGCATGATGTCTCCCTCCGCTTGTGAACAGTCCGAACAAAGAGAGCACTGTGAACTTGTAGCCAGGCAAACATCACATGATGGGACTACTTCTTGTGGATGCTATGATCATATCCTGGCAGTGAGAGACAAAGGTTGGATTTTGCATGTCCATCCAAAGTTCTCATCCAATCATCCTCTCTTCCAAACTGCAATGCAAATCACACAAATGTCACGACACCTAAAATCAATAGTACTATCTGGTAAGTGCGACACAAGCTCATTATTTTCTTGAATGGTATCAAATTCTCCTCAAAAGTTATTCGCTTACTTTGCACTTATGGAAACAAACACAAGAAATATACCCATTGTTTCCAATCAGCCCATGCTCCAACTGGACAACTGTTTGATTGGGCCAAAAGAAAGAATGTGCCCAGCAAACAGACAGTGGAACTGGTCATATCAACATAAATATGTAGCGCTACTGCCAAAATATAAGCCTTCATGGGCTGTGATTCAGAATTGGCTGACTAGAGTCAGACAGAAACAGGAAAATGTAAGTGTATTCAAACCTTTTTAGTGTGGCTTCCAATTTGAACTGGGAAAGAACCAGAAATATTTCCGACATCCTCTCCACGGGTTGCTAAGTTTTATCATTATAAGTTTGGCTTGAATGGGGATCGCTGTGCATCTTGCATATCCTTTTGAGAAGTCAAGGGTGGTGGGAATGTGAAGTATTTGCATTTGCTCTAATAGAAAGCACAGAGGCTGAATTGTTTTCTGTTTATGCCGTGCAGAAGGAAAGTGTGTTATGGAAGTTCTCCCCCTCCCCCCCAATAAAACAGATATATTATCTTCTGGTGTTCACTTTTCTGGACCATGATGATTTTATATGCTGCTGTTGCTCAGCATGGGAGCAAAATAATCTATACTTTTTTGAATCTGTATTTAAGTCCAGAAGAGCCTGGCTGCACAAGCACTAAACTGCATTTAGCTCTAAGTCCTAATTAGGTGACCGGTCTCTCAATGTTTGCCTTTACACACAATGTGATTCATAGGCACACAAGGCGCCTTACACTCATTGGTGGACATGTGCTGTTTACAGGGGAGCCAAATGTCGGAAGGACATATGAAGGCAGAGGAATCAGATAGTCTGTTTAGCTTGTGTATCTACTAAATGCAAATGGTCACTGCAGAGGCAGGTGTCAAAGGTGACCCTCAGCGTGTTATTAATGCAGCTCTTCAAAAAATCAGTTGCAGAACCACATGCACTCTAGTTTTCATGAGGTTGCAGTATGAGGTGAGGGGTTATGCTCAGTGTGGCTACATTGCATCATTAACGGATTTCTGACCTGCCCAAGAGATCCTGAACATAAAAATGATATCAACAGTCAAACAATCTAACTCCACAATTAGGTGCTAAATTAATTTCTTTTGTTTTAGCAAAACATTCTCATACAAACAAATCTCTGGACATCTTTTACACAGGCTTTAAAGAAGGAGCTGGGATTTATCCTCGTCTTCTCTTCTTACACATTGGGAACAGCAGGGATTTCAGATCAAGGAAATGAAGATGATGCTTTCCTTTTGGCTGCACGCGGCTCAGACCAAGGCCAAAACTTTAGCAAATGTGATCTTGCGGGATTTCCAGCAGTGATCTGTCAGGTGCCGACTGCTTTTGATTTCCACTGAAAAGGCAGAGGACTTCTTCCTCAGATCCCAGATCATACTGCTCTTTTCCTCCGTGCTGCTTCTTCAGCCCAGTTTGCAACATTTTGTCCGTGACCAAAGATCTCATGGCGCTCTTAAACAACATTGTTGTTTGGTATTGAGAATTAGCAGGGATCCTTTTAATGATGCAACTTAAATGTAGAATTTCACTGTGCTCAGTTTTGGTTTGTAGTCTGCGCTGCTCAGTTCAGTCTCCATTCTGAATCGCTGCCAGATTGGCCAAGTGGCAGGGCTAATATTGAGTTGAAATATTCGGTTAAGTCAGCTATACGACCAACTCCACACCTTTGATTTTCAAGAAAATCCTGTCATTTTCATGTTATCTAGAAATGGACAACTTGTTTTACCAGCAGCCCTGCTGGTTTATACAAATCTATATTTTCTCTAAAGGTACGCACTTACATGGGCTTGTCCTATAAATGGTGTGCTTGGCTTGCAACAAAGTATACTTTATTGCATTTAAAATTAAAGGAAAAATTAAGAGAAAAACCCACATTATCACAATTACCAAGGGCAAAGCAATAAACTGCAATAACATTCCGCTGTGTGCATTGTCCTGTCCTGTGATACACCTACTGACTAATACAGGGGTAGAGCATGGGTTTCTGTGAATGAGCATCACTCTGACACTATCATTACAGTGCACACAAATGCACATCCATAACCAGATCAAACTCACTTTAAGGTATGGTAATTGCTGTGCCATTTAATAATTGGACACATTGCTAAACAACTGCTCAGAGGTAGTAAAGAAATGAAAACAACAAAAAACATGAAATGAAATAAATGACCCAGCTTTAACTCTGCAGTTCTACACAATTTAGGCAAACAAATATATGTAGATTAAACTGCCTTACCCTAGCAGAATGGGTGGCATGTGTTTGAGAACGTGAGAAGAATATAATATATGCAGTGTGTGTGTTCGTTAATTGATATTTTCAGGCAAAGAATTTAGGGAGGTGTTTTCACATTCAGTTCATTTTCAGCCTTTCCAGTGAACTCTCAAGTGATGAGGCTGTGAGTGTTTGTGCCTTTTAACAGCAGCTACGTCACAGAGACCAATCCAAGGGGCTCGAGTACAGACTTCCTCTGGGTGTGGTCGCACTACAGTTCATGTTACAGCTGCTGCACACGAGGTTTTTTAACTCTTGACCTATTTAAAAAAACGTGGGAGACCACAGATATAAGAGATTCTTAATCTTCAGAACACACACACTGTGAAAATTTGGACAGGACGTCAGACCACACACTTGCAATTTGTAAGAAACAATTTCACAGTAGCAATTCAAGAGGATTGAAATCTCACAGAGTCTAGCAATATCTTCTTCTTCAGTTTTTTTATTTGATGGTTGGCAATCAACCTTCAGATGCATTACCACCACCTTCTGAGCTGGAGAGTTTAACACTCGTGTGATTAAGCATGACTTCAGATGAAACTAACAGGGAGGAGGACCAACGTTGTGTGTCTGTTTTGGCTGTCGTCATGGCTGAGAATGGGTATACAGTTTGCAGCGCGATCTGAAAGAGAGCTTGACATAAATGGTTGCTTTTAGTCGCAGCTGTTCAAGTACGCAACATCCAGTTGGTGACGCTTTGCAGTTAGCTAGCTCTCTTGCCCCCCACTGATTATTTTAAATATCAAACATGTTTGATATTCGAGATTCGATTGGATTTTTCGAGATCGGGGAGGCTCCAACACAATCGAGACCATTAAGATTATTTTGAAAAGCGACCCCACACTACGGGATTATTTGGGCACGTAACCGAACCAGAGGAAACCCCCCCCCCACAAATGGGCGGATCGGGGCTAAAATCGGCCCGCTTCTCCTCTAGTGTGCAGCAGCCTTTAGAGGTGGTTCATCTTGTGACAAAGTGACGGTTCAAAACAGACGAGAGATCATCTGCACCATCCTTCATGCCAGGACGAAAAAATGACCAAGTCAAATCCAAACATCACAGTGCGTGAGATGAATGATAGTGTGCAGTGTCTGTCTGCCTTTGTCTTGGTTGTGAAAACAAACCCTGATTAGCCTGTCGGATTCAGCTGATGTTTACCCTGATCAATATCAATAATGGCCCTATCTGTTTCATGCTTTTTGGATCTGGAGAGTGGCTCTTTGTTCACCTCAAGGAGCACAAACCATGTTATATCAATGAGGTATGAAGAAAAAAAGTAACCAGTAATTCAGGAAAATAAGAATTGAATTTTCTTCATTGAAAGGAGATAAAAGGTGAACAGAAATCCGTGGTTCTGACTTATTGGTCTCCTGTTGGGTCTGTCAACCAAGCTTGTATGCATTTAGAAATAACCACATGTGGAAACACACACAATCGGCGCTGTTAGATTGTTAGAAGAAGTGGATCACCGCCCCACCAATGAACAGACACACACTCATTTGTTTTAGCTCGCTGTTCCTGCTTGATGTCGTGTTAATGGAATCACACAAATGCTTCCCAGCTGCACTCGGTCAAATGGCGTGGAGTGCAGCTCGCACACAACCCAACAGCCGTAGATTGTTGTGTTTGAGGAACAAATACTCTAAGAGTGGTGCACTTTGCAAGAGATTGATGCTATCTAAAAATAAAAAAAATCTGTAGTCTGTAGTGTAAAAGTAGCCCGACACAAAATCTTTCCTTTTTTGTTGTTGTCACTCAGCGCTTTTTCCCCGCTGGAGGAGGGGGGGCTGAGTGCGATCTGGCAGTTGGTGTGAATCACTTTCCAACACAAGTTACTGGCTTTAATTCTTGGTGTCATGATGTGATAGGTTGCCGTTGCATAAAATCCTCGCGCTCACAACAAAATAAGGAAGTATAACTGATGTGCAGTGTTCGTATCCTGCCCGGGATACTGCACTGATCCTTCTCCATAATGAAACACTGAGAAGTCTCCTTATAGACCTGGTCTTTTGGATAATACAGGCTATATATTGACTGATAAGCACTGTCTGAGCCTTTTTTGCACAGACCTCTGGTGAATCTCAGTTATTGCAATTGGCTCCCATAGTGTGCGGCAAGGCTGCAATCCTTTCTCTTGGCAGTAAAACCTAGAACTGCCATGTACAGTCATGTTCAAAACACTACATTTTGGCTAAAAAGGTATCAACCCCATCAACCACATCAAAACATGTTTGTGATAAGAGAACACCATGAAGCATGGTGTTTGAGTTCTTAGTTTGGTGCTGAGACAAGGAAACAGACATGTGTGATGTATGATGCTGTATAAACTTCTTAAGTCTTTGGGTTCTTGGTGTCTAAATGCATGCATTGTTTATTTTGTTAACACGGTCCTACTGAGTGGTCTCTTATCGTCCACTGCTGGTTTGTAACATGAACAGGAACATTTTTTTCAAACAACCGTGTTGTGAAGAAATTGCATGATGTTCAAACAAGTAGCGACAGCATTAGTCAATTTGCATTACTCGAGTCAGACATTGACTCCACACAAGCTGAGTAGTGTCTCCCTTCAGTTTCACTACTTAATTATAACAAAATTATTCTTGACACAACTATTGTGTACAACTGTACTGATAAAGAAAAAAAAATACAACAAAGCCGTTAAACAAGGATATTTGTCCTTATAATTACAGCTTCCTATTTTCCCTTCTCAAACATTTTTAAACTAAACAAAACAGAGAAATAAAATTTAAATATTAGCATGTCACAACTGCAAGTATACCACTATAATGATGAGAACAAAAAGACATGAAGGTCAAAAACAATTCTGCTTTCAACCAGACTGGATGATAATTATTATACATTAAAATATTATAATACCCGGCTTTCAGCCTCAGGGTAGCCTCAATTCCTTCTGTTTCACTGTCTGTTTGACTTTGAGGTATTTAACATTCACCTCTTTTACAAAAAAATTGCCTTTTCCTGGAGTTGAGATGAATATGCAATGTGGTTAAAATTAAAACAATTCCATTTGAATAAGAAATGCCTCATTTAAAGAACAGAAACTTTTTACAGAGTAAAAGAGATAATCCAGAATGCCATAATTTAGTGAGAAAAATATCCAAAATAATTCAGTTAAGATATGAAACACCTGTTACATCTTTAAAAACTAAAAGAAAAAAAGTAAATCAACACAAAAAGATGATGTACTTATATTATGTTCTAATGTGTCAACATTATAACATAGCTTGGTACTTCATGCACTCACTGTGCATCAGTTTATGGATCTGGTTGAAAACAAAAAAACAACCAAAAGAACAAACTCACAAGTGCAAATGTGCGTGCACGCACGCACTAGCACTCACACGCACACACACACTCACACACATACACATACACACGTTTATGTTCAAATCCATTCCTCTTTAAAATTTGAGCAGGAAGGGCAGGAACACGAGGAGGAGGAGACAGGTGTGTAAGTGCACTCCCATTGCACCACCGCTACCATCCTGAACTGCTCTCGGTCCTGAAAGGAGGGAGAAAGAAGAAAGATAAAAGACACCTGGTTAGGTTTCACCATAGTGTTATCACTACTGGGGGAGGGTTAAATAAACTAGCTGCTAGTATTGACTTAAAGGGATAGTACACTGAAAAATTAAATTCACTTTTTATCTTCTGTGAAGTGAAGTGTTTGAGTCCACAAAACACTTTAGGAGTATCAGGGGTAAACAGTGTTACAGCCAAGTCAACCTCTTCTTCAGACATAATAAATCAACAGTAAAAAAACACAACATGCTTTTATACTACTTGTGTGGTTTCATTCAAGTGTCGGCACTTCCTGAAATTCATGTTCAACATATTTATTTAGGGCTTTGGTTAAGGAAGTAGGAAGTAAAGTGACATGAGATTATATATAAAAACCATAAGCTGCTTTCCTTACTGTCCTTCCTGCTCTAGAACTGTGATGCCAAACAATGTGACACCACAGAGATCAATACATATGTTCACTATCACTGAAACTTGGAATGGAATGAATACATAATTTGTAGATTAATCAAACCTTTCTCCCAAAATCTACATGGACACTAATTTGGAAAAGCAAATTCATGTCCCCCCCACTGACACACACTTTATGTTCCCCCATTTTGGTAAACTGACCATATGAGACATAAATATGTAAAATGTTTGTTGGGTATTTTTAGTTAAACTAATATTAATGCCATATGAACACATACCCTGGTGTGTTACATCATATGTCCCAAATATATATTGATGGTATTTTTTTTGTTATTATTTATGTTTAGTGCATATTGCTTTCAAAATGTAGCCAAATCTGCCTATATCTGTGAAATAATATATGTTAATTGGTGACAGATGTCATAAAGACATCACAGTCTGATATATTCTTTCAGATTGATCATTGCTATAGTGAAGGCTTGTAAAACATTCAGTTAATTATTGAAAATCCGTTTTCATTTGCATTTATGAGACGATAGTGGTTGATGGAAGCAGGTACCTGAGATCTGAAGAAAACATTCTCCTGAAACTATAAATTAAGTGCTCATAAAATGATGATGATGATACAAAGGCTACAGTAAATGCTTCCATTAGTGGGAGGAGGTGAAGTACACTTAGCTAGTACCTGTGTGTGACCATCAATGATATGGTCTGCAACATCAAATGCTGTACTGAACTTTAAAAGGATATAAAAACTGGGCACTGCTCAGCATTTATTGCTGAGAGAAGGTAATCTACACATTCAAGGGGCTGACAACTGGTCTTAAAACCCACAGGAGGTATAATGACGCTTTCAATTGCAGGTTTGCTTTTGCTAGTTGCAACTGGGAGTCAGCAAATGCATGTTGTTATTAATGTGTTGGTGATTAGTTTACTTGCCCAATTCTTAGTGCATTTAATAATAAGTATATTTTATATTTATAGTGTAAAATGAAGTAAGTGCAGTATATGGAAACACACTGTTTCTGCATGTTGCCATTTCTTCCATTACAACAGAATAAATATTAGGAATAAAGGAGACGCATCTAAGATTAAAATTTAACAATAATGAAATCCAAAATCTGTAATTTCTATTCAAAAATAGTCTTCATTCACTTTAACTAGTTCATGCAGTTGTGGTGTTCAGGTATTGCTAAGTATTACAATGTTTTAAAATTCAATGGAATTTTATGACGCAAGAGTGAAAACATGATATTTTCATCATGCTCTTTTCAGGGATGAAGCGAGGGCTGAATAAATGAAAGCATTGTACGAGGATTGAGGACAAATTTGAACTTTTTCTTTGAAGCTTGTCACACAATGAGCACTCATTTCCTTTGGATTTCCATGAGTTCACCACAGTTTCCTTTGGGGCATCTATCCAATTACCCTGTCACAGTGGATTATCCCTAATCCTGCATATGGCTAATTAGAATAATGACGTTCACTCACAGTCAAAATCAAAGCCATTAATACAGTTCTGTCGTCAATGGCGTCAGGTTGCTTACAAGATGCTGCAACCATGGCTCACAAGGAAAAATTAAATGATGAGATGGGAGAGGTGTTCTTTGCTCAATAGCTTTACACGTTTAAAAGACACTCCTAGAAACATTCACAAGAATAATCGACACCACAAATCTAAAATCTACAATCACTATTTGCAGATACAAGAAACATTGCAGTTAGTTTTTGCAGCTCTCTGTGTTGGCTTTAACTGTTTTGATTTCTGTGTACGTTTCAAATTGAAATACAATATAAACATGTTCAAACCGTCACACAAGGAGAAAAGGGGATGATGAAAGAAGAAAAAAAAATACTTACATTATGAAAAGAGCATGCAAAAATCAAAACGAAGCCAATGGAGAGGTAGTAAGGTTTGCAAAGGACAAAGATGAAACATGATTAGTGAACGGGCTACATTGACCATTTTCACAAAGATACAAATATTGCCACAAGGCAGTGCTAACATATCAGGTCATTAAAAGAACAAAGAGTCATTAAACCACAACAATTCTGAAGGATCAAACAGCCAGGAAATGATTAGTCTCTTCTTGTGAAACACAGAAGAAACAAATACAGTGACACTGCATCCAGTTTGTGAAAATGGTAATGTTAGTCATGTCCCAGCATGCAGTTAATACTTTCGATCTACAACAGCTCAAGTGCATGCTGGCGCAGAATACTAACCTTGCAATAGCGTTGAGCTAGTGGGCTCAATTACCACTACACCAGGGGAACAAATGAAACAGAGCAACACGTTGGAAACAGAACTGCAACACATCACTGGCAACACTTGTGAGAAGCATGAGAACTAAACTAAGCTGCTTGAATAGACTTTTACATGGTGGCCACATAGTTTCATAGTGTAGAGTTCAAACTGATAAGAAAGCAGGTGGTGCAGAAGATCCATTTTGAATCCATAACATCTTAATTCTCACTCACGATTGATACAAAAGTCATTATCTGCACACTTCTAGATTTAAAAAGGGATATATGGTTATTTCATTGGTTTGAAACAAGCCCACAGGAGCAGCTCTGATATTTGCTAACAGGAGTTGAAGAAGTCAAAAAGGTTGTTGGCTATTTTTGGAGTCTTGTTTTTTCATCTCTAGTATGAGTGAGATGAGGGAATGGACCAAAATCAAGAAGTCAAATCAATATCTGTAGCAAAGGAGACGATGATGGTGAGTGTGCAGACACAGGAGGACACAGCCTAAAGTCCAGAGAAGGCTCTCATTCTCAGTTCACTATCAGTTTGTTCATTCTGGGCTACTGTACTGGGGCTTCCGTAGAGAGGACCTGGTCCTGATATATATATGACGTATTTAAATGTAAAGTGCACATTATTGGGTAAAGAAAACAACAATTGACAGTGAAATCAACACTAGGATTATTTTATATTCAATGTCTGTCAATAGATCCCTTTCACCTAAATCTTACACACTGCACCTTTAAAATAAGCATTATCTTTTCCTAGGAAAAACAACAGCACCATAATAAATCACTGACATAATTTACCCTTCCAGCTGTGACCTTTGCGTTCTCTTCGGAACGTCTACGTCATCGAGTTATTTAAGGATACTGGACTTCAGGATGGCGCCCATTCGCTTGAATGAATATTGCTCCCCTAGCACATGAGCCAAAATATTTTCTAGCTTGCAGGTTTGCTGCTGCTCTGTGCAGCTCACAGCATTTATGCATACGTGTTTTTCCTGCTGGATGTTCAGGTGGCTTTGGCTTAGGTCAGTGGTTCAATAACCGGCTCCCCTTAGTGTCCTTGGGCAAGATATTGAACGCCAAAGTGTGCCTGAAGGCTGAGCCAGCAGTGTGTGTATGCAGTGTGATGGTAAAAGTGCAGCTGTATGAATATGTGGGTGAGTGGGTGAATGGGACTGGTACTTGAAAGCACATTGAGTGGATGATAAGACTGAAGAAGTGCTATTCTAATGCAATTCCCTAGCAATTTACATTCAGAGAGGTGAGTGTGACAATGCACTCTTACTCCTGGTCCTTGAACAGGTTCCGTTAAGATTTCTCAGAAAACTTGGTGCTCTTAGTGAAGCAGCCCATACTTTCACCACTTTTGTTTGGAACCACTGAAATCTCCTTTAACGGACGGCGTTGTGCACACAGATGTTGTCACGATTTGCACTTGCACAACACTCTGTGAATTTTACTGAGCAGCAGCACTCTGCAGCCACAGGTGTGAGTCATTCCTAATGGATCTGATCCAGAGCAACCACGTGCTTTACAACAAAAGCCAATTCTATAGACCAGAGCTCTGACTGTGTAGTCTCACCCACTGAACTGAGACACAAGTGAACAGTGGATTTTACCCATGATCTCCAGCATTCTTGACCAGAAGAGCTGCCGCTGTAACAAATCCACTGAACTCCATTTACAATTCTTTATATTTCGAGTTTCCCTGAATATTTGATAATAACACAGCTTTTTTTAAATTGATGAACTCTTTAGCATTACTCTTGAAATACCAGGGGGCCGGATTGGGACCATTTCAGCTGTGACTATCAGACAGCTACACACCCCTCACCGGAGATAAGACCTGCTCACCAGTTACTTGGAGCAGGGACCAGTATTCAGGGTGAGGGATGGGGATGAGAGCAGCTTTTGAAGTTCTGTTTTAGTGGGAAATGGGACCAGACTTTTTGGTTTTTGGATGAAATGGTCAGAATGCCAATTCAACATGACCATGAACAATAATGAAATACAATTCCATGTTGTTGGGCAAGTTTGTTACAATTCACTGCCAACTCATGCTACTACATTTCATGTGTGTGCCACAAGTTTTTCCCAAACAAATGTGTGTGAGGCTGCTGCTGCTGCACCCCCAAGGAAACTAAAATGTTATATTGCCATGGTATTTTGTGCAGAGGTGAGTATCTGAAAGGGGCTTTTTGGGGCCTTTTTATCTGAGTGGGGAGCCAGCAGGATACCGCAGCGCAGCCAGAAATTCTCATAACTCGCAAAGCCAAAAAAAACTCAAAACATGAGCCTGATGAAACTTTTTTGTCAAATCAGAATGAATAAGACACTATCTTGAAGCCTAGCACCAAATACTCCATGGTCCACGGCTTGAAAACAATATTTCTTTGTATCTATTTTAATCTAGTTTCCTATCATAATTGATATTACTTTAATAACTTAACCTGCACAAACAGAATGGACAGTGACTCACCCATAGACTAAGAACAGAAATAACTATACAGTACTCACCATACAAAAGGAAGCTAGTGTTTGAGCTCCCAAGTTTGTTGAGGGCAACACAGGTGTAGTTGCTGTAATCTCCGTCAGAAACATTAAAAAACACCAGCTTCGACAGCGATGCAGTCTTCACAATCTCCAGACCATCAAAGCCATTGAAGATTCTAGATAGGAGAAAAGATGTGCATTGACAAGCAGTGAATACAAATAACAATGTCAGAACGTGTTGCATGTTGCAAGTGAAGCAAAGCAGCACAACCACAATGCAGTTTGGCAATGCATGACATCAACACATCAGTCAAAGTGAATGAACAGCATTTCCAGTAAAGCCTCTTATGCGTACACGTGAGTGCTCCATAAGTCTCGCCAAATTACTTCAAGACCCAGGTACGAAATAATAACAATTTAATCAACAAGCAAGGAGTTTTTGCATTAATGTAATTATCTTGATACCTGTGTAGCTGGCAGCTGATCGATGAGCATCAGTGACTGAAAACTAATTAGTAAGCAAGCTCACACACACACACACACACACACACACACACACACACACACACACACACACACACACACACACACACACACACACACACACACACACACGATGCTCATATCAAATCCCTCACCTTCGGTCATCTTTATACCACTCAAAGTCGGCCTCCGGCACTGCATCGGCTTCACACTCCAGCACTCCTCTCTGTCCCAGAGTCACTCCAACATCTCTGCCCTCTGACACAGTCGGAGCATCTGCACACAGGAGCACGGTGATCAGGGCTACGAGGCAGCACGAGTCAAGGAAATCAGGAGAGGGGTCACAGCATGTTCTCCTCCTCCGCTACAGTTTTGATTCATGGCTGTGATCTGCACCACGACTGCAGGTCAACAGGAATTATGAGGTCAAATAATGTACAATATTTATTACAGCGGTGAAAGTGCATGTGTCAGGATATGATGAGTTGGAGGCGAGTGTTCAGGTTCTAATGTGATGCAGTACTTTCTCCTTCTCCTGCAGCAAAGAAACTGCTGATTATTGAACAGATTTTTTTTTCCTGTTTGAACAAAGCCTTAAAAAGTAGACTGAAATATAAAACCCTTGTGAGCCCGAAAAACTGGAATTAAAAAAAAACAAAAAACGGTCACTTTGCAGCCCATGACTTGCATTTCTTCTTCAACAGATTTTGTTTCACTGTGAATACGAATATAAAGTAAATCCATGAAGTAGTATAGTGTATTATAATTAAAGGCGGTGGTTTATCTTTTCTAGAGTGATACATTCCAATATTCACAAATTTTCCTTTCGTAATTGTAGGGCTACGACTAGTTTTTCTTTATATTCATTTATTGTTTATAAATAATAATCATTCTTATTATTATTAAATACATTTTTTGGTAAATAAAAACAAAATGTTGTCAGTCTCATATGATTCATTCAAAACCCCTGTTTTTCTCTCTCGCTGCAAGATTTAGACAATAACCACAATTATTATTATTACTATTAGTAGTATATAAACTTTTGCTGCTATCATTGATAACATCTCTGCATCTATAAATATGACTCTTATTGATTTCATTATAACACAACTGTTCCCGCTCTCTTTCTCCTCTTTCTCTCTCTTCCAGTTTTTTCTCTCCACGTTTGCCAAATTGATGCTCTTTGTGGGAACTGCTGGATTTCTCTATAATATTGTATGTCTCTTCGTTCTATGTAAACTGCCCTGACATAATGCAAATCTATACAAATACAATTGAATTTATTTTGAACAGCACTGCACTCATAATAAGTAAGGCACCACAGTTCATGTCAAAGTGGCGGAAACCTTTTGCATGATAATCCTTTAAATAACAACATGCCCATTAAAACATAGCTAGTGTATTGACGAATGCCCATAGACTAATTGACAAATAGACTAATCAGCTAATTCATAAACAATGTGTTTCTTTAATTCAGCCGCAGACTCACAGTTGACGGTGATGTCTACAGTCTGAACATCTGTGTCAATTTCGTTGACAGCCGAGCATTCGTACGTCCCTGCTCTCTGTCTGCTGATGGATGGGATTTCCAGGTACTCGTCGTCTGATGCCAGGTCCCCTGTGAAAAATCACACACACACAACATGATTCGTGAGATGGTCATTCGCAGTTAATGCGATGACTCAACAGCTGTGGCCTTGAGAGATATTTTCACACCCTGTGTCCCTCACTGTGTGACCTGTGGGAAAGTCATAATCACTCTAGTGCATGGGAGTGGGAGGTGTTGATTACAGACATTTGCCATAACTATTACTTATAAAAAACTATGAATAGGGTTAAATATGGTTTCGATAGTTAAAATGTTAAGCTTGCTCAGGCAATAAGCGCTGTAACTTTTGGTGAAGAATATGTAGCAGTTGATTTTATATTACTTTGTTTTGAAAGGATTACCTATGAAGAAAGAGCCAAAACATTCTGCAAATTATTTCTAGCATCTGAAAAGAAAGCTTATTTTGATATTCACCAAACAAGGAAGACATTCAGATCGAACTACAACACCGAAATCAATGATCTAAGTTCAGGAGCAATGTCAACCACAGAGCCTGTCAGGTCTTGTAACCTGATCTGACATGACAGGCAAGATTCACTAAGCTAAACGTGTGTCAAAGCTTACACCAATAAATATTATGACATGCTGGATTCTGCCTCGCTCTCTCCAGTGTGCCTCTCTTGTTTCTTTCAACATTTACAAACCCGGTTCTTGAGCCTCCTGACATTTTTCGGCAGATGCTACAACACTCGGTGATTAGTGCTTGTTCTGCCCCCACTCATTATCACTCGTCTGTCGGAACTTTCATATGTCGTCTCGCTTTTTTGTGCGTCTCTCAAGCCTGCCTGCAAGCAAACCCAGACCACTGCAGAGATAAGAGAATATGAGTGGGGGGAAATGCCAACCCCCGCTTCTTCTTCTTCCATCAATCCGACACACTTGACAGAGACACTTAATACAGCACTCAACATACAGAACAAAAGACATAATTGACTTCAAGCCTCTTCCCAAGATGCTGATAGGTGACACTAATAAATTGCACATGGATGCACTTTGCTGGGTTTGGGCTTCTTAGGGAAGATTGTTATGGAGAGAAGTCCTCATTGACACACTGATCACCTGACGAGGAGTATCAGGAGGACGAGCGCAGGTTCCAGGCCACATTCTCTCACTCAGCCGTGCGTCTGCTTTTCTTACTGGCGTCCTCTCAAGAGAGAGTGCGTCTCGCCAATAGAGACGCAGTGTCAGTTTAAGCCACGCTGTGATCCTCCCCTGTGAGACTTAATCAAGACAAGGTTGCCAGCTGATGCACATTCCCAAAGTACATCTGTATGGCTGCTGGCGCAGAAGCAGCTGTCCTCCAGACTGACACATGGAATCAATGTGTTTCCATCAGTTATGGAGGTAAAACCAAAACTTGATGTTGATGTTGATGTTGAAGTGCTGCAACAAAGCTTTAAGACTCACTAACTTACAATCTGTTTTGTCTAATATAAGTCGATACTTGTCTGACCTGCAACAAAAAATTAAAATCTATAAAACACAATAACATAATAGAAAGTTTAGAATATATAATTATTAAAGCCGTTGTCTGCCCACCCACTGCACACATAGGTATACTATGTTCTAGGGTGACTCTGAGTGAGGCCATGTTAGATATTCCCCTGTCAAGGCTGAAGACCAAGGCCTCCGGAATACCTCACCTGAGGAACTCTAGTAGCTATAACTATGTTTCCTTTATCCTTATTTTTCACCATTACTTTTAACTGTTTGATGAGCTACATCAGTGGTTGTCTGGGATTGTAAATAATGATTTTATTTATTTAGTTTTATGTGTCTTTTATTTCAAATTTAGAATTATAGCATAAAGTCATCATTACTACCTTTAATGATTATAATAACAATTGCCCAAACATAACTCGTTAAGAAGAGTTGACCGAGATTTGATTGGTGGATTGGTCTTCAAAAATGTTGACACTCAGTCAGAGAAGAGTAGTTTTCTTAAGTTCCTATCCACTTTATTTCAAATGTACGTGTGTTTGTGTGTGCATGTGCGTGTGTGTGAGAGAGACAGAGAGAGATGCTTTTTGTAGAAGTATTCATAAACGAGTCAGTAGATTTTCCTCTTTCTTCATGGTTACACCCGTCATATCACCAATGTCAACATTTGCATTTCTTTCCTGAGGTCTGACCTCCCTGTCTGACCTACATTCTACTATCACACTGTTTTGTCCAAGTGCAAAGATTGCTCCTCCACCTTCACCAGCACCCACAGTCTCATCTGCCTCAGTCACTACGTTTACATGATGGCATAAACCCGATTTCGGCTGAAGCCCGGTTTCTCTATCCATGGGGGGTTAATTGCTCTATCTCAGGGTACATGGCACTGAGAAATCCGACTCATGTCCGAAAGCATTTCATACCCCGCTACGATAGGTGGCGCTGTTTTCATTACAGCTAGTGGTGACTACCAACAAAAAACAACATCAGCCTTCAACTCAGCATGCGAGAAAGATGACGAACGGAGAGCAAGGTGAAGCTACGTCCCTCTATATGATGTTGTGCATGTTTACTCTAGGAGTACTGCGAATGCGAACGGCGCATTTGATTAGAATGGTAATGGCGAGAAGACGCTGCCGGGTCACGGCCAGGGAGGGAGGGGGGGGGGCAGGATCTCAAGCATGCGCAAAGACGTCATCTCCAGTTGTTGTCTAGCTTCCAGAGTTACATGCGCGCGTTGTCCGATATACAGCCAAATCCGATCTACTTATCTGGGGGTGGTTATCCGACTTCAGTCGGACACAAGAAATCTAGATTTGTGGAGTTACATGACATGGATCTTCGATTGAAACCCGACAACACCAGAAATCTGGTTTCAATCGGACACATGTAACCGCAGTGACTGTCACAACCCTTTAGAGTTTGAGCCAGCGCCAGGGTTGTTTTTGCCAAATTATGCCCCATTAAAGATGAAGTGATGAATCAGTAGTATGTTGTTTATCCGTCCTCTTGTGGTTACACTGCTGAGTCTCTTCATGTGCTGCTGCTGTCAGTTGCTCTGCTCGTCCAAAGACCAACAGCATGTGCCAAAGAAGTTTCCCTCTCTCTGCACTAGAGAGAGAGCAAATGTTGTCTTAGCAGAAACAAAGAGTTCACAGGACACTTTATTAACCACTGCCCAGCACTACCCAAGTTCTGAAAAGCACACACAGAAATCCTCATTAGAGTCTTCTTCATAGAGAACAAGAAAGTGACTACCAATATTTTACAGTTTTCCACCTGAGGGCAGAGCATTTTCCATAACTCCACAAGTGGAGGAGGTTCAAAGTCATTTCTGAGTCTTTGTTGGAGACAACATCTCAGTTCGTGAGTCATTAGTGAGACAGTGTTGTGTCCTGCGCTGCCATCAAAGTGACATGGCAAGACGCCAGGGAGACCTCACAAGAGAAGGTAGTCAGGAGGAGAATGCAAAGAGAGCCAGGAAAACATAGGAGAGGCCAGAGGGAGAATATGTGCCCTTGGTGTGTCCCTGAAATTCCAAGTCTGAAACTCAGGGGCAAAGAAGAAAATGGAAAAAGGGAAAGTTTTTTGTGTGCAGGGCAAGGGGAGCAACAACTGAACAGAAAAAAAAAACAGGGAGAGCAGATGCATGAGGGATATATGCTTTTAAGGAGAGGAGGCCAAGGGGATGTGGTGAGCTGGAATTTGATTTTACGAATCCAAACATGGGACCGAGAAAGGAATAGAAACACAATCCCAGATAGGAGCTGTTAACAGACAGAGAAACACACAAGAGAGAGTGGGATTGGATATGCTACTACTATTGTCTTGAGGGAAAGGTAGTCAGAGTGAAATGTGTTAAAAGAAAAACAACACTGCTTTTGTGGCTCAGACAGAAAATGAGAAAGAAGAGGCATTTATAAGGTGTCCAAGAAGACAATGACTGACGGCGACTTATACTGCAGTTTGAGTCTTAATCTTTGCCTCTGCTGCTGCCGCCCCAAGAGGGAAATGTATTGATAGTTACTTTTCCACCGACTATCAGCCTTCGGGAATTTCTTGATGTGCCAGGCCTCATTTGACTCACCATCAAACATAAAAAGGGATGAGCAGAAAAAGAATCGCATAAACACACTATAGCTCGATGTTTTACATATTGAAATAAGGCAGCTTGTTATATTGAAGTGGTTTGCCAGCAAAGGTAATCTGTTGTGACAATGCAGTTTAGATTGGACCAGTCAATAGCATGCATACTTTTGGGCATACAAAGAAGCATGAAAACCAGGGCTGCTACTAATCTCTCCGGCCACAAGTCCTTTTGTATGGAGGTTACAGTGTATGGGAAGTGGCTGTGTAAAAGACGGATACATTATTTGAGGTGAAGACAAATGTAGAGATGAAGAGTAGATTCCCCTTGAGTATTGAGCATTTTCAATCCGCTTCAATGAAAAATGAAAAAAGAACTGTTGATGACTCAAACCATTCAGTGAAACACAGATTGGTCTATGAATCATTTAAGACACGTCTGTCATAAAAAAGAACTACTGAAAATGTTATTTGCATTAACTTAAGTGTTAGTGTCTGTTCACCTCTGGAAAGCACATGACGTAACTGACACCTAAATCTGCCACAAAGCATCAAAGCACTTTCAACAAGAAGTGGAAAAAGAAGAAGAAAAGAAAATCCAATTTCTACCAAGCAGCTCAGTGCTTAATAATCCATGTCTAATGGTGTCCATAGATCTTGGGACAGATGACCAATGTTCGTAGGCACAGTATCATGAACATTGTATTATTGCAGTTGCTGCTATTGCTGAATGTACGAGCCCCTGGTGTTCACGGTCCACCAGTGCAAGTGGTCGGTTAAGAGCCTGACAAGGTTGTTTCATTAGGTAGTTCTTCAGCCGCCTTCAGTAGAACCTGAGTGGATTCTGTGTTAGCTCCTTGGACTCCGACACAACAAGCTTCAAGTAACAACAACTTCCACTGATCTGAGTTCATAGGGCAGTGTCATGTTGGTGTTGTGGTTGTTAAGCCAGTAAAAGGAACAAGAACAAGAAAATCCTACTAGAACAGCTGAACTTCTTTTGGAGTCACTGTAAATTATGGCTGGAGTGTACTGATTACTATTTAAAATGAGTTTGAATGTGATTCTGAACACAGCCACATCCCCAGTTATAAGATTGTGTGCACACTTATTCAACCACATTATTATATATATATACTGTATATATTTATACATTGTTTCCCCCTAAAAGATTTCAGTCTGTTTTTTGAATTGAATCGTTCATGTAAAATGTCACATTAATGGTGGAAAAGTTCTGACATTATTTATCTTGGTCAAATTTTTTTGGGATTTAGACTTTTTATATCCACTGTATATATATATATAATATACCTACAGGTATTTAAGGAATTCATTGTGGCAACTGAACTGTCCTCATTGCCCCAAAATATCCTTTTTCTAAATCAGAGCTCTCATAAGCTGCTTGTGGCACTAATAAGTAACATCTAGTATTTTAGTTAGTAAGTTATTTTTATTTTTCTGCCAGCAATGTTAGTTAATGTAACCAGTTCTTAGTAAGTAAACAATAACATTCAACGGTCCCCCTGCAAATGAGATGAGACGTCAACACAACAGCTGGGACAAAACACAAAAACATGCAGACAGCCTGCCCACATTTACCAAAGGGTACAAGTTAATGATAATACAACATGAACAGGGGCTGTGGAGGTAACGCAGATGTTACTTTCAGTCAAACATCTTTTTCAACCGTGTACAACTTCCCCTAGATGGTGAGTAAGGCAAAACCCTTTGTTAAGGTTTCCAAGGTTTAAGCAGCTAAACACAAACAGTGAAGGATATTTTAATGGAAAAAAAGTGACAGAATCCAGCCTCTGAAAAATCAGGCCCTTATGCAGTTTAGAGTGGTGGCGGCTGCCGTAATGACAAGTGAGCAAGAATAACAGAGAAGTGAGCAACTCTGTGGAAACAGCAAAGTCTAGGGATGGTAATTAGAAAGGAGTGTCAGTCTGTTGTGCTACTGCAGAGTCAATTGACACAGACACTGTGTGAGTTACAGTCTGTTATAAAATTCTGCTTAAAAGAACAATACGTCTCAACATGGTAATGCTTCACATCATAGAGGATGACAGCTTTAGCCGCAAAATGCTTTGAAGACACAGACATATGAAATTACATCACAATGTCGAGACATAAAAATAAATCTTAAAGGACCACTTTCTTTCCCCATTCTACTGAGACCACTGACTCCATCATCTCCAACTTCCCATTAATCTTTCCAACCAACTGGACCTATGCTAATCTGGGAAACTTGAATTGCTCTGAACCCAGATTCAATCATGCGCATGTTCATTTCACCTGCCCTAATGCACCGGGGCGTCAGCTGGCCGCCTGGGCTGACAAACTTTGCAGTCAGACTGTGAGGTCTGTGGAAGATACCAAAGATCACTTCTGATCCGCCACAAGCCCCCTTAAGCCATCTATCTATCAAAGGTGAGGGGGAGTTGGGTCACGGCTGTGTGAGAGCCCCTGCCACAGCCTGAAATCATCAATCTTTATGCACACACACACACACACACACACACACACGAACACACACACACACACACACACAAACACACACACACGCACATGCACAGGCACACGCACACAGCCACCCTCACACAGGATCTTTATTTATTTAATTCACTCTTTTAACACCCCAGAGTGCTTGCAATAGCTGGACACACATTGAATGGCCCCGGGCTGGAGCAGAGTTGCTCTGCAGCTGGGAGATACTGGAACATAAGTTTGGATTTCACCAAGTACTGGGACCTTTTCTGCGCTGCAGCTCTCTCTCGCTCTCTCTCTCCCTCTCTCTCTCTCTGAGTCAGGACGACAACTGTGTAGTTTGACTCTGTGTATATCCGAACATTCCTTATACATTCTTCTGTTGAGTACTGCCCATGAAACTGACATGGAAAAGGTAAGAAGAATAGGAGCTATAATTCAGCACATTGAAAGTGAACCATTTGAGGTAAAACAAGTAAAAAACAAACAAAAAAGGTTGAATCAATGTTTCTTTTTTAATCCTGCAGGAGGAAAATCAAAATGACAGCTTCTCGGGCCAACACTAGTATTTACATTTGCATCCCACACGAAACTCAAAGCCAATAGACGTCCCTGAAATGAAGTTTTGTTGGTGCCTGCGCAAAAATACAGATAAAACGGATAAATAAACATAATCAACCAGTCACTGCATCCATTTTGATCATGAAGAGTGCTGAGATGAGCACAGAATAGAGAATGCCTTTGAACGGGGCTGCCGCTCTGAAAAATGGCTTGTTTTACATAAAGATTCTCAATCAGCTCAGTGTTTCACAAAAGCACTCGCACACGCACACGCGCACGCGCACGCGCACACACACACACACACACACACACACACACACACACACACACACACACACACACACACACACACAGACACACACACACACACAGACACACACACACACACACACACACACACACACACAGACACACACACACACACACACACACACACACACATACACACACAAATATCTTAGAGTGCACACAAGCACGGCGGAGATCAGGGTTTGTGATCGAAACTGACTGCATTAAAGATAGTTTTAAGGCCTTTGCTTTATTGGACAATACAACATGAAAAAAACTCGAGAGAGGAGAGATTTATGATAACTCAAAATTATATTCATATAAAGATATACATAATCTGATCATAATTTGTTTATTTACATAGTGCTTTTCAAAAAAAAGTTTGAAACAGAAAAATGACATACGCAAAGACATAAGAAATGTAGGTAGAAGCCATATAATACAAATTAGTTGTTAAATGACAACTTAAAGAGGACACCGAGGTAGCCTGTCTGATTCCCAGTGGAAGGTTATTGTATAGTCGTGGAGCCCTTACTGGAAACGCTCCACAGCCCTCAGTTTTACACATTACACTAAAAAAGGCATCACTTGATCTGCAGATCACAAGCAGGTGTGTATGCGATAAGAAGGTCAGTGATATGAGAGGGGGCAATGTCGCTCATACATTGAACAACTAGCAATAAACATTTTCAAATCAATTGTGAGCGTAACAGGTAGCCAGTGCAATGAGTCGAGAATGGGGGTGATGTGTTGATACTTTCAAGTTTTTGGAAGAGCTCTGGCTGAGGTATTATGAAAAAAACAAATACAGCAGCCAGAGCTCTTAAAAAAAGAAATAGTATCCATGTTACACAGAGTTGACATGTGTGAAAATACCACTTTTTAGCTCAGATTGGAGAACGGAAATAAAACTGTATAATTTGGCCGGTAGATGACTCAGCTTCCTCAGTCCCACATCCCAATGTATTTATAGGCAATTATAATAGACGGCACCTTTATGGGGACTGAGGAGAAAACAGCTCTGTTGTTCACATCAGAGCAGGAAGTTAAGGCAGCAGTGAAACGAGCTGTTGGATCCAGTTAATGAGATTTCACAGCAATAGTTCCCAGAGATAGCTGAGTGGTTTAGTCCCACGCGTCAGAAACACGTGTCACCCGAGGCCCCCGGCACTGGCCCAGCAATCAACCCTGTCAGACCTTTGTCTCCTCTGTCCAACTCACTAATTCATTGTGCCCTAATTAAGAATAAAAACTACAACGCTTTTGATTGGCTGTTCAGGAGTAAACGCTAATGAGACAGCTTTTCCTAATTAGACATTGTTCTACGTTTTTTACTCTTCGTATAGTCATTAAACTGGGATCCATGTGTCATTTTTCCATAGCCTTGATGCTTGACTCCAATAGATATTCCAACATCTGTGAATTCTGTTGAATTGCAAGACCATTTTGTCAGCAATTTGTTTTGAAAACATATGAACCACTTATATTCCGCTCTCTGATATTTATTTCATGATGCATTGTAATTTTGCAAAACTGGGAAAACCTTACTGACAGCAGTAAAATAGAGTTGATACAGTCACTGGAATCACTGACCCAGTTCTTAGTTCATTGAATAGATCCTTGAGAGATACACGTGTCAGTCAAAGTTCAGTGAATCTGATTCCTCTAGCTGAAATGTAAATGTGTGCATTCACTATCAGTCTTTCCTTATATGCATTCATAGTGCTGCCCTTGTTTATACAAACAAAAAGTGACTTAAACTCCTCTTACTTTCTCACCTGTGCATTACCAACCAATCAGTGTTTGAAGTGGGCATTAACATTGGCTTCTTAGTTTCTGTCATATAAACTGTTGGACCTAATCTCCCTGTGCCAACATTAGGAAGTTGTGGGGAGAAAGGCATTAAGATGCTGTATGACTCCCTGCTGGTAAACTCTCTATCGCCACTACTGATATCCTATTCTCACCGCTGCTGTTTGAGTATCCAATCAAATGTCTTAATGTTACTAAGAATCAGTAGCATATTGCGCCATTTCACCATAGCACATATGTAGTTAATCAGGTTGTTTGTGTCACGCAGACAAAAATACCCTTTAACTGTCTGCAGCTGGACTTGGCAGATTTGTCTTACAAGCTGACATACAGTGATTGACGATAGAAGTCTGCCATAAGTCACCACAGGCTTGAATGACATAGCCACCATCATCTTTAAATTGCCACATTCTCAGTGTGAGTTGTGGCTGCTGTGTTGCCAAAGTACAGAAACGACTGCAGTGTTGAGCTGACAATCTCTCCAAGTCAAAGTATGACAGTGGGTTCTTGTTCCAACAGATCAGCTAAACTCTAGTAAAACTGACTGGAAGAAAAAAAGAAGGAAAACAGAGCTCCAGAATAGACCCATCGTCCGTGGTCCCAACTGACATGATCTCTTGGCTCTCCAGCCTCCACAGTCCACTGGAATCAGCAGAGGCAGATGCAGTCACATTTGCTCATAATGAATAAAGAGACTGTTGTCACTGAACTCTTCTTGGGCTGCTGGGGGGTGAGGGCGGACATGGTTACTAATTAGCCTTTCCTTTTGAAGCTTGCCCTTCAAAACAGTGCACACGTATGGGAATTTAAAATCATCCCAAGCAACGCAGGAGAAACTAGGTTAGACGTCTTCACCTCCCCAGAACATGTTTCTGGATAAGCCATTAATAATTAAATGTTTTCATGATATGACAGGACAATGAGCAGGTGTCTGTGAGCTATGAGCCCAGGATGGAAGATCCACAGCCTAGTGGAAGAAGCAGTGGTTAGTGGTGTATCCCTGACTGAGAGGACAAAGCACAGAAACAGCCGTTTATGGTTTTGCAGGATCTTTCTTTTGGGACAGAAGGATAAGCAGTATGAAAGACAGAAAACAGGATCTAGGTTCAAAATAAGCAAAACAGGGGATGCCATACATTGTTGGGACTAAGATGTTGAATGGAGTATACTTATATTGTTTCAAGGTCACAAGAGAGTATGTAACACATAATATTGTGCAGCAATGCGTAGTCTTTGTGGGCCAACACCAATATTGGAGAAGCTTGAGTGATTTATGAAAATGTCCTAAAAGTGAACTGAATGTTTATGCTATAAAACATATGGGAGTCTTATCACTGTGCTTAGTAATTGTGCGAAGTCTTCAGACTCCAGGTGCTGTTTTCCGCTGGTATCCTCCCTGCTGAGCTGTTTTCACACATATCCTGTGCAGGAACTCTGGAGAATTGGGTCGGGACTTTCTGTGAAGTTTTCCTTTCACACATGCATGACGCAGTGTGAAATTCTCTTCACACACATGTTCATATCAGGATTCAGGTGAAAGGTGGTCCAGCAGGCAGAGGCAGGGCGTGACATATTGATTCCACTGCAGAGATCGTGTATTGTTTTGAGCCAAGCGAAACTCTTATCACCACAAAGTATCTTAGCATCTTTGTCAGTACCTTCTACTGTATGTTTGTGGCCCTGATTTTCATCCTGAGCCATTCATTTTGTTCATCTTGTTCTTAATCCGTATGTTGCTTGATAGAAAGGTTGTCAACCCCTGCCCGCTCGCAGTGAATTCTGCGGGGGTTCTCTTGCTGTCTTTTAACAGAGGCTCCTCCGGACATTCTGCAGACTTACTAATACTAGGGGGACGAGAAAGTCCAGAGAAACTCCAGGAGCGCTCACTCGGACATTTGCGTTCACACATACAAGTCCTCCGGAGAAATTCTACAGTTGAGTGCATGTCTGCAAGCAGCTGAAGATTCACTAACCTCAGTGCAGCAGCTTTTCCTCCAGTCTACAGACAATATACAAGCAGCTTACTGCAAACTGTATGATCGGCATACAGCAGCAGTCTACATAGAGAGCCGGGACAGAGCTGAACAATAGGCTCCAGTACTCATTAATTAAACATAAACTTTTAATTGGTCAGTATGTCACTCAATCCAGAATGAGCAATATCATTAACTTGTTGAGCACCAAGAGTGCACGATGTACAACAACAACGGTCACACTGTGAGTCCAGCCTTGAGCAAGATCCAGCAGGATGTGAGGCTCACTCAGGGTTTCTGTTGTTCATGCAGAGGCTGTGGGGTTCTGTTACTAATAAATTCTGCACAGATGACAGAGAAGCTCCCGGGACCCGCATCACAGAACGACAACACGAGTCAACAAGAAAATACTCCAGTCTCTACAACAACTACCTTGTTGGTGTCACAGTCATTGTAGATATCAAAGTCCCCAGACTATTGACTCCTTAACCCAAAGAGTTAGACTTGTAGCAGACAGCCACCATATCTACTCAGTAACAAAAGAAAGAAAGCAAAGAGCTCCAGCAACACTAGCTGTAGCTTCTTCAGTCAACTGTATAAGGCCTGAAAAGTAATGTATGCAGAAACCTGTAGTAATTGACAATGGGAGCTGTTTAACGATGTCTATCTCCTCACAGATTATAGCTCCGACACACTTGTGTTGTATTAACACTTCAATTCCCAGATCCCTGCTTCAACAATTAAGACAGCACAAATGAAAGCTCTGGCTTTTAAATGCAGCTCGTTACGCATGCAGGCATCTTGGCTTGATAAGTGAAGCTTTGACTCAGGGGAACATAAATAGCAACTAACACTTGATTTCCTTCTGTCTCCATGAAGGAATACGAGAATAAATACTCTTATCATAAACAATGTGACGAACCTGATTTTGGTCCCACTTGCAGAGGACTCGCTTGTCCTTGCATAATGCTTCACACAGTGTTAATGTCCTCTGCATTAATCCTGTCATTCAAAGTGCCTCCACAACATTTACATCCATCTAATTATCCTAATTAATTAGTCCAATTACAACAGGGCCAGTTTATTTTCCTGTGAACAATTACGTCGTAATGATGATCTGGAAAACAGGTAATGATGGGAAATAAGTGAAGCGAGAAATCCACCAGAGGTCAAAGATGGGGCGATAAACACAGAGGGGTGATGGGAAAACAGAGTGAGGCAGAGAGAAGGATGGTGAAGAAAAAGAGAAATTAAACAGGAAGCACGGGAAAAATGATACATCTATGGGGGAAATACAGAGTAGGTAATGCACTTATTTAAAGACAAGCAAGTCACCTGATGAGGAGACGAGTTTCCAGCTGATGGAAGGTTCTGGTTTACCGCTGGCTTGGCACAGAAGGGTGACGTTGGAGCCTTCATTCACCACAAGGTCTCTTGACAGGTTGATGATTTTCGGTGGTACTGAAAGAAAATGAAAAAAACAACAACAGGTGAATCTAATGCGTGGAGTTTGACAGACATGACAGGTTAGAAATTTAAACAATGAATAAGATTATCTCTGCATCTGTTAAAAAGTGTTAGATTTCTTGGACAGGTAATTAGCGACAACACTAATAAAAATATGCGTATCAACTTTTTTTCATATGTTCATATCCTCATGGTAGATTATTTAGAATGTATATTGTACTGCAGGCATGGCATCTCTTACACTGGACCTACTCTCTGTCTTATATCCACTGAGTAACAAGCGCAATGCAAGTGTCTTTGCTAGTTCCAGACTGACACAGTTGTGTGTAGGTGTAAACACAGCTAGCTCAAAGGGAATAAGAGCTGACACTCTGATCTATTTATGACATATAACACCAAAACACATAAATAATTGGGAGACAAAATGCAACCCTTTGAGCAATATCTCTGGGGACTTTTTTATGAAGCTGAGATGCACAGACCCTAATCGTGCATGCACCATGTGTGTTGGATCATGAGCTTCATTTGATCCCTTGCTTCTAGTATCATTTGGTCATTTGATTTGACAACTGTCTTCATTTGCTATCACTGCTGATTTTTATCATGTTTGAATGATTTGTACTTATACTTTATAATATGTTGTAATTTCTAATTGTTTTAAATGTTTTCAGGAGGAACAGTGTATGAGTGTACATATGTGACGTTTAGAGGGGGTGTGAATTATATTTTGGTGGTGTGTAAAACTTTGTACAGTGAGAAAAAAGTGTTCATTTGTCAGAATATTCCCGCCCCACCCTTCACTGACTAGTGCAAAGCAGTTTCTGATGAATAACGGAAGCACCTCACCAGAGCAGTTGTTCCTGAACTTAAAGATATGCTCTTCAGTTACAACAGAGCAGATAAAAGATACAACAAAAGATTTAAATCACAAAAACGTAATAACCTCTTTTTGGAGCCCATAAATCAATAAAGGGGGAAATTATGTTTATTTGGGAATTGAATGGCTGTCAGGTTTAATTCACTCATGACAGAAGGTTGTGATTGTCTATGGACAAGTAAAGATGTGTTACTGAGCTTTGAATGCAGCAGGCACAGACAGAGTAAGATACAGTGTGTTCTTTCCTGCCTTACTCCGGTGGAAATGAACTCCATGAATGGTTAACCAGCACTGCTTGTCATTCATGACTGGCTACCATGAAGCTCAGTGGTTTGTACAGACCTTCGAGGGAGCAGGGGTGAAAAAAAGGGGCACGTCTACCACATGCAGACATCTGTGGATTAGGTCACAAGAGAATGGAAGAGACACTCGGAGCAGAGTACAGTCCACAGAGTTACAGTAACCTTGCTGATGGTCCCAAGACTGCTTTCTGCTTGCTCATTGTGGGAAATGTTGGGTAACATCACCATACTATGAAAAGTACTTTGAGATAATTGGCATTATTATGTGATTCCGCACTATAACTAAGGATTGTGTGACTAAGCACAATGTAAATTCTGCAATAAAGGGCAACGGTGACTTTTACAAATAGTCAAACAAAGCTAACAGAGCTTCGTGAGTGCAATAAACATGAAACACCTAGGTGGTGTCATTATGTCTACACACACCCGGCTATTGTATGAAATCATTGTGAGGTGGACCAGCATCTGGGAGTGTTAACGACAGAGGTATCGCATCCTCTCATCCTTAAACAGTGGCAGCAAACTCTGTTTGGGTCCTGAGCCGTAGCAGCATTTATTTACTGGTAAATAGTCTAAATGCACATTGCACTGTTTTATTGCACATTGCACAACTATACTGCTGCCCTAACTCTGCTCCAGCCACAGCATAACACACTCTTTCTCTTTCTTACTTTAATACACACATGACTGACAGACTATCTCTTCCAGCAGCTCCTCAAATTGTGTAAAAATATTCTCTGTTAAACTTCTCAAAATTACTGCAGATTTTATGAGAGAGAGATGATGAACCAGTTTAATGTCCTTGTTTACCTGCTGCTGCTGCTGCATCTTAACACCTAGGAAGAAAATACTGAAGAAGTAATTTTAAAACCCCACACGCATCTGTGTATGTGTATAATGATGAACTGTTCTCAGAACAATGGAAGCAGAGTCAAACACAGTATGACAAGCACACTGGTCTGTAGCTAGCTGTAGTCAGTCAACCTTCAGAAATAGACTGAAAACAATAGACTGTCACCACAAGTGGGCAGTAAATTACAAAATCAGACCCTTGTTGGGTCAGAATGTTGTCCCGAAACACACCTATCATTGTCTAATTGTTGACCATCTTTAGCTTGAACAGATCAATCACTGTTTGCCTTGTTGGCCCTGGCAGCACACAAGATGTTCTGTGATTCTGTTTAGTTTCTACAACTAAACATCAGTGTTAAAATCAGTGCTCACCTTGACTACACACTAAAATCTACTAATCAAGTCAGAAACCTTGGCTTAGTTATGGGCTTTGACATAAATGTAACAAGCCACATAAGGACAAAATCTCCCTAATGCGAACGTTACAGAATGTCTGTCTAAAAAATATACAGATCAGCAGGTGAGAATTTTGTAACAGTGTCTTAACAGGTTTTAGTGAAAATCAACCAGTAAGCTGCAGCTCATCCAGAGGCTTCACTAACACTAAGAAAGTAGAGCACATCATGCTGGTTCTTAAGTCACTGCACCAGCTCCATGTGTGTCAAAGGATTTTAAAATCCTATTACTAGCATATGAAGCACTAAATGGTCTCTGACCCAAATACAACTCTGATCTGCTTGTTAGTTGTGATGCATCCAGACCCCTCAGGTCATCTGGGACTACTTTAATCTTCTTAAAATCAAAACTAAGCAAAATGAAGCAACTTTTTGTTTGTCTGATCCCACCAATTAAAGAATCTGTCTGAATATTTAAGGTCTGATGAAACGGACAGCTCATTTACATCATAGATTTTGCCAATCTTATGGTTCCTTTTCCTGTCATTGCTATTGTCTTTTAGATATTTAAAAAAAATAATTATATCTCATGTTTCTGTTAACCACATCTGAACATTATTATATAAATCCATTGGCTATATGGTACTTTCCCTTTCTGTTACATCAAAGAAAAAGTCTGCTTCAGCTGTTTATTTCTGTGCTCATATAAAACAAAGGAAAGGTTTCAAAACAAACATGAGCTGCACAAAACAAAGATGTAACTTCATATTCTTTGAGGCAGTATATTATTATCATATATTCTACTATGTGAACTCTGCATTGGGATGCTTTGTCCTGGAAGCTATTTTACATAACCACTGTTGTGGTTCTTGAAATGGCTATAATCATTTTTTTCAAAATTACAATGTATTAAATCAAAATGTGAAACCAGTGTTTACGGCAAACAGAGTCGCTCCTGGTCACAGTGGCTCTCCGGTCGGCAACATGACTTGTCTGGTTTTCACAGCAGCACACAGCAGCAAGAGATTGGCTGGTGAACACTACACAGGAAGGCACACCAGATATTTCCCTCATGAGTTGGTACAGACCAAAATTTAATCAGCTAGCCATAAGCAAACTACTAATGAATGATCATGCTGCGCTGTAACTGCTACCAGTTTGTCATATCAACATAAATGGTGATAATGTATGTATTGTGGTTGTAGCCTGTTATACTATACCCCCAACTTTAGCTATTTCCATTTTTTCTGTAGTTATAAATCAGTAGGAATAAGTTTAACCCCCCAGTCAGTTAAGATAAGTTGTTATAATTTGCTGTTGTAACTAGATGTCTAAAGATTAACACTGTGCATAGATGGATTTTTAAACTGGGGGAATTGTTTGTCGACTCTGGTGCTTATCCATGCTTCATTACCCTGCGAGCTGTGTGTATTGTTTTCACCCCTGTCTGTGTGTATGTGTGTGAGTGTGTTCATGCGAGCAGAATAACTCAACAATGCATGTAGAGATTTTCACCAAACTTGGTGTGAATGGCATTTGAGAGTGTATCTCCAGATAATAAACCTTTGGAGCAAAATTGGTCAGTTTTGTGCGGTGGTGGCACACCTGTAGTAAAGAACTAAACGTGCAAGGTGAAAGCAGTGTCTACTGTCCAGCGGCCATCAATTCCAGCAGCATTTATCCCATTGCAGCTGATCAATCTGACTGTGACAGAAATTCAGTGTGTTTGTGTAGGGGGGGGGGGGGGGGGGAGAGGAGAGAGAGAGAGAGAGAGAGAGAGAGAGAGAGAGAGAGAGAGAGAGAGAGAGAGAGAGAGAGAGAGAGAGAGAGAGAGAGAGAGAGAGTTATTAGAGAGATTTAGTTAGCAGCACTAGCGTGGGATGTTCACATACAAATGTTCTTTCTGCACACACAGTATTCTCATGCTGTACTTGTTTTAAAAGGAACAGCACACCATTCCCCCTATGAATTGTATACTGGCATGGCTATAAGTTTTAAGGTGTTTACATTTTCTGTTTCTTGGTTTAAGATAAGATAAGATACAACTTTACTGATCACACACCGGGGAAATCCCCTTGTTACAGCAGCAGACAAGTCAGCATGAGGTAGACAAGAGAATAAAAATACAAAAAAAGTCTAGAATATATAGAATGTGTATACAATATACACCTTTCACAACAGAATTGTTTTTGTTTCTACTGTAAATAACTATTTCAGTAAAGTGTCGTACAGGATGATTGCACGAGAATGGTGATTCAACAGCAAAATATTGTTTTAGCTTCATAGCTTCTTAGAAAAACTTAACCCTGATAGTATAGCTTCAATTAGCATAATCAAGAGTACTGCGAACTCTCACGTTTTCATTGAGGTTACGTCATTGTCTCAGCCAGTTTGGTAATTTGATGACATGTGATGCTGCCTAGTAGAAGGAGAGATTCAGAAGATCTTTCACCACCTGCCTGCCCTGACCACATATATATTAGTCATAGGTGGAGTCACACATATAAACATTCCTAAAACAACACCATCTACATGCATTTAATTGAATCTGTTAAGTGAAACATTAAAAATTATTTTAAAAAGACCACATTTTTAAGTCGACTTTCAATGTACATATGGCACTATAGTGGTATTTAAAGGCATATGGTTATGGAGATTTGAATGCATGTATTATGAAAAGAAAACAGGATGCTTGCAAAATCTTCAGGGTGTCCAGAATAATTTCAGATGTTAATGGAAAGAGTCAAATCCTTCTCATGGCAATACATTTCTGCTGCTGTATTCATATTATAGAGTAAGTTTTCCCAAGAGAAAAAAATCTCTGTCAGTGTCATCTTAATGTCACATTGTACAGGACCCAGATTAGGGTTTGTGAACTATATCCAGAACCATACTGTCGCCCATGGAATCCTATTCAGAGCGTGTGAACAATATATTCACAGCACATGTCATTGCGCTGTGATGATAAGAATGCTCTATAGATCTGACAATCTTGATTCCTTCAAACAAACACAGAGATTCTCTGAATCTGGTGAGATTCCCAATGTAGTGTCACTTGACAGAGGATTACTCCTCCACTATAGTTCATTGATTCAGAATCTTAAAGCAGGTTGAGTTCTGTTGTGCTTGCACTGCTTTATAAACCTGCTCCAAATTGTATTGATTTTTTTTAGGCCTGCCTGACAATTTTATGGCTACCACTCTCAAGGAAAACTGAAATTAACTATTAGACAAAGGTCCTCTGAGGCAGACACTGCAGGTATCTTGATACATAAAACGATGTAGTTTGAAGACAAAATCTTACAGGGATTCACCAAGGTCTGTTTAATACAACTCTGGAATAAAAATTTTAATAATGTAATATGCAGCACTAACCAAGCAAAACGAGATACATTTTTTCTTAATCATTCGACATAAATAAAATCCTGTTTTAAGACAACAAATAATTGAAAATTTGAAGGTTATTTCAATTAAAGATGCCTAACTGTATTTAAACTATCTCCTTGAAACACCATACAGCAATTTTAATGCAGTTCAGAGAAAATTGCTTCTGAACAAGAAAATGAAAGATAATACAGAGCACTGTTCAGGGCAGATTTAGCAGCTCCTTTGAGAGCACAGCTCCAAGCTGAAGACAGATGTTCATAATCAGAAGTGTTAACCTGTTGTGTTATGATGCCCTTTCTACCATTATGGATCATTCAAAAGTCATGGAAAGTGATTCTCTGAAAAACCTACATGGATAAAGGGACAAATTTATACCATCATATTGCACCTGCAAAAAGGAACAAATAATAACGATTATATGTTACTCTCCAGCATTGAATCAATTGGAATCAATATCCATGATCAATATTTAAAATTAATACAAGCTGTGTCATCAATATGATATGGCTAATGAGCCAATGCATAAGTGAACACAAATACACATAAAACTAGAACCAGTGCCATTTCTGTCTATATATTTCTACCCTACTTTTTTCCAGATTCATATAAAGGTCACTGTAGTATTTAGCTTTGACAACTAAAACATAATCACTTTATCTTTCAGTATAAGTGACAACTGATCAAAAGTTGAAGAAATTCCCTCAAGCAGTCTTGAGATATTACTTTAAAAAGGTTAAAAACACGTTATTTGAAGCCATTGGGATCTTGACCTTTGACCACTGAAATCTAATCAATTTATCAGTTGGTCCTAGTGAATTGTGTCAGATGTAATGAAATTTCCTAGGGACAGTTCTAAAATGTCACATCGACATTTGACATCCAGGAGCAAAAATGGAATCAGTTCATCTTTGAGTCCAAGTGAAAGTTTGTACAAAATTTTATGACATCGCCCAAGCTGATGTTAAGAAATCATGTTCAAGAAAAACATAAATATACTTTGTGAAGGCCCTGTGGCCTTGACCTTTAACCTTGGGCTACCAAGCGGAGGCATAAAAAAAATACAAACAACGGAGTTTCTTACAGTAATAAAATAAATTATTATATTTATTTCCCTAAATTTGAGTAAATTTGATCAGCGGTATATTTTCTTGCACCTGTATCTATTACTTTTTATTTGTATATGGATCCTAGTTAATATAGGAGAGGCGGTGGACTAGTGGCAGAAACTTGGACTATGGGCAGAAAAGGTCTCTGGTTCGTCTCTGGTTCGACTCCACGGAGAAAGAAAAAGATAAAGAAATACCTGACTGTCTTTTTTCTCCATTATGTAAATGGAGAAATGCCCTCATTTTACTTATCCCTCAATGATGCTTGTGTCAATTACCTCAGTTCCTGCCTTAACCTTCTTGTTTTGAAAATATACTACTCGTCCTTTCTGTGATTTTGTGAATTTTGATTGTTGATACATTGCACATTTTACCTCCATGACATCAATGTAGTGTTAGACATACTGTGGAAGTGAGCTTGGAGTTCTAGACCTCCCTCTACCAAGCAACGCTCCTCTGGGATCACAAGGTGTCCCCCAACCAGATGGGATACATAATCCCTCCAGCAAATCCTGCAACCACCCCAGGGTCCCAAAAAGGTCCAATGGAAGGTGCCAATGAGGCATCCCAATTAAACCCCAACTGGCTCTTTTCAATACAAAGTAGCAGCATATCTACCACCCTCTACTCTGTCTATCTATAAGGCTGAGCCGAGACTACCTATTCTATCCGGATTTAATGCTTCCCTTCCCTTCTCAAAGCCCGTGGCCATAGGTGAGGGTCGGAACGTAGATCAACTGGTAAATTGAAAGCTTTTCCTTCTAGCTCAGTTCTTCTTCACCACAAATTATCAGTATAACACTTCCATTCATGCTGATGCCACACCTCTCACCTGTTAATGTCGTGCTCCATCCTACCCTCACTCCTGAACAAGACCCAAAGATACAGCACCAGCCCCCCAACCCCACCCCACTCCACACCAGCGAGAGCAATCCCCAGTTTGACAGCTCAGCTCAGCCAATTACCGAAAAGTTTAGATCCTACAAAACATTTTGAGGTTGAACTTAACTGTGCCACATCACTTAAGAACATGTTGCAGACTAAAAGTAATCCCACACAGGAGGAGCAGATTACATGCTTGCTTGAGCAGATCATGTTGAACAGCTACTTTTACTCAAATTACTCTAATGCAGAGAAGAGAGAAGACGTTACAATTCAATGAATGTCCTTATCGTACATCCTTACCTTTATTGGCACATACTGTATAAATGATAGCTGTGTTACTTGGTGTGTTAATGTTCACAATCAAACACCGCTCATATTATAAAACAACCTCTGAATGTGTGAGACATTAAAACATCTGAAGATTCAGGTGATGGCTGAGTACAATGATAATGTTTTATTTTTTTTCATTTATAGAAAACTCACTTATTAAAGCTTCTTCTCGATGAATATTATTTTCGTTTTTTTGATCTATCTTTAACAGATCTGTCCAGGCAATCTTTTTGTCATTTCCATTTCAAAGTAACAAGGACAGATCTCTATTTTAACATTTCAGGATGATCAACTTAAAGCGTATCAACAGTGTAACCGCTGCTTTTTCTCTTGTTTTAGCTTTTCCGTCAGACTTGTTTGTTAGACAAAATCTCCATGTATAATTGATTGGATGTCAGCTTGATCCCCATTTACCCTTCACCAATGACAAAAGCATACAGCAATTGTGTCAGCATTGCTTCTACTTAGCTGTGGAACCAGAGGCCAGGACAGAACCTCTGTTCATGAAATAAAAACAATGTTTTAGATTTATTGAATACAAACTGTCAGGAATATTTCTTATTACAATAAAATCTCTGTTGGTAAAAAAGTGGAATTATAACACCTGTACCTGCCGCCAGTGTTGATGGTTTCAAGTCATATATGTCCAACAAAATACAAAGACATAACAAGTGCTTCCATGCTTGGAAAAGAAAATGTATCCAAAAATCAAATCAAGCAAATTTGCAGCATTGTGTCCTCAAAGCAAGACAGTTTTGGGCTTTTGGTTTTCTCAGGGTACTTCCTTCCGCAGTCCAAAGACATTTCGACTGGGCTTAGGTTAATTGGAGACTCTAAATTGACGGTAACTGTGAATTTGAGTGTGATTGTTGTCTTTATCTGGCAACCTGTCCAGGGTGTAGCCCCCGAGGGGTGCAGCCCTCCGCCACCCTTAATGGATAAGTGGCACTGAAAACGGATGGATGGAAGACTGACAAACGTGTGTATGCAGATGCAGGCTGTGTACTGTGAGCTTTAAACTAGAGCTAAATGCTTTGAAACGAAACCTATTTTGCCATTTTCCTTTGCATCTTTATATTCTTCAGGGTTAGTGGGCAATGAGTTTTCCCATTCCTTTCCTATCTGTTTTCTTAATGTTTGTGCACAGACAACTCTTTGTGTGAATGTGTGTTGCTGAGCCATCAGATTGGTTTTGTGTGGCCCCAATCTCACCCAAAGCATGTCAAATTTCCTTTTAATAGAGGTGATACCTCTCATCGTCTCGGAGAAAGTACTGCATTGCTTCAAAAACTGCCCCAGGTCATCTAGCAGGCTGTATTGTATCATATTTCATCCACCATATGGATTTTAGAATCTTATTTTCAATAGTGATTTCAGTTCATTTAAATCCCAAGGTAGGAGTATTTCTAGAAAACAAACATTTTGATGTACAATTGTGTTTCATTAATAAGTATCTGCATGTAAATAGACATAGGAGAGTGTCAGAATTTATTAATGTTCTTGTCTTTTACTTTGATTTGGGGAATCAATTTTGTTTTTGAATAACAGTATTATGCTTGTATTAAATCATTTAGTGAATGTGCATGCAAATGTATAATACATGTAAAATCTTGAGAAAATAAAATTATATTTATTACTCCACAGACCAGGACCATCTCCCACAACCCAGCTACTAATCTGAATTAATTTGAATTGTTTGAGACTAAATCGTAATAAATAATTACTGGTATATTGAAATTGTCTTACGTGTGCTTCAGATAATAATCAGGTGGCCTGGGTAGAGGCTGCGTAGTTTGTTTGCCAGTGATGTTACTTAAACACTGGTAACTGTTTCAATCTAATGCCTATAATAACAGCACATGAGTGCTAAATTCAGTTTGCCATTTGTGAAGCGAAGTTTTATAAATAGTAAATTAAAAACTATATAATATACAATATAAAATCCCTTTGGAATACCTATTTGTAATGTATCTTATTTTCAATTATTTTCAAAGATAACAAGACAATCTTAAAATGATTTCACACTTCTTGACTTACTTACTTATAATTTGGTGTTTTGCAGTCATTGTGATTTTATACTACTCAACTGACTGGTAGCAAGGGGTCTCACACTACATGATCTTTCACCAGGAAAATTGGTCCCCAAACATTGTTACCCTGTCCCTCACACCCATGATTTCCCAGATTACAGACATGTGCAGGGGGCACCTGACCACTACATGTACCTTAGCTCTTATTGGCTGAAATTGTCATCAACTCCAACTAGAAGGTTGGGAATCAGATCAGTCTGTGACGCGTCGGCAGCCCTCTTACACCTTTGAAGAGTTCATACACCTTGTTCGGCTCGTCGCTCAAGTGCCAATCATGGGGCTTTTTTCTGAAACTTGTCAGTGACTGGCAAAATCGGGCTGAAATTTCCAAAACTAGATAGAATTGTCTTTATCAAGTTTTCAAAGGAGTGGATTGAAACCAGGGCAGCACTAAAAGGGGAATGAATACTAGATTGAGGCTAGAAAATGATAACGCTTCTCATTGTCTGCTTTGCAAACATTACCATTACTTCACCATGACTGAAACTAATCTGCATATTACAAAGACTTGTTTTGTACCAGGAAATTTCAACTAAGAGCAGGGTATATATTCCCAAAAAACAACATCTAAGAAGTTTAGTGTTTATGAGGAGAATCTGGAGAAACTAAGGTAAACGACAGTTGAAACAGAAAGCCCACATCCACACTGGCCCAAATTGACTCCCTATAATCCTGGTCGTTACCTGGTCAAGGCTGGCTACTTAAATTTACAGGGGCTCCGAGGCTCTGGAACTCCCTGCCTGATGAGATTAGGCTCGCCAACTCATTACAGATCCTTAAATCCTTTCTCAAAACTTTTTTTTACAGGAAAGCATTTCTAACACGTGACTTAACAATCAGTCTTATAGCGTTCAAGTGTGATGTTCCTGATCTCCCACCACCCACCCCCATCTCTCTCTCTGTTTATTACTCCCTCTACGCCACCCATCTCCTCTCTTCGCCATTTTCTCTGCTCACCCCAACCGGTCGAGGCAGATGTCCGCCCACATTTAGTCTGGATCTCTAAGAGGTTTCTCCCAGTTACAGAGTCCGTGTTTTCTCTCCGCAGTCGCCAAAGTGCTGCTCATGGGGGGAACTGTTTCCCCCCATGAGCCAACTAATCCAACTAATAATGCTGTTAATCGGCTCTTAAATTGGACTGAACTGTTTTTACAATCCATTCTTCATTTACCATGGCCTTTTCGTGAAGCACTTTGTAACCTCATTTAGATAACTGCTATACAAATAAAGTATTATTATTAGGGCCTGAGCACTGACATCAAAAGTCAGGTGAGGCCCTATTGAAATTGTAAGGATTATTATAATTATTATGATTATTATTATTCAGGCAAATTAATTGGCTTTTTGAGGGCTTTACCATGCTCAAATTCTTACCAAAATTTGCAGAAAGTTAGAAAGTGGTGAAAATGTATTAAGATTATTATCATAATCTTAGTTACTCAATACTCAGATAAGACTACATTTTCATTTTCCTATAAGACAAAACAGCTTGTTGTGATGAGGTCAGAGGTATCAGAGTTATACCACTTGAGTATTGTTCTTTCATCCTCACCCTTTGCTAAGGTTTGCAGCAAGTCTGTAGCAGACCCTGACCGCCGACCTCCTACAGAGGGGGTGAACTAAACATTCTTTTCCCTATAGGGGGTGATTGAATATTACACATTTACAGTAAAGTTGAATTCTATAGAGTTAACATGGATCAGGATTTGTCCAGACATCACCGTGTGAACTTTTTGCTTCCATTTTACAGCAGCAGAATTAATGAGCATGCTGTGGCTGAGACGAAAAGAGGATTCATCACTGGACAAAAACATATCTCTCATGATTTCACACTGCATCTAGTGCAAATTCTCCTAAATTAGCATAGGAATGTGTCACTTTCAACAATGGCTGGCTCATACTCTCTGAAGTTTCATGAAACTGTTACACTTTGAATTAATTATGTGTTTCAGTCAAGGAAAACAATATTAAGGCTTTTGTTTTACGGGAACTATCTACCAGTCTAGTAAAAATGTATCTGGATAATTGTGATATACTGTTATTTTTACTAGAAATAAAAAGTGCTCATGATTTAAGAGTAATGCAAAATTGTCACAAGGTGAGAAAAGAAACATAGATGGATTTGTTTCAAATGTGTTTTTAAACAGTATATACTAGTTTTAGATTTCACACATTTTATAAAACTACTTAAGCTTTGCGTATATTTGGGTGACATTAAAAAGTTTAATGTATAATAATGTAAGATCATGTGAGGGAAGTGTGCATGCAGCCGAAACATACAGCATCTGATTTTACAGACAAGAAACCAACAGACATCAGTTTATCGTCAGTGCAATCTAAGGAGATGATCTGTAACAGAGCCTGAAAATGAAAGTGACCTTAATCGTATCTTGTCAATGGAGGCAAAACAATGATGGTCTATGAAACACAATGGGAAATACACTTGCATGAATGCTCTGACCTGCTGTTACAGTCACTGGGATATATCCTGTGGATGCTGTTATATGTACCAAACTTAATAGGATAGCAGAGCAATTTCAGAGTGTAAAACCTATACCTGCCATTGCCAGTGGGGTTATATTCCATGGATAAACTCAAATGGATGTTTAATGTTGACTTGCATGAAGATCTAGGGACTTAATATCTGATGCTGCCGTTTGACATCAGCTCAAACCACATCCAACACCCTGGGGTGCCGATCCCCTTCACCAAACCTGACATCGTTGTCCTTCATATGAAGCCAGTTTCGCAGGTATTTTAATTAGAGCAGTCGATTAATTTACACTCTTCAACAGCAAAAAAAACCTGCAGAAGTGGCACAACTTACTTATGGCTTAACATGACTATTCATATATAAATACAGTGATTTTGTTAGAGTCTGAAGATAATTAAATCTCCCTGCATACACAGTGCTTCACTATAACAGCAACTAAATGACAGTGATTGTTTTGTTCCTGGAAATTTTGGTAAATTGCCACATGACTAATGGCAGTTACAGTATATTGACAAAGTTTATTCTCAGTTACTCAAATGCATGCATAGATTATATTTCAAAGAATTTTGCTATACAATGTAAAAATATGTAAAACTTTGATGAATTCCCTCTTACTTTCTTTTATCAGATAGAATGCCAGCTGAATGACTAGACTCAAACCACAAATGTCTGATAAATTACTGCAAATAATGGCATGACATTATTCCAGGTTAAATATATGAATTTACAGTTCAAGTGCCACCATCCATCAGTGAGGTTTTTCATAAGCTAATAGTGATGAAGACATTTCGTCAGCGTTCTTACAGGACTTAAGAGATAAAACTATAAAGACCAAGTCCTGAAACCAACAACAAAGGAAATTAAATGCATCATGCATACATGCTTCGAAGGAAAGAGCTGAATCCTTGTTGTTCTAGAAAGATTGAAAATGGTCTAAAGTGATTGGTTGCCCTTAGAAGTGGGGATAAGTAAGTGGATGTTGTTCACAAGCAAACTGTTGTCTTCATTTAGCATCAGAGGTGTTTTCAACATTCTAATTCTTTATTTAGCATCGGAGGTGGATTCAACATTCAAATCCGCCTATTTTAATAAAGAAAAGCGCTCAGTATCGTGTGCAGCACAAGAAACAATGAAATGTGAGAAAAGAGAGCTATTGGAGATAAAGAAGAAAATAGTTGCCAGGCATCGTCAAGGTAAAGGCAACAAAACCCTCACTCAGCAGCTTGATGTTCATGTGACTACAGCTATTTATATTATTGAGACGTTCAAGGTCCACATGACAGAGTCAGTCCTGAAAAGAAGGACGGGTAGAATGGTGAGAAAAGAACCAAGAAAATCTTCAAAAAAGACTCAAGGTGACCTCCAAGATCTAGGTACAACAGTGTCTAGTAACATCATACACTGCTTTCTGAATCAAAGTGGGCTCTATGGAAGAAGGCCCGATCGAGGAGCCACAAGCCACAGTGCTTCTGGGAGAATGTCGTTTGGACAAATGAGAAAAAAAAACAGAGATCTTTTTGATAAAGTCACATCAGCTCTTTTTCACAGAGGAGAAGTAGCCCTGAAAGAAGAGAGTACACTAAGAAACATGTTATGTTAAAGGGCTGCAAGTGGCACAGGGAGCAGAATTATAAATATCTGTCTACACTAATATAAGAGGATGATGCACAACATACATTTAAAAGCAGCAAAGCGTGGATGTGAAGAAAACATTGGACAGTTCTTAAGTTGCCTGATATGCATCCTGATATTAATGCAGAAGACGCCATCAAACCTGCATTGAACTGTTTGCCCAGAAAATGGACCAATGCAGTAAATAATTCCTACAACTCACTCTCTCACAAACAAAATGCAATATTCAGCAAACTGTGTAGAACATTACACCCAGAGAAACACACAACAGAAGATATGACACAATTGTTATTGTAATTATCTTGAATCTAGAAGCTGACGAGATTAACTGCAATCAGCTCCCAAAAGTACCTGATTGCAGTTAATGTCATAAAATAAAATGGAAAGTAAGCGAACCCAATATTTTTGTCCATGCAATATGTGGTACCTTGAAAATCAAAATGTCATGTATATAAAACATGATCGATGGAATAGAAATGACAATTACTTTGGTCAGATTCAACATGTGCTGTTTATTTATTTTTTAAATAATAACTTGGGAGTAGAATAAAGACTTCAGTACTTCAAGGCTTTGTAGGAGTATTATTAACACTATTAGACGGTCTTTAGCCTTAAAACACTGTTAGTAGCCTCCTCTAATGAAGAGAAAGGTTGAGCCGCAGGTCAAGGCTTAGTTTTGACCAGCAGTGACCCGAGTGTCTGCACCAGCCAGTCTCGCTCTTCAGCAAAGCACTCGGAGCCTGCAGACATGAGCCTCTGTGCCCTGCATCTCTACGAGGACACTATTACTAATCCACACATCATTTCATACAGCATCTTACCATATGGTATTCCCCCATGAACCTCCTCTAACGTAGTCAATGAAGAACGCACTAACCCCCCCCCCCCTCTCCTTGAGCAAGGCATTTACCCTCTAATTGCTCCAGTGGAGCAATGAATGAAGAGATGAGATTCCAGAAAGACAGCCTGTCTTTCCTCTCGGGTTTGTTCACTTATGCCCTCATGTGCTGGTGCTCAGGAACAACAGTCATCAATCATGCAGTGGAAATCAGCGTGATATAAAACCATACTGTATAGAATATACATGTGCATAAATAGAGTACTATCTCAGTGTGATCAGAGGATGTTTTATTAGACAACGGGCCCAGCTGAGACTGAATTTAACCAATCTTTTGTTAAATGTATTATGAAGGAGAGAAGCGTATGAGTTACCTTGGACGAGGACATGCACTGAGGTGGTTCTTGGTCGACTGCTTGTCTGGACTGCGCACACATACTGCCCCTCATCCGTCATATCCACGTTTTCAATCTTGATGGTAAACTCCTCTTGATTAAGGGTCACCAGGCTCACCCGGGGATCCACAGACCATTTGTCTTCCCCAGCGTACAGTATACTCGACCGGTTAAGCCATGCTGTGTGTGTGACAACGTCCCCCTGTGCACACCTGTGAAGGAATGAAAATAATGTTGAAAGTTGGCCTTTTTATTTAAAACTACATGAGGTACATATAGATGTGACAGAAATGTACATTATGTGTTTGATAAAATGTATAGAAACAGGCAAAGTAGAATATTCAAATGTTTTTCAAAACATAATATTTACTATTCCTCCTCCATTACACATGCACACTTTACCATTCAGTTTATTAGGAACACCTAGCTAAACATAATGCAGTCTAACAGCTCTCCTGCAGTAAAGCATCCTTCATGGAGGATGTAATGTTCTGTTTGTCTAGAAATTCTCAGATCGGTGTTGACTGAAATGCATGGACATTTCAGGGAATGCTTCTGGTGCAGTTGAACCTTATTGTGTTAAATAGACAGGTGTTACTTTTATTCAGTCCGGCTCATTTATATGGTAGGGGTGGTTTAAAAAGCACTAAAGTGTTCCTATTTAAGTGACAGCTGGGTGGACACAAGGACTCTTTATTATTCATCGCATACTCCTGAGTGATTTATTTATTTTCTCTCCGGCGGTGGTGGACACTCATCTCACTGATGAGCAAACCTTCAACCAGATAGGAGAAACTAATTAGGTAAACCAGTGGATGAAGTGTTTGTTTTTTCACTGCACATGGTTTCCACCGCTGCTCTAAAACCTCACCCACACTTAGACAGGCCAAAGGTGTGACAGAGGGCAGTGTAGAGAACTGGCCCTAGGTCATTTTCACCTCCCACAGCCTAGGGACATTATCAGGTACCTCACCACCATTACTTTTTTAAAGACATTATATATTACTGAAAGCAAAACTGTACTTCTGTGGGGGTTTTTTTATAAAAAAGAGCAACATTTAATGCACATTGACATTATGCTATACAGCATTACAAAGGGAATACTAGTGGCATTTGAACATTAATCAGTCATGTTAACGTCTTGCTTGAAATGCTGTCAGTGAGGACAGTAAACAGGTACACTCAACAATTATGGCTCTCGATCAGTCATCTGTTGTTTTTTTTTCGTTCATCTGCCCGCACACATGTTCCAAACTAAGTGAGACAATGAGCTGAAACTGCGCTGCTATGCTTGGTGCATCACAACATATTGGTGTCAGCAGTCACAGAATGCAGCTTTCGCTTCACAAGCTGGGTCACAGATCTTTGACTGATTCCACGGAGCAACACAACTGCTATATGTTATTTCCACAAAAATCTTTAGATTCCACTAAGAATGTACCACCAGGGCAGCAGGAAGAAAAACGTATAAATAAAATATCATACAAAAAAGGCATAACTTACAAGCGATGTGCCAGTAGAGGAAGAAATTCATACTTTGTACAACTGTGTACTTTTTGGGTGGTGTTTATCATCTGGGTTTATTTAACCTTCGGTAGGCTAATCTACCAGTGGGCAAAAGCACACGGGATTTCTACATCTAAACAGTTTAGAGTGGTGGCAATGTAAGATCAACGCTCTGGAGCTGAAAGACTCTCAGCTCCATTTACGCTGTCACAGCTTTTGTTACAGCATCAGTCACTTCCACTTCAGCAGCCGCAGTAGGGTCAATGGCATCCTTGGGGCATTTGTGGTGCTATGGTGGGGAAAGAGGACAGAAGCTGTGTGTGTGTGTGTGTGTGTGTGTGTGTGTGTGTGTGTGTGTGTGTGTGTGTGTGTGTGTGTGTGTGTGTGTGCGTGTGTGCGTGTGTGCGTGTGTGTGTGTGTGAAATCAATACACAGGGGCAATGGCTTTCAGATAAAATGGATCAAAGTGTTTGCAATATGGTAAGGTTATCAATATTCTATGATAAAGTCATTTCAAAGTGGTGTTTTCCTTTTTTATGGCAACAGTAAATTCATTTCTGAGCTGTAAATGTATTTAGCAGAGCAGCCACACTGATAAATGTTAACCTTTATAAATAACACCAACAACAGCAGGGGTGCTTTCCCTGTAACTTTGCTTTCAAATGAAAATTTTACCTCGGATATGTCTGAAAGACTTGATATGTAATGATAATTTTAAGGTCACCCGCAGACTTTTAAGGACAAATGCTTGCATTTACAAATTGAAGGATGAAACATTTCTTGGAGGAGATCCAACAAACAGGCTCTTTGGTGAGTGGCACAGCTACTCTGTCAGCCTCTGTGTCCTTGTTAGGCCATTACCTGAAGAGACGTGTTTTCATAAATACATAAAGAGAAACCGTCTAGGATTCTTGTGGAAGCACTTATCATTTCCCCACCTTTGTGCTAACACACAGGAAACAGGATCCAATTAAACACGACAAATCAAGAGTTCTCCATTTCAAGCACAACAAAAAATTATATTTACCCTAATTCTTCAAATGTATTAACGTGTTATTATTATAAACGCTGTGGTGCATGACATTGTAAGATCTCGCTTAATAGAACACAGCCTCACTATTCACACTTACAAAAGAAAACAGTTAACCAGCTTTAAAAAAATACTACAATTTTACAGGATTGTTTTTTCCCAAAAGTTGAATGTGTAAAAATAACTTGATGAAATCCATTTTGAACAAACTTAATTAATTTGTATTGTAGTGCAGAATGGATCGTAACATCCCTCAGGTTCGGTAGTTATGAGCTCATGGACCCTACAACAGTGTTTACCCACTGAAAATACAGCTTCTCATGAAATGATCGCTGCGCTGTAGTTCTAACCTGAGTAGACCCTGGAATTGTTAAGCAAAGTCAATTTTAGTATTACCATTTACTATGAGTTGAACAGTTTTCATTTTCTTACAGGCACAGCACAATAAATTAAGTTCATGCAACTCTGCTTTATTGAGTTTCTTCCCACTTTATTTAAATAGACTACACTAAAATATGCCAAGTGCTCATGTTGTTAAAAGCAAACAAACAATTTACTTTGACTCATCATTATGTTTAGAGGCTTTGCGTTTGAATAGTCAGTACAAAGTCAGTCCAACCTATTATATCTATTTTATATTATATTTTACAGTGTGGGGAGATGTGCCTTTGAGTGCTTTAACACCTGCAGGGATGTGGAAGTGCACTGCAACGTTTTAGTACATTGTGACACCACAGTCGACTGTGGTTTCAATCCGAGAGCTCAGTGAAACACAGGTTTCCATTTTGGAGCCTTACACAGCCACAAAGTCAGGATTTCAGCTGTCTCTCTGCAGCCGACAGACTGTGAGCACTTTGATGCATGAATGCTTTAATGGACTGTGTAGGCCATGGGGTTTCGTTACTTTATGGACATGTTTCATGATGTAACATATGGCCATTGCATTTATTGCAATTACTTATCTTTCATTATTCATTTAAAACACAGCTGTTTAAGTGAAGAGGCACAGGTTCGTGTGAAGTTCATCATATTAGTTAGCCCTACGTGGTACAAAAAATACTGTTGCATGATGTCTATTGTGGCTCTGACTTTTAGACATTCTGCTCACAAATGTATGAAATGTGAAAAAACATTTCCACCTCAAAATATATATGAATGGACAAGGACTTCCACTCGCAGTCTCAGAGAAACTACTATGTTTCAACAAGTTTGAAAAAGGCTGTTTAATAAATGATTGCTTTGGTGCTATGTGAAGAGAGGTCTGTCAGTTCATCTGTCAGACATATGGACTTCTAGCTTATCCAATACCACATCACATTGATATTCAAACTTAAAGTATAGATGAATTATACATAAAATAATATGATTTATTTTGTATTTTCTTTCTTTCCTCTTCTTCCTCCAAACCGAGCCTAAGGTATTAGGAAGCAAATAAGTGCTCAGTTTGACCATGGCAACTTCTCAAAATGTTATAGGTCTGATAACACCAGCACCACATTGAAGCCATTTTCAAGACTATACTGTAAACTATAAAATGTCTCCTGAGGTCAACTCATTTCAACTACTCAGATAGGTGCACATCTGACAAGAGCTGCTGGCAACGGAACCTGGGAAACCTTTAAAAAAAGAAAATCACGATTGTATGAATTTTAAAGAACTCCTGTTTACTTTTCAGTCTTCAAAGTCAAGGCCATGGTCAGTGCCTCCTACAGAAACGCAGCCCTCAGGGGTTCCTGTTTAATTTGAGAGGGTCAGTGACACAGTTAAGGGTATCCTGGCACCGTGTTTACACCGTCTTCCAATTTACAATTCAGGAGAAACTCTGTGCAGTCGTGTTGAGTGAGTGGGAGTGCTGCCTCTTTGAGCGCGATGAAAGAGTACAAAACAAGTCATTAAGATATAAAATTGCAGTTGCTGGTCTCCCGATGGTCATTAAATGAGGACGAAAGAGATAGTAAAGATCCACTGCCTCTGGTTTGCAGTGCAAAGGTAAAGTTTCTCAGTCTTTATATGCAGAAATTCTCATTGACATGTCTGTGGGGATTTTAATACTTTTTCTTTTACCATCCGGTGTGATGGTAAAAGCAGGATTAACCCTCAAAAAATATATATATATTCAAAATGTGTTGTAGTGAACAGAAAATCTGGTTAGACTCCGGATATTAAAGAAACTGTAAGCCTCACTAGCGTCATCCCTCCAGAGAGCAACAAGGAGAAAGACAGAGGGATAAATATTTGACATACCAGTTATTCTTTTTTATCACCTCTGCACAGATGGCAAAAAAAGGAAAATAAAATCAAAATACAATGTCAGTCTTCTCAAAAGCTGGAGACGAGGAAGGGAAGAAGACATTTGTCAGATTGGGCGATGAAAGTGCATCCGTAAGCAAACAGCTTCTCCTCTCTCCACCTCCCATGTTTTCTGACAGTAATGTGCAGAACATAAAAATACATGATACTTGTTTCCCTGCAATTAGATGTCACCAGGGGAATATGTTTGCACTGTGGATACGTTGAGCTAATATTTACTGCAATGTCATCAGTAGCTTTGCTTTCAGGAATACAACCTTCATCCCTGTCAACATTCTGTCACTGAAGAGATTAGCATTACTTTCTAATGACTCACATGCGCCTGAACTGGTGCTTCCTACAACATCTACAGTAACAGTGAGCCTCCCCAGGCAGCAGCCATGTTGTCGATGCGCTGAGGCTTTTATTTAATAACCCTATCAAAATAAATGGATCAAGCAACAACTTCAATTTCATAAAATCCCAAGCTGAATATGATGAAAACAGCTTAAAAAGTTTCAGGACATTGCCCCACAAAAGGATACAAATAATTGTACTTCCACTACACATGTGGAAGATTGTGCAACAACACAAACAACCTGATATTCTTTCTGTTCAGCAGTTGTAACAAAGATGAATTAGAAGGAGGGCAATAACTGCTACCCTTGGCAATACTTTTGTGTCCATGCATGATTCTTTAAGGGTTTGTCTCTTGTCACGGCCCAATGTTGGCTTGGTCCAGTAATGGGAAAATGTGTATGTGTCTTCAAAAATTCCTTAATATGATAGATAAGTACAATGTGTGTATTTAGGGTCTAAAGATTAGATTCCTCTTGAAAGAAAATTGAGAATAAATGCCCTATTGGTTCACAGCTAGCTTGTAGCCAACTTCTCAACCACCTAGGTAGATTCATAATCTAGTATTTATGTGTGAGCATTCAATCAGTACACAGGGAGACTTCCATTCTCACTCATCTTCATCAGTCCCAAGTGCTTCTAAATATAAGGCTTTATTTATTGTGAAAACTGCCTTTAACATAATCCAACCATTGTGTGACATACAAAACATATTTGCTGTTGCAAGTCTGCTGCATTTCTGCTGCAATTTCCAGTCATCTGTCTTGCACATGTCTGACAGCTGCAATTTTATTTTAATCAGTCCAGCTTTCTACACTGGCACAACGGCTCTCTATGTTTTTGAATACTTTTCTTGAGATCTTTTGGTTTTTATAATACAACACACACAGCTACACACCAACAATAATAAATCATTCACTGTACATTACAGCAATCCTCAATGAGACTAGTATGAAATTACAGATCAATCAGTAATGTGAGTCGGTGAAATCTGTGCTGCTGATAAAAGGTTGTCATATTTCACAATGAAATATATATATTATTCCTTAGTGACTACGTTTTTCTGGGGCCACAATCTGCGATGGGATGTCTGATGTCCATTTCATTCAACTTTTTGCACGATTGGCCCTTTGGGTCCTTATGCAATGACAGATAGGCCAAAAGGCATAACGCTGGATCCACTGGAAAGTAAGTCCAAGAATTCTACACAGAGCACCACAGATCCCTAGCCAAAAGCTACAATACAACGTGTGAAATGAAGTGTCCTCTGCTGGATCGCATGAAAAACAAAAGGGATTCAAGATTGGCGTTAAACCTTTGGGGTTAAAACCTGTGAAGCTTGAAAGGGGTACGGACAAAATTTTACTCTTTATACTTTAGGTCTCTTTTACTCTGCACTTAAAAACAGTGATTGTGTATAATGCTCTGAGCTCTTCCTAAATGCAGATGATATACAACCTAATACTGTGCATGAACCCTCATGTGTAGCCACATCCTGTGCAGGTAAAGATATAAATAGAGCAAGCCATGGTAACAATCCAATTCCTGCCTGAGACAAGATGGTGCTGTGCTTAATGAGACCATCCTGAGGTAAATTAACACATGGGTCATCAGTGCAGCAGCATATTATGACCCGTAATTTGTTTGTTGTTCTTATTGTGATAAAAGCACAAAGAACGTCAGGTGTATAGTGTATAAAGACTAACAAAGAACTTCTTTCTAAACCTCAATGTTTTGCTAGTAATTTCTATGCCTAGATTTATCCAAACTACATTCATTACAACTATTGTTAGTATGAATATAAAGGTCCAGTGTGCCTGCAAGTCCACTTATATGGCTTGTATCTGAGGGTCGATCGTCCAAACTAGAGCTTCTGTTTATCGGGAAGATGAACGGCCCAGCTACTGTAAACTATCAGCAGTTCTTCAACCTACATTTGTATCTTTGTCTGACAGGATACTCCATAGTGCTTTAAGATTTTTTAAATGACCTATAACCAAGACACTCTTTTTGTTGTGTGAATTGAAATCGGATGTTTTTACAGATGTCCATCAAATGCTTTAATGCGAGACTTACACGGTAAAACAGGAGACTCACATAAGTTGTTCTGGGAGCTTAGTGTGAGAAGATGTACTCTGAGCTGAACTGTACGCATGCAGCTTGTATTAATGTTTATTTCTCTAAAAAATATAAACTAATAACTCATCCCATTTAAAAGGAATTGTGTGATCTTTTTACTACCTTCAGTAGGGGTCCTTGGTAAGCTAATGTTACCAAACCTCAGAAGACAACATTTCTAGTTCAGTAGCAGCATCCAAAAGACCGTTTTCCCTTTCTTTGCAATTAAATATGTTTTGAAAAAGGGAAAGGTGCAACAAAAAAACCTTTAGAGATATTCAGAAATTAAATGAATGCTTGTAGTTTTTAAATTGTTATCACACAGGTTGTGAATAAGTGAGAAATCAAGTCCTGACAAAATCACTTCACATTTTTATTGTCTGACTTTGAAGTGATGGTACCCCACTGCTCTAATCTGAGCGAATGACTGAACCCTTCTCAGAACAATGGAGATTTGAGATGCATTAACTACTTAACAAATATATGGACGATTTTGAGTTTTAACTGATCCCACTAAAATGATTCAGGACCCCCCTAAAACGAAGGGGTGGATTTAAATTTCTGAATGGTTTACGAGCAGACAAAGTGGAACAACATGGTGACCGCTGTGGGTAAAATGGCCATAAATTAAATATTGCAAAATAACCATGATCCAGCTTAATATGTTTTTCAATCAATCAATCACATTTGTTTCAGGAAAATTGCTAAACAAGCATGTGAACAGTCTGAGTGAGAAAAACAAATAACAATCATCACTCCCGTGTCCTGTATATGAAGTTTGAAAAATGTTTAAGCTGCAAATTTTGCTAACTTCCCTGCACATGTTATAACATTTCTGCTGGACATGTCAGTATAGTATGTCCTAGCCCTCTTCCTTGTGACTCCGTTTGGAGGGGGGGCACTCCCACAGCAAGGGCACTTCATGTCTAGTGTTTAGGTCCAAGGAAGAGGAATTGGGACAGGGCCTATGACTTGGCTGAGTGCCTCCTGTGCTCAAACTATGTGTAAAAGCACCTCAGAAAAGTTGTAGGACAGTCCTGCCGGTTTTATTGTTCCCATCTAATGAAGAAGTGCTTTATAGACCTACTGCTCTGTCAGTGAAATTACCTCAGCAGTCAGTTCCTCAAACCCTGCAGTCTGTGTTGTGAAGTTGCTGGTTGCAACTCAACCCAAAACTGTGGTACGGGTGTCATAAAGCTGTCAGACACATCATAGTCTGTTTCCATTCCAATGACCTGTCAATGCATGTCAGAAAGTTTTCTGAGCTTTTAGAAGTGTTAAAGGAAGCAAAGCTTTTTCCAGATTTATAAAATTTTAAGGTAATTTCTTGTGAGCCATAACTCAAAAAGGTATGAGGTGTGCCTAATAACTCATACATGATGCTCAATACAAGGTTGGATAATCCTAGGTTTTCTTTAAGTTTCATTTGTCAATTTCTGTACTTGTCCTAATATTGCATGTCAACATGTCTTTAGGGGAAAATAGACCTATAGAATCTTACTGATATATATATATTTCAAAAGAAAAGACCATATAGGTCATCTGTCCATCACACAACAACGTTCCTTGATTCTGAATATTATGCATCTCAATTGATGAAATCTTGTATTCATGACACATTCCTTGTTCAGCATGTAAAGCCTGAGAGCTTCCTTCCTCAATTGCTTAGTCAACAGAGGTCATACAAATGTTCTGGCTAAAACTCACCCATTTTGTCATCAAGTGATGCAGATATCAATGGAAATAGGTCAAGGCAATATGTAAATCTGAAATTAATCAAGCAATGTGTTGCGTATTGTGGCTGACACAGACACAATCTGTTTTTTTATAGTTGCTTTTAATAAAAAACACTGCTGTTAGTGTGTTGTCTCCAGGTATGGGACCCTGTGCTATGAGTCAGTATTCATGATTTCCGTCTCTGTGTTGAACAAAGCGGAAAAACAAGCGCTGTCGTGACCTGATGCAAAAACAACCACTTGAGTCTCCTAATGTCCCGCCATAATCACAGTGATATATTAAGCCTCACCAGTTATGCTGATGGGGCCATTAATTAACCCAAACCATGCATTCATTAGGACACATTTCTGTGTCAACATACTTGTCTCCACATAGAGGGTGGAATAAATCTGCGCTCTTAGGTAGGACTGTGATATTTTCACTACACTTTAATTTGGACTCTTCCCTTTATGACATCATTTAGATGTTGCCAATGACAGTCTTATTTCAGCTTTTAATTCATTAATAGACTCAACATGTAAATAAACCCACTAACTGTTTCAATCACACTCTTGATCTTGGTCTGACATATGGCACAGACATTGGAAGTGTCATAACATTTCCCGAAACCCTATTCTGTCTGACCATTTTTTACATTCCATTTTAATTTACATTTATTAACTATATTGACTCTGGACAGATATTCTATTGAAGTCTGTGTTTATCAGTCACATTACTGCTGTCTTAGCTTCTCTGCATTGGCTGCTAAAAATCTCAATATAATTCAAGATCATGCTCCTCACATACAAATCCATCACCAATCCAACCCCTTCATATGTCAAAGAGCGCATAACACTGTATTGTCCCAATAGATCACTTATTAGAGGAATACAGCCTCTCGTGTGATTCCTAGAGCCTGTAAGATTAGAACAGGAACCAGCTCAGTTCAGGAGGCAGACACCATCTCTACATATAAGGTTAGACTTCAAACTCTGATGAAGCTTATAGTTCGGGCTTGATCAGGTAAGTCCTGAACCATCCCTTAGTTAGGCTGCTAGAGGTCTAGAATGCTGGGGGAGCTCCCATCATGCACTGAGCACTTCACCCCTTCTTCCTGTCTCTATGTCCCCACATTTCTCTCTCACTCAAAACTACAGCTTCTATATTCAGACAAGGGCCTCTGTGGCCACAAATGTCCAACACAGAGAAAGTTAAAATATAGAATGGTGAACTCTACCTTTCCATGCTCAGTGACCTGTGTAAATCCTTTGCATTGGCCTTGCACATTGGGTTGCATGTTTACATTAGAGTGGGAACATTTATCATTGTTTTTACAACTGCAAAATGCTTTTATTTTGTATCATTTGTAGGACAGAGCAGAGGCTTTTAATCCACCATTAAACCTGAAGCAAAATGAAGCATCACTTACAGTAATGAGATAATATTCCATATTGTGTAAAGCAGCTCAGCTAAAACGAATTGTATGGTCACACTGTGTGAAGGTCATGCAGTGTGAGATCCATCAAACAGATTGCCTACATTGTCCCTGGATTATTGCCAGTGTTTTTTTACCTGAACATTGGTTCGAGGAACGAATGAGGATGCTTTATGTTTAGACTGCGGGCAGAACTGCCAAGTCATGGTTGAGGTGAAGGGAATGAAAAATGACAATCGATGGCAGTCTTTTGTGTCGGTCAGGGTAGAGGTCGCTTTATAGAATAATAGAGAATACTTTTATTGTCATTGCACAGTGTACAAAGAAATTAGCAGCAATTCTCAAGGTACAAAATATAAATAATATAAAAAAATAAATAAAGCATAAAACGGTGCAATGAAAAACATTTGTATCTACTAGTTAGAAGACATTTAAATAAAAAAAAGATAATAAGAAAACAATTAATGTCTGCAACTTAAACCCAGCATTTCCCTGAGCCAGAGAGATGACTCAACTTTTGTTTCACATCTTTCTGCTTATTAATTCATCACCTACATTTTCATAGGTTTTAGTTCCTGGATTGCTAATCTATGTTGATGATTTATAGAAACTTTCAACCTATACTGCAAGTTCAAGAGATCTGTTTTATAAGTAAAATATTATGTTTAATGCAGCGGGACAATTAAAAAAAAAACAGAAATTACAGATAAATTAAGCAAAAACAAAAACTAACTAATAGCCTTTCTCTGGTGTTTTTTTTTACATTCTTAGCCAACACCCTCACCCTCATATCCAAGAGCAGCATTCAACACTGCATTTCTGTGATATATTATGGCATCTTAATGTGTCAAAAATTATTAACTCAACCATCCTGGCCCACAGGAATAGCATATGTGAACTCTTAAACTGAGTGGTAATTCCAAAGCAGCTGAGGGCTGCCTTGCAAGCGAGAAGTCTACGCTTTCATATACTTATATCGTCTAGGCAGGAGTAATTAAGAGCAGTGACACCAGCGTAATAAATAGTTGTAATATATGAGCTTGGACATCTTCCAGGAAGAATTAGTCTCACAAAAAGTCAACTCTTTATTGCAGCAGTGCATCCTTAGAGGAACTGCTGAGCTGTTTGTACGACGGCAGTGCTGCTCCGTCTTGCCACTCACCACACATTTGTTGTTATTTGGATGTGTCAACTCAGTCTAAGCAGTGATTGAGCAAAGAAGCAGAATGTAAAAGGAACTATTGCTTTGAGCAAGACGTCATTGATCAAGTTCAATTTTGTATTGTTTATTATGGCCTCAACTGTGCAGATATTAAAATACAAGATAGACAGAAGGTGATGACTGAAGTCAACTGGGGAAAGTCTTGAGGCAGTACAGCCATGGTTAAGGTGTTTTGTTCTGTTTGTTCTGTTATTTAGAACAACTTAAATGTAAGTGGTCTTGGAAAACATTGGCAGTGTCTGATTTTGTGTAATACATATAAATGAACCCGAAAAGACCACACTGTACTGTAAAGCACTTTTAGTTGTCATCAGGTCTGGAGAAGTGATATATAAATACACACTATTCACCATTTGAATGCCACCTAATAAGTGTCAATCTGCAATAGGCTCTTTGTCTTGGCAGCAGTCAACACGTCCAACTACAACAACCATGTAGGCCTCCTGTCCTTGTACTTGGATAGAACCCATAGGAGAGTCAGCCACGACCTTCATCCTCATGCATGACAAACATGCAGCTACCGTTGTGGAAAGGTTACACTTCAATTGAGTTCAGGCACAACAACTACTTGGTAAGGTTTGGAGAAAATATGTACTTGCCTGGGGTGAGCAAGAACCTTAGACAGAAGACACAAAGAGTCTGTTGTTGATACATTAACCCCCCCCCCCCCTTAGAAAATTAGCTACCATAAAGCTTCACATCCGTCTAGCAAAGAAATGCATTGAAGGTCTTACGTTTATTGTACAACTGCTTAGGAGCTGTTCACAGGGAATTATGATTGAAACAGTAGCTCAATATTCAGTTCTAAAACTGTTTTGAAAGGCTGAGTAGGGCCCCTCATGATGGGAGGTTAGGACTTGCATTTTAGCCATTCACTCATGCCCAGGGGCCTATTGTTTCATGATTCACCCATTACCACATCACTGCTCCAGTTTATCTCCCCCTAGCTTGAAGGTCACTCGTGGGCCATGTGGCAATCATATTCTGCTTGTTCTTGTCCTTAAGGGGACCCTTAAAATATAAGAGGAAACACTTGTTTGGGGAGCGTAAGATTTGTCCCAGAAGAACTTCTAGCAGGCTCAGAGCAATTTACATCGCCAAGAAATATCCACACACAGTGTGTTCTCGCTGTTGGGAGAAGTTTGCCTTCAGGGGTTTTCTGCCAGAAAAAACGTACTGACAGGAAAGCTCTTGGCTTCAGTATAAATTGCAGTTTGGTTATGTTTAGGCACCAATACCACTTGCTTAGGTTCAGGAAAAAAATCAAGGTTTCGATCAACATAGACCCTTTCACAAAGTTAACAACACACAAGGGTGTTCTGGTAGAAAGCCTCAAATGTGTACTTCTCCCATGTGCGGTGTGTCCCAAACTGACAAATGGGAAAAGAAGTGCGAACCCCACCACCTCAATACCAGTCTCCCATCCTCTTTTTTCAGAAAGCTGAGAGGAAGAGGACACAAGCTGGCCAGGAGCGTCTCTGATGATAATCGAGTCTCAGCGTCTGAGAAAGTGTGTGAGCTTTGCTTAATTCAGCTGGACGCAAAGCAAAGTCCCTGATAAAAGTGCCCCTCTGAATAATATTAGCACTCTCACTGCTCGACCCATCAGGCCAAATTTGCTATGGCACTCACTTCTACTTGTCTTGCATAAACGTTTTTGCACATCATACAGTAATTACAATAAATCAGATGCCATAGAGCAGAGCTGTTTTCGGCTTCCATCCCCCTGCAACAAAACTATCAAAAATTAAAGATTCAAAGTATAAAATTTTGCTAATAGAAAGATAATATCAGACATTTTTCAGTCTTGGGAGAGTCAGCGAGTAGCCGGCCTATTTGCAGCAATCATTTGGTTCATTCATCAGCCCACTCTGGCCAAAATTCATTATAAGCTGTGATACTTATCTCTCAGATAGTTTGGTCTTGTCTGATGGAAGCGAATATAACTTTAAAAAATGTGAGACATGAGACAAAGGTCTCACAATGTCATCAAGAAAAACATCCTGCTGCTGCAGAGGCAGTTAATAGAATATACAGTAGAAAATGCTCAATAGCATTTTGTAACTTCTAAAAGAACCCCTGTGCATTCATGGGCATTAACAACTCTGACTCTGTATAGTGCAACTTTTGCCTTTTGATAATAACACAGAAAAAGAGAGCGCTTTGTTCTTTGGATTATGGCTTTGGGCAAAAATGTTCACATATACTTACTGAACAGCCTACACTGTGATCGGAGTAAAAACACACAAAACATGATTTCTCACTTTTGTTGGGTGTTTAGTGAATTGAAATTTTGTTCACTAAAGATTGCAAGATAGTGTGTGTGTTTTCCCTATAATCATTTTATGAGTGCAATCACAAATACAAATCTGGAAATGTAGTGAATTTAAATGTAGTTTCATAAGTGGACTGTTGGGCTTTGGTGGATGTATGCGCTCTCTCAGGGCCCTTCTAATTGAATACTACAAACTACATTTGAATTGAGACACAACCCTTTAATGACATTAAAGTCCATGCTCCTGATTGACAAGCAATGAACTAGTTACAATAAGAGGTAAATAAAATCCATGAAGACGGTAGAGGTTCAGCTTTAGCAGGACTCAATGACACAAATGGCAATGGGAAACAGTGAGTAGAGTCCTGGCGTGGGCCATTATTCAGCAACAGGCAGGCATATCCACCAAGTGACAGTCAAGGGGAGGAGGCAAAGGCATATTCCAAAATCAGGCAGGTAGTCAAAACAAGGCAGGCAAGGAAGGCCTGAAAGCAAGGTAAATAATCATGCAGGGAACGAGTAGAAACGGGCAGGTATAAATAGAAAGCGCTGATTGGGAGTAGAAAGTACATGAATGAACTGTGACTGATGATCACAGAAGTCACATCCAAATTCTGCTTCAACTCCATATCATTGGACTGCTGAACAGACGCACAAATGAAAGTGGCGCGTTTGCAAATAATACCCACTGGCCTTTCATTAGCTTATGAAGCCACAGAGTTCAAAGAGAGTTGAGGGACTGGAAAGATGGGAAATGGTGTAGCTCCCTTGTCATGCTGGAGCATTTTAGTGACATGACTTGCATGAAATCCTTGGATAGGGGATTATGTATGAGAAATAGAACAGAAATAGAAATAGCTTGACATGAGAGCTCAATGCCTACAAACTGTTTGGGGATTGTAATAACCTCGTTTCTACTTTACATGAATCAGAAAGCATTTTTTAAAATCTAAATTCTGCAACAAATTCACCTTGAACATCAATATGTTAATGTGCAGGAGGGTAAAAGGCTATTACTATGTACAAAATAGAATGGCATTCAGAGAGCATTCCTACGGCAAGGCCCAGCAGTCCCCTTATGAGACGACAATTACATTCACTATGGATTCAGATTTTTACTTGGATCTGCATGAAATTGCACATACTCGTAAATATCAGTCTAGGATCATGAATTATCTTCTGAGAAACTATGAAAATGTGGTATCATGCCCTATCTCACAAGAAAGTGTAAAAGATTCCAGGATCCATCGCTTGATCCAGAGCCGCACCAATAACTACTGGGTTCTTTTTTGACCCATACCACATCCTTCCACGAGGTTTTGTGGTAATCAATCAAATACTTTTTGCATAATCCTGCTACCAATCAAACAAACTAGACTACATACCTCTGTCAATGCCCGGTCTTGCCATGTTAAAGACAGTGAGACATATTCCTGTATTTGCCTGTTTTTTCTGGATCCACCCCAAAGTTTTCTTCTTTGCGTCAAGCCCGACCCCTCCACCAAATTTCGGTTGAACAGTTTCTGCATGTGATAATAACTTAACCTCCTTAGCTGAGGTACATATTTAAAGGTGTTCCATCCCTTAATTCATATTCACTCAATTTAATGGGTTCTCCCCAGGCCCATACATCCCCCCACCACATACATAAATCAGTTTAGTAGTTGCTTGTAATATTGTTGAGAAAGAAATTCATAAACAAACTGTAGTGGTATGCACTCAGCCATTCTAAAGGCCAGACAGTCCCCTAAAACCCTAAACACGCCAGAGCAGTTAAAGTCAAAACTGTTCTGTTCCTTCCGTCTTAGTTGCTTTGTGTGAGTCATAAGATGTTACTGTGCAAAATGGGCATATAACAATTGTTCCATATTATTAACAGGTCCATGAATGGAATCATGACTTTGCTTATATCGGCAAATATTGAATCATTGTCTAAAGATTAAATATCATATGTGATGAAACTGGATATTTACACCCTTCATCTCTTTGCTGAGTCTGAGGGAGCATGGACATAAGCAAAGGGTTCCTGAAGGGACATTGCAGGTATACTGTTTCAAGACATTCTGCAGAAAACTAAGAGAAAAACTCTGCGACCCGTTTGTCTTGGCAAAGTAGTGCACACAAGCCTGAAGCGATGCTCCTGGGTGAAAAAAAAAAACAATTTCAAGATTGTTCTGGTTGTTTTTATTCATCATTGTGGCAGTGCTGTTATATTTTTCTCTGAGGCATATCAGAGGAGACTGCACCGAGTTACTCGTGCCTCAAGCGTGAGTAAAGAAGGAAAAGGTGTCATGTTGATCTCACAGTTGTTGCAACGACCAGTCCTTCAAGCATGAATGCAGCTTAAACCAGGCTGAACACCAACACCAACTAATTCAAGCCGTGAACCTACATGTTGGAGGCAAATGAGCTAGAAAGAAAGAGCTAACTATATAATTGGACAGTTTTAGTCAGCTCTCACACCCACAGAATCAGATATACAGAGAGATGCAGCCCAAAGCCAACGTTAGTCCTTTGTGTGACATCATGTTGCACTTTAGATGCTCTCCAAAGTCTTACTGATCTCTCTGGTGGCCTGAGCAGCAAAGACAAAGGAAATTACTGGATATGAGCTCAAGTTGAGAGTGCAGCTTGGATTCAGTCATAAATAATTAAAAGGGTGGAAGCAGAAACACAGAAGGGGGATGCTGCATCCGCTTACAATAAACAATCCTTCTAAAGGATGTGCAGAGAAGGCTGGCTCATCTGAAGCCTAAAGTGCCCCCTAGAGGGGCTGAGGGTTCCCACAGGTATTTCCCTGGGAAATGGGAGCAGTTTTTAGTAATTTATTTTTTCAGCACTAAGACACAAATACTCACACATTTGTTCTTACCTCTGCCAACTTTCTTTGACTTTGCCTCACAAACTTTTTAAACACAGCATTGAAGTAAAGGAGGCTAGCATGGTGTACATGGGTCCATCATCTTAGCTGTGCAAGACAAGTTGGTTCTACATCACTGAGTGTGGTCTGAGAATGGTTTGCAACATCAAAAGTAAGGTGAGTTGGCTGTAACAGGCAATGCAGCTTACTGTAAATTTAGTGTTGATGGAGATAAATGAAAAGAATAGTTTCTACAATATGGGCTGTCTTTCCATCCTCAATCTTCAATTCTCTCTAGTCTGGCACACATAAACAGTCAGTGGCAAAGGCTAAGTGGATAGTTGGGTCTAATGGCCTGGTGATTCTATAAATAATAGCTACACAGTTTCCTCCCCATTGATCACATAGCCTTGGCTGACTGATAGTGGGGGAGGGTGGTGGAGTGGTGCATGTTGAATGAAGCTGACCTAAGACCGTGCTTGGCTGCCTTTCCCCTCCACATGCTTCTGGTGCATGATCAATCAAACTGGGGGCCTGTACACTACGAGGAATGACACAGCCTAATTGGCTGCTATGAGAGGCCCATCACTTAAGGCCAGTGTGGAAGTGGGGGAATGACTGACTCTGGACAAGGTTAACTAACTCCACAGCTAAATCTCTGGCCTTGGAAAGTTTCTTGGCTTCAGAAAAAACTACCATGCGTGAACAAAGTGTATTTTAGAGTGAAGACTGAAGACTCTAACATGGGCAGTTCAGGCTCAATGCATCTGGAGAAACAAAAGGAAAAGCCCTTCACATTATCACTGACTGACTTTCATTAAATTGGTTGGATGATTTGCACCTTTAGGGTTTTTGTAGATCTGACGTCTTAATTTGCTCACACAGGTCAGGTGTCACTGTCAGAGGCCTTTGCACAAATCTATTGGACTTCTGCTGATTTCCATTTGGAAATGACTGGGGTTGAGGAGAGAGAAGGGCAAAGGCTGCATAGCCATCTTAAGTACCGCAGTGTGTGTCCTTCACAAGGGGGCAAGAAAGTAGAATATTAACATTATTTAATCGCTAATCTGTATCAGAGAGAGGGGAAAGCTTTCTTTATAGTTTTGTATATAGTATATAATAATTAGTTTTTCATATAGTTAAACGAGTAAAATATGTGTTGATAAAACACTTTCACATAGAAGGCCGTTGTATGTTTTCCTGTGTGAAACTGATCATCTTTTTTTTTCCTATTAATTATGACTTCTTACTTGTTAAGACCTGCAGGGGAGCTTCCCTCTTCTCCCTCTCTGTGTTTCCTCACCCCCCTGGCTTCCATCAGCACATCAGATTGCAATCAGCAGCAGGAACATCTATGCTGGTGTCTCTTTTACCCGTCGCCAGGACAAACTACCAAGGCGGTAACTCGAATGAAACTCAGCTTCTTTGCAACTGGTGACCTCCTTAAATTTGCCTTCTAATCCTGATCTCCACCCTGCCTGCTTGCCATGCTGCATATATTATCATATCTACAATATATTGTGCCGGTGGCACCAAAAGCCCTGCTACTCTTCTAAGAAGGTGACAAAATAAAGGGGAAACTTGGCTGTTAAAGGGTTATTCTCTATACAGCTAGATATAGAGATATGTCACAAAAGTTAATCAAGATTGTACTGCATGTCTCAGTTCCTTTCTAACAGTCCGAGCTACCCGTCTGCAAGTTTACAATTTTGAAAAACCCTGGACATTGGTCGCGGAATACTAAAGGAGTCTGACAGTTGTGGGTCAATGACATGCCGTCTACATTCAGATCTCTCCAAATGTGGAGAGTAAGACCTGGGACTTTTCCACACGGTGTGTGCAACATGCTCTTGTGAATGTCTGTGCAAGGAATACGCAGGTCTAAACTTTAGCTTCATTGGTTTTGTATGGTTTGGTTGTCTGCAGATTATAGTATAAATGCAAGTTACAATCACATTGGCATTGAGGTCTGACAGTCTACTTAAAAGAAATATGTAATTATAGTAATATAAAAATAAATATACAATATTATCAGAAGACCATTGAGAGCAAATTAGAATACAGGCTATTACAAATACAATAGGGCTTAATGGTGGTGTCACCTAAGAAGTGATTATCCTTCACTTATTATCTCTGTGGCTTCGTAAAAATGTCTTTCACCTTTCCAACTGCAGATCAGCCAGAAAAACTTGTCACAAAGAAAAGAAGATGAGGCATTCAAGGTTATGTCATGGCCTAGCACATATAAGTGGTAGTCAAACATTTAAAGATGATTATGTGCTATGTGAACAGTGTGGATCTAAAACTGTGATCACATTCAGACTGCTGTCAAGCCTTCAGCTCTGATCAACACTTCACATTGAAGAGAGGAGATGTAGTCCTAAAATGGCCTCAAAGCCTCCAGAGAGCAGTGTTTTTCTCAACAATCGTACCAACAATAGAACATCCTTTTAAATAAATCCCAAATAATGTCAAACAGAGGAAAAACAGAAAAACAATACTGTCAGGAAGGGCAGATATTGAGGGTTTTGTGAACTAAAGAAGCCTGAGGACAACCTTGTGGGGACAAAAAGAAAAGCAGCTGGTCTGCATTCGTCATCATGTTTTACATCATGGTCTCATTACACAGTGGTCCATGATGGAGGAAGACTTCAAATAAACAGGCAAACAAGCACACAAAAGTTCTGCTGGCACATCGTATCGTCAGGGATTCCACAAGTCTCCTTTGTAATTACCCAGCATTCAGCTGCCTCTCACATGCTGCTCCGCCCATCCGCTACCCTGACGAACGCTTCCTGAATAGTAATACTGAATCTGGGTCAGCAGCAGGTATTGATAATGCCATGTGCAGTTTAAATTAGTCTGGGTGGATGCTGATCAATAGAGCACAATTGTCAGGTCTTTACAGTCACCCCTGGCCTCAGCTGATGAACATCGATTCAGACTTAAGTGGACCTAAAAGCCGAGGGAGAAAAGCAATGGTATCTGGGGCGGGTAAACCAAACTGCTCAAGAATAAACATTGGAGGACAGGAAGAAACTCTGTATTTATCCGTCTTACACCAGCGTCTTCAAGTATTACAAGAATCAAAAGGAAAGCAGACGGCTGCGGGGATGGGCAGCTGGACGATTTCTCGGCCACAGCAGACACACAGAAGTGGGTGGCATTGTTTAGGTTATTTGTTTTTTTTTTGTACATTCAAATGAATTGTACTTGTTACCATATCAGAATAAGATGCATACAAATGCAGTGGCAATCTGAGCATGTCAGTGGTAGAAGCCAGAATGACATGGGAGACACACAATGGGAGCAAGTAATACCATGAGTGAAGCTCACCAAGCCTGTAGATCAACTGACAGTCAGTTGTGCCACATCACTGCTCACTAAAGGTGCCACTAAAGGTGTTTTATTAATAAAGAGATTACTATTTGCCTCAAGGTGGTAGTGCTTCATAAATAAAGAATGGCTCAATTAAAAACATGCGTAATGTATCCAACACAAGTATGCGTCTCGTTTTATTTTTATTTGAGAAATCATTGCAACTGCAGAACTTAAAAATAAAAAAAAACCTTTCTAAAACACTGTCCCAGTTATAATCCACAGCTCTTCTGATTTCATTGGAACTACTTTCTGAGTATGAAATATCACCTAGAAAAACTCTTAACAAATATTTTTTTGGGACTAGCCAGCTTTGTTTCTACAAAGCTGTTTGTTATTTTTTGTCCCACTTTTTCAATTTACAATGCTGTGAGCAGCATAAAAGTACATATATTGTTTTCAGTATAGGAGGCAGAAATCTTAGATGCAATTGACAATGGCTGCATTGCTGGATGAAAGACAGGGTTCTGTTACACCCCCCCCCCCCCCCCCCGTAGGTAGATAAAAAATATATCTCCATTATGTTGATAATGTTGATAAAATAAATCAGGTCTGTGGTACATGTCGATGCCATCAGGGTGTCCCCACAGCAACCAGAGACAAACCATTAGCTTATCTGCATTTTATTTAGAGACCACAGGGGCAAACATTAATTTAAATAACTTAACATTGGTAAAGTTAAAGCCAAAGTGCCAGCAATCTCTGCTGGCATGGCAGCTCTCTTCAGTCTCTTTCTTCATGAGTGTCTCTCTTGCCCTGTGTTTCTTGTTTCTCTGTTCGTGTCTCCCATGTGCGTCCACTGTGTGTCCCTTGTGTGTGTGAGTGTGTGTGTGTGTGTGTGTGTGTGTGTGTGTGTGTGTGTGTGTGTGTGTGTGTGTGTGTGTGTGTGTGTGTGTGTGTGTGTGTTCCCTTCGGCAGCTCTGCTTCTGCCTTTTGCAGCAGAGAATAAATCAGCTAACAGCTCTCCGCTGCACTGATTAATCCTCTGGTCCAGGTGGAGGTGCTCTTTGAAACCTCTGTGCCCCCAAGGTCACTATTACATTTTTTACAAAACAGGCTGTTGTGATATATTTTATATAGGCCTAATTTATAAGGGACAGGGTTGCAGGAAATAAAAGGAATATTGTTACAGTCAACACAATGTGCATTGCGTTTACTTGTTGCATGCCATCTCATGGTGTGGACAGCCCTTGTGGCCTCAAATATTTGGCTGAATGTCAACATGGATCCTTGCTTGGTAACAAAATTAATGTCATTTGGATGTAGAAGCCACCGATTGGCCTTCATACCCCTCGTCAACGTAAACATTCTTTAGGCAGGAAATGACTCCTTGCAGATGTTGACCCACTTTTGGCAAACAAAATATGGACATGGACCATGTTCAGCAGTTTGATGAAACCTACAGTTTCATGCAATCACTGCAGCACTCATAGGCCGTGTGATTGCTGGTCTTACTCATTTAGCCGGAGCAGCAGAGTAGCAGCTGTTCCTTCATGAATCAATTTGGCAGGAAGGAGCTTGACAATTGGCAGCACCGTTTATATTGTAAACATGAATTTCTTGATCTGTTTTCAATATGCTAAAGCTTTACCTTTTGAGAAGGTACTGTTTTTTTAGTTTTTTTTCTCCTGCAAAGAAAAAGCCAACATTTATAAACTCCACATCCTGTGTGTCCTGGGGCAATCACAGTGAAGGATTGATTATGTTATGGCGGCAAGTTACACTTAGTGCCTGCGGGTCATTGGATCCACCCATAAGGAGAAAGCTGTTGTTCTGGTCATTGAGATTGGAGACAGAGATGGTCTAGAGGGCCAAAGTGTGCAGACAGCCGATAATGTGCACCAGAGCGAGGTGACAGAAGGAAAAAAATGAAGTCGTCAGACAACTAAATCTTCTATGACACCTAGAAGTATTTCTAAATGTTGGATGAAAGAAAACGGTAACACCAACTTCTGATACCAAATAGTGTACTCTCAATATATTGCATGTTTTAAACAGAGGATGAGTCAACAAAGCCAGTAGCTTTAAACCCGGAGCATTAAAAACAAAGCCTTTCCGAGACAAGAAGGTGTTACCAGGACACAAGCATGCTCCCTGCTGTTATTTATGTGTTGAAAGATCTTCCAGTTGATGCCGAACCTGACCTCATGGCTCACATTATAAATCACACATGAAGCCTGCCAATGATGCTCCCTTTGATTGCATTACTATAATTTAGAGTATAATTTATAAGCCTATTCAATTCTTGAAAGCCCTTCAAGTAAAAAACTATTAATTTTCCCCATTTGTTGACAACACAAATAATTCATATGGCAAATACCACCCTACAGCTTCCGTTCATTCCATCTGTGGGCTGTTTTGAATATGCACTGATATGTGACTAGCTCATGGAAGAGACTGCTGTAGTGCTGTTTATTGTTCCTGCTTCTGCCTAAAGACTGTGTCGGGCAAACACAGCAAAGACTCTCTCCACTGTTTCATGACTGAGACTGCAGCTTTGAGTTTGCGGTTAATCCTCGTCACTATTCAACTGCTGCTAAACAAAAGTTGGGAACTCTGCCTGTGGCATTTGTTTTCTGAGAAGCAGAAGCTCAGTGAACAGATGCCGTCACGTTGATGGTTTGCTGCTCTCCTGCACACGCTACACACACATAAAGTTTAACAACTATCATAACAGTTCCCCATTTATCAACAGTATTAGTTATTTAAATGTTTTTCCTTCATCTGCACAGCCCCCTCCAGTGAGCATTTGTACAGTGTATTTGCTTTCTTTGTCCAGGTTTAAGTAATTTAAAAGCACTGAATTATGTCACCAACAGCTGATGAATGCCATCCACATTGGTTTCTTTTGAATGAAGTTACACAATGTTGAGCGACAGTGACTGTTTTTTACGGTGAAATTGGATGTGCAGTCCTCGATTCAGGTGCATTTACAAAACATGGAGTCCCTTAACTCCAATCAGTTTTAGACCTAAAACCAGTTATAAACAAGTAAGATGTTCAGTGTTGGTTTTAGGAAGTAATTTACATCATTTTGCACGACCATGATCAGCCCAATAGTCTGCAGGGCAAGTAAAATCATACAACCAGAGAACTGTCTGCTAGGACAAGAACAAAGAGTCCTGCAGCAGACCATGTGGCCCCCAAAGAGCCCTGAACTCTAGATCAAGGAGTCAGAATGCGATCAAATGCACACACAGAAGACACTGAAACTAAATCCGCAGCAGAAAAGAGACAAGTTCGCTCGAGCTGCATGCAGACAAGCACTCAACTCCAGAGAATCTCCTGATATTTTCAGCAGGGGCCAAAACTCAGGAATATTAGACCATATTAGAAAACAACACAATATTCTTAGGAGGATTCACCACAAGCAAGTAGGGGTGCTGATGAAATATTGACAAAGACAAAGACAAACAAATATCTCCCAATGAGAAAGTGGTGCCATACACTTAGAAGACACCAAAGAGTTTGGGCTTTTGGTGATAAGGTTTGAGGCCTGTGTCGATGTGCTGTTAACAAAAACCTGTGATCTCTGCAGCTCAATTGATATGTCAGGTCCTACGTCTGCCTGCTGCACCACCCCTCACCTGAATGCTGCAGAAATAGATCTCTGTTTTATCGTGAACTTGTCTGATTGGAGAATGTCCTGCTGCTGTGTATTTCATATGTGAATAGCAAACCTCGGGTAAAGTCCAGAACCAATTCTGCGGACATTCTCAATTCATTTTGAAAGTATCCTCACTTATGTGCCTAAACATTTGCTTTGTACTCCAAGTGTGCTCCTTTAAAATAAAACATTAATTAAATCCTGGGGGCATAATTCACAAATCCTCAGGCTTCTCATGATCTGATTTCCGAGCTTCAGCAGCACTATTGGTTACATCCTTTGGTAAGTGATGCAGAATCCTTCACTTTCTTTCATTTTCAGCCAGAAAAAACAAACCAAGTTCAGCTTTATGAGACACCTAGCTTTGCTAAATGCGGAACATGCAGAAAGTAGTCTTCCTAACAACTCAGAGATGACAAAGCGTTCCAGTTCACAAGTATGCTGTGATTTTGATACAGTGCAGTCACAGATTTTAACCAGTGTGTTGTTTAAACAAGTCAAACTCTTCACTTAGCCATGGCTAAATTCAGTTTGTGTTTTTTCTATGGTAACAAGATTACTGTAAAAGATATGCATTGATATATTGCAGCTGGATCAAAGACGTAACTTAACTTGGCCTTCAAATTGTCATTCACTGAGTAATATTTGGTCTTTAATATAACATATGAACCTGAAGTATAACACACAATGGACAATTATAGCAATATCTTTTCTGTGAGGGAGCAATATATAAAACAGGCACTGCTACTTTCCTCTCTATTCAAGGAACATAATCTGCCTCTACGTAAATTAGAAAGGTAATGGTGTATGCACTACTTTCCACATCATGGTGCTGCAGGTGGGGGAGGGAGTGGGAGTGGGGAGAAGTAGGCGGGCAGATTCATCCTGTGGAAGCAAAAAAAAAAGGACAAGCAGCTCACGATTTAGAACCGCTAGTAAACACTGTTGTTACAATGTTTCGATTTATCAGCAATATAAACATAAAGATGTCAGATTTGATCACTTCCCCAGGACTAAGGCACGGTGCAGCAGCAGCTGGGCACATCTGAATCAATGGCTTTTCACAACAACCACAAATTAAAATGGAGGTTATGATGTCTTGTTCTATTTTCCTGATCGTATATGAATCCACATCACACCGATCAAAGTTCTCATGCTATCTGAACAAGGCTCTTTGAAAAAAATTTAAATTAAATCAGCATTGCCCCGTCACCGAAATGAATGAATGTTATTAAACCCTCTCAGACAAGGCACCAACAAATTTACATTCACCGCTGCTGGAGGAAATCCTCATATGTCCACACATGACAATTTTTCAGGAACTGGCAGAAAGCAGTCTTGACAGCTTGACAACCATGAATTTTTCAGTCAATCCAGTGGGTTTGTGAAGGTTTTTATAACCCCAGGAGGTCAGAGAACTTCTTTAACACACAGAGGGTCTGAAATTCTGGTAGCTTCAGTCATGTGTTCTATTGGCAGCAACCATAAAGTATTCCTTCAACATGCTGTGCAGCCAGCCAGTGGCTCATGGCAACCACCAGGAGGAGTCAATCAGGAAAACCAAACCTCTCACTGGAAAAAAAACTACTGAACCACGAGCTGGGAGCTCATGTGAAAGAGCAAGATATAATCATATTGCACTGAACATTCATCAAAATTGGAAAATATTTGGGAGAATCTTATTAATTAACAATGCTTTTCTAAAAGCTCTGTACAAATTTATAAAATGTATTCAACTCTGCCCAAACTAACATGCGCAGCTAGATTTCTTTCAAAATAAAATGTATAGAATACGATACTGATTTAGTGAGACATCAGGTAAACTGCAGTGTATAGCTCAGGTGCCCATGTAAACTTGTTTGACACTGATATTCCTGCGCCGCTCTGGTTATATGAGAAGAGCCTACTTTATATTTTTTATGAGGTGGTTGTGTAACTACAGCAAAGAGGCTGACAGCAGCTGTAAAATAAGATGAAGAGAGGGAGGGGAGAACGTGTGGGTAGACACAGCCAAAGAAATACTTGCACTTAAAATATTGCATTACCGATGACCTTATTGATATGCAATACGGGGCCTACTTCATTCCCTCTGTAGAGCGGCACAGAGTGTGTTAACTCTTCCTCTCTTTGACCTCCCACTGCCAGCCAAGGATTTGCTGCTCTGAACCATCGCCCCGCTGTGTTCTATAACTGCACAATTTTACAAAGTGGCTCCTGTTCCCCGGTGCATGTAGCTATCTGCCGCTGTATTCCAGGTGAGTTGTAATGATGCAAAACAAAGCTGCTGCCAGAAGCTGTTGTATGAGCTAAGCAGTGTTTTTTCAGTTTCACAGGCAGTGGTTAACATTAAGGAAGATGGAAACGAGGCTCTTAAATTGTCATGTTCATGAGCTCCTGGATAGCTTCTATCATCCGGCTCCCTCACTATGGTCATAATTGAATTGCTACCCTTTTGTCATGTGCATGGTTCATCTGCCTGTGGGGAAACACAGCTCTGACATTCATTCTGCTACACCCTCCTTGCCATTGCCTGATTGTGGGATTAAATTAAGACATAATTAAATTGTGATTGCCGGTGTACTAAACTCACAAACCTCAGCAAAACATGCTCATGCAGCCACAGAGAGTGATAGCACTGCTGAGTGCTTTCACTTGTCTGCAATTAAGTCTTTTTTTCCACAAGAAGCATTTAAGAGTGATGTGTCTTGCTTCAAGTGGAATTCCAGTGCCCCTTGTGGAAAGCTACCTGGACTCAGTCTTTTAGATATAGTACGTTAATATATTGAGATATTAAGGAAGCATTTATACTGACAAGTGATTTTAACATTTGCATCATTTTGCCTCTGATTAAACACATTGCATTTGCATTTAAAAGTGTTGTTTGCTGATTCGATCGTACAACCAGTTCACAGCTTGGAAGTTATGTGTCCTGTGGTGTGAGCCGAGGTGTCCCTGCTGCTGCGTGTCTTTCTGTTTCAGTTCAGTTCGCCACTGCAAACTTTTCAATACGACTATTCTGTGATTGGCAAGACACCTAAGAGGAGTGACCAACCTTACCGGACTAGCATGAGCACTCCCAGTAAACTATTTCCTGAGCTTTGTCAGTTCTGCTTATCCCCAACAGAGTGACTCTAAATTAGTATAATAAACATATTGATTGATTTTTTATTAGGACTGTGCATCAACAGCAACACTAATTCATGTTATATGCCAACAGCAAATAAATCAGAAGCTCATGCTGCCAAATAAAAGCTTCCTGAGAGGTCCTGCACAGTGTTTTAACTTTCGTCTCATAATTCCACACTAGCTATTTAGCACTTTAACTCCCTCTGCATTCCAATATCAATATTAGCCATATTATTTTGGTAATAGGCTATAATCTATTTATTGGGCTGTGCAATGTAACCATATTAATATTGATAAGAAAATGTTTATTGGTTCACATAAGTCAATATTATTTACAGCCTTTACCATTTATTTTGTTTTGTCACAGATCACTGTATTTACATTGTGATGTCTATCATCCGATAGACATCATGGTGGGTTCTTCCAAACAGATACAGGCAGGCCATGTGTATGAAGGCAATACAAATGGGGAGAGACAGCATGACACAGAATGTGTTGAGTCAGAGGGGGATATGATTAAATATGATATTTTTACTTCATGAGATTTTGGTATCATCACACAGACCTGTTTTCAGACAATATATATATTGGGATAATTTCTAATTTATGGTCAGGACAAATGTGGCATGCAGAGGAAACAGGCACCCAAAACAAATTCATAATAGATAAAAAGATTATATCATATCATTAAAATGGTGCTTGAATACTGATTTATCTGTCTTGACCTGACCATGTAAAGTGCCTTGAGATGATGTTGTGATTTGGTGCTATTCAAATATAACTGAATTGATTTGAATGAAAACAGCTGTACAGGCCGTTTGGAATCTGTCGGTGAATGTCTTGTATTCAATCTCGATTTACAGTAGCGACATTTGAATTTTAAATGTGATGGCAGTTGTGGGGTCACTGGCTTCAAATGTGATCACAGCACACCCACACAGTGACTGACAAACTCTTAATAAATATCACAGAGGAAGGTTTTCCTTCAATTCTGTGATTAACATTTAAAGTTGTGCTGCTCTCAGAGATGTGTTCGGGTGCTTAGCTGTTATGTCTGGAGATGATTGTGCAGAATTTTATACATTGAAGTTTGTGTACTGACCATTTTGTTATTCTTGTTGAACTAATTGGAAAAAGGCTAATCGTTTTCCACCATAGAGGTTTATTCAGCTGCCATTTTTCAGCACCTGGATACCTTCATTCAGGGAATTACATTACATTACATTTCATTTAGCTGACGCTTTTATCCAAAGCGACTTATAATAAGTGCATTCAACCCCGAGGGTACAAACCAAGAACAACAAGAATCAAGAAAGTACAAATTCTTCAAAACTAAAGCAAAACTACAAAATGCTATAAGTAAGTGCCATTTAAGTGCTACTAAATTGTTAGTTTCCAAAATTGTTAGTAATTTTTTTATTTTTATTTTTTATTTTTTTATTCAAGGTATAGTCTGAAGAGGAATAAATGGATGTGGAATCTGTTCGCGTTGATTAATTCCCTTTCCGGTTTATGAAGGGGGCAGGTAGAAAGTTACCTATAGTGAGGTCCACAGCACCATCATGGGATCTGCAGATTGTCCTAGAAGCACCATTTGAACCCCTTGGGTGAGTGGATGTGAAGATGGTGACTTTAAAAAACAGATTTCTGATCGGCCTAACCACAGCAAAAAGGGTGGGGGAAATTTAGGCTCTGTCTGTGGCATTTTGTACCTGATGGTCTGAGTATGGGTCTTCATCGTAACCCAGCCTTTATTCCTAAAGTGGTTGGCACTTGCACTAAGATAGAGGTAATTTACTAGGGGCCTCTTCACACATCTTAACACAGCATAAATTATTGTTTTAAATCTAAAATGTTTTCGTGAAGACGTAGCCCTCAAAATGTTGACTTACAACCTTCTAATTGTTTACAATAAAAGTGACAGCAGCAGGTTAACTAAAGAGACTTCAGAATAAATCAGTTGTCTGCAAAGCTTCCTGAAATGCCTCCTGAAATCATTTCTTAACGTTGTAATGGATGATCAATGTTCAGATTCTTTTGAGTTGCGAAGATGTTGTACACAGTTGATGTAATTAACCTAGCTGCCAAAGCCCTTGAATGCACATCTGTAATGCAAGGGACTTGCATTAAAGAAACTATTAAAAGTTCGATATTCTGCTTCAGTAAAAGCACGACTTTGAAAGCTGTATAAAAGAGAGACTGTGAGGTGATGCTGTCAGCTTTCATTTGATGATCTTTATTAGCACAAAGGATGAACTGAGCATCGATGTTTTGCTCACTGTCCCTCAGGGATCCTCCGCAGCATTTTAAAAGAGTCTACTACTTCGATGAGATATTAATTTCCTTATATTGAAAAAATGATTCACTGTCCAAACCAATGCACCTCAAATGGGCTGAGATCTTGTCAAGTCTAGATGAAGAGATGGACGTAGTTGTAAAATCTAACTGGACTTGGCTCCTCTTCTCAATATTTAATGATGAGAATAAAGTGTTTAACATTTAACATGTTTCTTCTCAAATTCGGTTATTATTATTGGACTGTAAATTATGAGCTTCAGGATTCTTTTAAACACATGAATAAACTCCCCTATTATGAACAAAGCAAGTGTAATTGTGCCAGATTAGAGCTTTCCTATTTCAGTGCACTGTTGTGATTAAAATACCCTGCTCCAAGCTTGTATTACTGCGACACCTATTATTTTATTTTAATACATTTTTTAAGATTAAAAAAAGGCCTCTCACTTTTTTTCAGATTAAAAGCTTACAAGATACAAAGCTTTGAACTTTCTAAATCATGTGATTGGCACGTGGCTTGAATTATACAGGTTTCCAACTTAACATACTAAACCTGTTGAGGATGTTCAGTATGTGCCTACAGCATGTTTTTCTATACTAATGTATTTAATTAAGATATATTTGTATATTGATATTGACATATGTTTCTAAAATAAAGCTAAATATTAATTAAACATATATTTTGGGGTAATTTGATATAATATATACACTATCTGATTCATTCACCTTTGTGTGTGTATATATATTCAATATTTTCTATATACAAGCTGTCTTATATAGCTGTGAAATATGCCAGTATTAACAGTATACCAGTGAAAGCACTATGTCATCATCCTACCAGACTAACATCCCTATCAACATATTCAAATCAATTAAACAAAGCACTGCCTGTACTACCTCACTATTACTACTACGATTAACAATGGGCCAGGCCACTGATTTCTTTTCTGATCTGATACAAAGTAAAATCAGGTCTTCCATCACTGAGATTAGGACAGAAAAAAATCCCTTCTTTCAAAAGCTCATCGTGTTCACAAAATGTACTTGTATGTATGTTCTTCTAGGGGTCTTCAAGCCTTTATTTCACAGGTCAGTTAAGCGTGAAAGGGGGAGAGAGAGCAGGGAAGACATGCCACAAAGAACCGTGTTTGAACTGAACCTGTAACACTAACCCTTAAACAGGTGAACCCTGTTTTATATAGAATGACATGTAATACATGACATCAAAACAGAAAACATCACTTTAGGCATACATTTAGTGAAATTCGGTTGTTTGTCTCCAGAGTATGTCTTAAGGAGCCATTTCCGGATCCTGGGCAATGAAAATATAGAGAAATGGTCATATTTCCTCACGTCAATCGAATAACATTAAATTCATGCAAGAAGACACATTTTGCAGAAAAGTTATAGCCCTGATCTTTTTAAAGGTATTTATTGTTGCACACATTTATTTCATTACTTAGTCCATGACTGCATTTATTCATTCAGCTGGGATATTTATTCATATCAGTTTTGATGGAATGCCATTCTGTGATTTTAAGAACGTGAGGAGCTCCAGCTGTTCGACTATGAACACCTCTTCCTCAGACAACAGCAACATCACCTCATCATGTTTTGTATTGTGAGTAAATCTCAGACGCCTGACAACATTTGTGGTGTTGCCACAGGACCTCACATCACAGTCCTCCCACACACATCACATACAGCGTAGTCACTGTTCTGAGAACTGAAAAGTTCCACACATGACTGCGTCTAAGGTCAGACATCATCACTGTCAACCCATGTTCAGCGGCTTTTGTATTTCAATAACTGCAGTTTGCATATGACTATGACAGGTGGAAGGAGAAGTAGTTCCTCTCAAGCGGGTATTGTTTTGACTAGATCCTGGTGAAAGTGCTGTTACTGTCTGCTGTGTCCCTGCTGATGATAAAACACATAGCTTAACCACGATCCCAATACCAGAATCCAGGGCAGTAAATCTGTATTTACTTTTTTTAATGTCACCATTGCTTCAAACACAGACCACAGGGTGAAGAGCAGCGCTAACTGGTCTGAAGTCAGTGTGTCAGGCAACCATGTTGACACTGAACTGACAGTGCCCAGTTTTTTAACACTGTATAAAATGTGTAATAACTACAACTCATTTTGCATTCTGTTATGATTAGATTAGGTTATGAAAAAAGATCTGGTAAAAATGTTAAAAGAATACGTGCAAACATAAGCACACATCTCTATTTAAAGGAGTTTATTATTAAACCTCACTCCTCACTGGCCTATATGAGGCATCTGACATGAGACATTTTCATTGAAATGAGGGACTGCGTTGTCCTCCTTGTAATATCTCACTGTCCTCATGTGATGGAGATATCGGCCCAATGCGCATCTGTCAGGGAACCTTGGGACGTCTCCATAGTACAACATGCTGACGTTAAGGATAATGCAGACTGATGTGCTACTATGGTTTAAAATATGAGAAGGTAAGTAAACAATGACAATTTAAAAATGTCTTTAGTGTATTTGCAATATAATGTACTTTATGAAGTATCATATACTGTATCATGGAATAACACTTGACTATTGGTGTACCGTTTATGTAGCAGGTTATCTACACAATAAACACAATTAAATGACCACATATGTATGTATACATTTATGTGTAGGATTTATTTCTACCTTTTCCCATGGAAAATATATGTGGCTGAAATGATCTCAATCTAGATATAAAATAAGAGAGTGGAGGACGCCAGGTAGTTTTAAAAAATATATGTATTTTTTGTTTATTTTCTTTTCAGCAGAAAATTATTTCTTTATGTTTCATACTACTTTTTTTTCATAACAGTACTTCTCCTCGCTTCACTGCTGTGGTTTTAATGTTTTACCGTATTTCATGTTGAAGTTGTTAATGATGAGGACTCTTCTTCTTGACTAAATGTGATCTTAGAAAAGGTCAGGAAATTGTCAAAAAAAAGTATTCGTCCACATTAACTTTTGTCTGTTTCATTCATTATTTTGTTTTATACTGAAATACTTTCCTGTCTGATTGTTTCTGTTCCTACCCTTGTGTGTCTCAAACCTCCAATTTCATATCTGTCCCTTGTGTTCCTGTCTTTCAACTCACTGCCTATATTAGCCCTTTGCCTTGCCAGATTGTCTTTGTTGCCTCCTGTGTGCGTTGCTCTCTAGTTTCCCTTCACATTGTTTGATTCCACAGTTTCTGACTTTTGTTTGTTCTCTCACTTTTACTTCTTTTCTGGATTTCTGCCTACGCCCTATCTGCTCCTGTTTGGTCTGATTGCCGGAGTGTGACCTGCTTAAGCTTCAGTAAAGACTTTTCCTTTTGACATCAACCACAGTCTGCTGTCTGTCTCTCAGCATTTGAATGTATTCTTTTTGATTCCTATTCAAATGTGCTTTATTGGCATAAAAGTTTAAAATGAAACAACATTGCAAAAGCATCAAAATACTATTTTGGCGGGTACACAAAACTGAAAATAAACACTTGAGTCTCTGAAACAACTGTGGGAGAATGGAGGGTTATATGGTCAGCCTGTATTCAGGGAAACACACGTAAAAGGTCAGTATTGATTTAACAGTGCGTCTCTATTATTTCCCAAATGTTTCATGTCTCATCCAATTACGTCTGATGATCCAAGCATTTCCAACAAGCCAGGAATTACAGCGCTGCAGCAGATAAAATCCCATGCAGTTCAGTGTGCAGTGTCATCTGTGACTGTGACTCGTAATGACGTGTGGGACTTCTAAAAGCCACCTTAATGGCAAGACAGTTATCAGCATTGTGTTGTAGATGTCTCTGATGATTATCATTTAGTGACATACCGCGCATTCTCAGCAGTGGCTGAAGCTACAAGTGTCAGATATTTTTTGGCAAAAAAATTGCGTGCACGACACAGTTATGGTAAATTCCGGTGGGTTTTTAAAGTAAATAATTTAAGGCAAAAGGGAATTGTATACATATTAAAAGACCTCCAAAGATGTTCTTAATGTATTCATGTAATTTTGAAATTTCTTATCACATTAAATTTAATAATGTTTGACACAGAGAACGGTGTTTAGTCTTAATCTTGACAATGTGCATAAGGATGTGATGACTGATGTGATGCAACCTGACACCATCACCAAGGATTTACAAAAGTCTGCAGTGAAAAAAATAAAAAACACATTGAGGTTTCACCAAAGAGATAGTTGGAGCCTTCCAAATGAGGCGTCTGAGGCCTGATTATTTATAGTCTTGTGATTTTTCCTTTACTTGACATCGAAAGTAGGACATGGAGACAGGAAATACAAAAAATAAGAACGAGAAGAATACAAATATTATATATATATATGTATATTATCAGGTAGCTTTAGAATATGATCTTATCTCATGTGCGCGTCACATAATAAGCATGTGTATCTATCTCGTTCCTCCTCTCACCCTCCTGACAGTATAGCCTGGGCGCTGAGGCCCAGCTCGACTGAAGCAGCTCACCTGCTGCCTTTGCAAGCACAGCTGCCCAACCTCCATTTAAAAATTATACAAATCATGTTATGCCCCGTGACTCTTCTGAAAATAAACTTCCGTGGCAAATGTGGAGACTTCACATTTACACGTGGGCACTGATGATGGCTTGTCTGATTTTGCATTGATCACGAGGGGCTCAGAAGTGAGTGATGGGTTAATTAAGGCTCCGGGGAAACAGGTAAACAGCGAATCTGCTTGACACGGTGCGCATACGAAGGTAACTTCAGCTGCCCCCATCTGCAGCAATTTCACAGAGGATTGTCTCCACATGCTAATTCTACCCTTTAATACTTCTCCCTCAGTTCATCCCTCTTTTTAATAAGCTTGAAATTAAAACAGCAGCACATGCTTTTACAGAAGAAATGATAGGGCTCAACAATGGGAAGAGAAATGAGTGGGGGGGGGGGGGGGACATCAAACAACAGCAATATCAAAGCAGAAGGTGCTGAGGCACATAGTGTGTGTTTGAGGACAGAACCAGAGGTGAACTCCACTTCGATTCCATCACTCAATAACTGGCTCCAGCATCTTTACCTGTGGATGACACCACCACACTCTCGAGGGATTTGGCTCCATTTTAATTAAACTTGCACCAAGTTTGACATGTAGAAGCTGCAGAGATATGTCTGAACATATCGTTTTTACGTTGAGCATCATCTCAGCTTCATTCAAACTGTTCCTCCATCCAATGCAAATAAATGGGTGTAAAAATGGAGATGCAAATGGCCAAAACACGAGAAACACTGGAAATAGTGAGTAATTACCTCTGAGGCCAATATATCTCGTGAAAAAACATTTCTAATCATCTAAACTCTAACACTAAATATGTTTTGTAGCTATGCATTATGCAAAGTTTTTCTATTAACATAATGTCTTACTGACTTAGCAAAACCAAAACCAAAACCTACTTACAAGCCATTGAAAGGTTGCTCTACGGTACTTTGCTAAGTGATGCATCGCCTTTGTATCACGTCACCTCAATAATTCACAGTGTTATGTGCGTATAGCCATACTTTAGTGTATTTATTTGCACACAACCTGGTCCTTCCAAAATGTTGACAACAATTTACATGCAGTTACTAAAATGTAATAACTTCCAAGTAAACAAACAAATGGCTCCCAGGCATTTGACAGCCTTCTTTTTGTACATAACACACCTGCTCTGTGGCTACACCTATATCCCCTTTTTCTACTTTCTCCATGATCCACAAACCACCTTCTGTGCATAATGATAATTTCTGGCGGAAAAATTTTACTTCAAATAGACTACTGAACACAATTTAAACGACAAGGACAAGTTATTAATGTACGTATTACAATATGTTGACGCTGATGCACATCAACGAAATATCCACAGACATTTTTGTTTTCCAGTTGATGATCTGATGTTGCAGCCCAATCTCAACTTGTAGTGACTCCAGCTTCATTTAAGGGTTTTATGGTTCTATTCAGATGCTCAGATCCTGGTTTGGTTTAATACAGAAAAGTTCGCAAGGACTTAAAAAATAATCAACTATATTTACATTTCAACAAAACCACTAACATCTGTCTCTGGTGTGACAGCTGAGCTCTTTACATCTGACAACTACTACTAGTGACTCCTGGTTACTTAGCTTCTGTTAATAAAGTGTAGGGCTTCATTCATTCAAAATTTATGTTACCCGATATATGTAACCAGATGGAGCAGAAAATGGTGAGACGGTGCAGTACTTAAATTTGGGCCGTTTCCTATTTGCACTGTTGCTTCTCTGATGTTCTAACAGTCAGAAAAGAACAAAAATAGAAAAGCAGGATATCTCAACCAAGTCGGGACAGGTATTCCTCAAGAGTAATAAGTACACAAACAAATGTTTCATCAATACCTTTGTTTTCTAGAGGTTCCATCTGTTCGCTGAGACAAAACCGAGCTGGGTTTGTCTTTCTGATTCAGTTCCTGAGTAAACGTAACAGTCTTCAGTTGTAGTCAAAGTTAAGTTCACAAACTAAACTGCAGCGTTTCTAGTTTCTAAGTTCACATGTTATTGGTCCCACTTAGTATCAAAGTTTGCATATTCTTTACAAAGTCAGCACATTGTCTATTCTTATCATTCTGCCATAAATATAACTCTTTTTGTCCTATTTATCATGTTCTGCAGATTAAAAAAACACTGTAATTGTTCCATTCCAGATAATTATGTCTGACTTCAGGGCTCTTTGTAAACAGTGATAATGCTCAACAGTAAATTAATAGCCTCGTTTCCTGTGTCTATTTGGACCTTTTACGCTGTGCTCACATTTATTTTAAGTTTTAAAAATCTTGACTGTGTCCATCTTAATTGGACAATCAGTCGGAGGAGGCTTTTGAACAGTATGGTATCATTGTAAAGCAGTTTTCACCCCTGTTGCAGTTCCCATGCACAGTCACTGTCCGCCTTTGTGCACAGACCCAAAACAAAATGCTGTCATCCCGTGAAAGGGTGATAAGGGCAGAATAATTACCTGTCATTATTATCATGGAATATGATGATAATGGTTCCTGTTGTAAGTATTGCTATTCAGTGGATGTTTCAAAGGCCAGATCAACATTAAAATTGAGCTCAGGTGGTAAAAATATCAACAACAAAAGCCCTATTAGCTTTGGTGACCTTCAGCAGTGTTTCCATCAATAATTCAATGAACTGTATATTAACATGAGCAATCCCTTTTTTTGTGCTGTGACATTTATTTTGAATAGAGCACTGAGGTAAGTTAGCTTGAGCTCATTAAAAAACTATAATTTATGAATTGCAGTAAACCGGAAACTTGGCCTCCAGCACAGCGTGACAGGTGTGTTACGGGGAAAATTACGAACAGAAAAAAAAAAGACAAACACAAAGTGACAAGTTGCTCGGGAGGCAGCTAACAGAATTATTTGTAATGGGTGCATGTGCATTTCATGCATGGCCCCTCAAGTGAAAAGAAGCACAGCAATGTGTTTTCATTAGACACCAAAGATAAAACACTACAGGCCACAGTATTTCAGATAGCTGTGCTTTAAAAATCTGTACTCATCAGCTCCAGGTAGAAATTGCACATGGCAGCTATCAGAAATAATTTTTGCAATTTTGCGTGACCGCTCCAAAGCTTCTTTTCCATGTAAGAGCGAATGAAGGTTAATGAAAAAGGCCTTATCTTCCTCCTATATAATTGAACGCGAAGGTATCACGTTATTAAAGTATGATAATGGAGACCCAGACATGCAGCTGAGTCCCAGATGACCTTCTTATCACTCTGGTACTACCACTGACACCATGGGTGAGGTTACAACGTTTGTGCACCAGAGTGAGCAGCTCCAGCCACTACCGGTGTCTCTGTGGAGCCTGTCAGCAGCCGGCTGAAACTGCCTTCGCAATATGTGACCCACCCCAGGCTGATGCAATCTGCTGGCATTAATCCAATGTTGGCTTTATTGACATTGATCGCTGTAAATTATTTTCATTATGCACAAGGTACTACAAGAGAGTGAGGAGTCTTACAGTCACCAAACTACAATATGTAAACGTGTAAGCTGACTGTGTGCCCCATTGTTACAGCCCACGTCGCTGGAGCTAGACACTGAGCACCTGCTAACACTAGTGTCACTCACCACAGCAGTCATCAGGAGATTTAATGGTACTTATGAATCTAATAATACTTTTTTAATTCATGAAATCTGCAATAGCAGATGTAAAATAAACACACACACACACATATATAAAGAATGTAGACAAAGTTTCTACTGTTGTATTCCTGTGTATTATGGGACGGTGTGGGACTGGCAAATATGTTTTGCATGATACTGCAACAAAAATTTACTGTGAGCCTTTACTCTATTTAAAGTCATATGTTATATTAAAAAAATACACCAACATTTAAATTGAATTAATTCTTTAAAAGGGCTGTTTCTCATCTGCCAGATCCAAGTGCAGAACCTCAGTAGAGGAGTAGACTTCGGAGATACTGATCTGTTGTCAGTGTCAGTGGTCAATAGCAAATATGGATACCCCACTGAGAAATCCTCTTCTTTATCCCGGCAAGATACGTGTCCCGATACGAACCAAAACAGTGGCTCATGTCTGTGCAGGAAATTAAATTGTAAACTTGTGTACCGTCACCAGCACAGTGTTAATCACAGCTAAATATACATGAAACAACCTGTAGTCTCTGATAGAAAGTAATCTTCATTTGTCATGGAAAAGATGAGGCAGTGCATTTATCAAAGGGAAGCCTAACGAAGCATAACGTTTCTCATTTATAATTATTTGATTATCTCTCTGGCTGCTTCATCATGCTTCAGTGTTATGCACCGCTGGGGCTTTACACAGCCGCATGGATTTCAGAGAGGTGGTAGAAAGCTGATGTCCCATTAATGATAATGTTCTAAAAATAATGTGATTCAAGCGTCCTTCATACTCAAGCAGACACCAAAGCTCGATAACAATATCAATAGTCATTTATTTTAATTCTTGTGATGCTGAGAAATATACTTTCATCCCCTTGCCTGCTGGAGTCTGAAATGTCACACAGGGAGTGTGCTTTGAGGTTGAGTCACTGAAGGAAGCAAGAAAGCTGCTGTTGTCACGCTGCACTTCAGAATAATGCAATTCAAAGGAAGTGTCAATCCTTTTAGAGGAAGGTAGATTTTAATACTTTCAGACTCCAGCGTAGGCATTAAGTGTGCATTTTTTTCGAAATGCATACGTAGCACCAGCACAGCCTTTCCTGAAAAAACTAAAAAACAGTAATAATCTCACCTTAGCAATAACCTGTACAAAGGTTCTTAATCAGGAGCTATAAATGAGGTGCTGTGTAAGGTTCCAGTTGGAGGAATCCAGTGTTTGGGGCTGTCTGTTTGAAAAATGGCTCCGACCTCGGCTTGTCAGTTGCAGCAGGAAGACAACTTGTCTGAATAAACACCTTTTATCAAGTTTCTCCTTTTTCTTCTGTCAAGTGCAGATAAATTCACATGTTGGCGGCTGAAATAATTGAAAGATCTACATTGTTGAAGACACATTATACTGTATTATAATATATAATTTCTTGTTTTAAAGGGTGGTTTGTTTAATGTGCGTAAGTTCAAATTGGATTTACAGTGTAGAAAACGGTTAGGCACTAGATGTTCACAAGTTCACATTCATCAACACTTGTAGAGAAGTCTGATCTGTCCTTGAGTCACTCTGCAGGAGGACAACGGGTCTAGACACACAGACAGTCACCAGAGACAAGAGTCAGTGTGGGACATACTGAGACAGACTGAAACCATAGAAGTAATAATGCTTGTATATGACCTCAACCAAGTAATGTACAATAAAATTATACCCATCTTTTTTTTCAGGACAGCAAGGGCTTTCAGAATATGTATACTGAAGTTATGTCCCATGAATATAGTTATATGACCATAAAGACAGACAAACAAATTAAACGGACATTGAATTGGACAGAATTCACTCAAATAACAAGAGAACAATAATGAACAAGGTTTTTGGCTTTTGCAAATTGTTCCCCCCAATTCCGGGTAATCAGGAGAAAATTATGAACAGTCTAACCAACATCAAAAACAATTTGTTTTCACGATGTGTCCTTCCAAATATATGAGAATGTCTTACAGTATTTTTGTGCAGGATGTCCCGGAGGTCAACATAAGAGTAATGATAGATATAAGATACTTTGAAAAATCTATTTCAGTCCTTAAAAAAGAGGATTGCAACAGTGGAGGCAACAGAAGATATCATGTCAGAGTTTTGACCTTACATCGGTACAGTTAAAATGCTGTCTTTAATTGTTTGCACTTGCTTGTGTATTAAAAAAAAATGACTGGTTAAATCAGGTTATATATTTTATAATTTATCTTCCTCGAAAGAAAGGACTCATGCCTCTCTCCTCCCACACATAAGTAACACATTTTATTATCAAAACAAAAATAAACTCTTTTGAGGTCTTTGTGAATTCCTCTGTAATTTGAACTGTGTGTTACCTTAGAAACATCACGTTCAACAAACTTGTGTAATAATGCAATTTCCAGTTGAAACCATGGCCTGAAACTCCAGAAGCTGCTCTGGGATTCACAAACTTCGAAAACTGTATTGTGTCATGATGTGAAACCACATGGAATGGAATGTCACAACCTTTATGCATAATTATTTTGCTTTTTTTTTGTTTGGCAATTTATTTTGGCTGGCCAACTCCGGTGTCTTGACATTGGCTTACTGGAGCAATTTGGAATTTTTTAAGATGTTTTGTAAAGTGGGACACATTCTGATTTCAGGCACAGGAAGTTTGGGCACCGAAAAAAGAATGAGCACTTGTCTGATTGGGAAGGTACAGTAGTAGTAAAGACAAGACTGTCCTGTAAAATACGACCCCAGAGGTCGTCTGTGCAGCAGCGTATAACGACACATAGTTAGATTTTATTGTTAGGTGACCTCTAGTGGTCATTGTAATTGTAACGGGAGCAAAGGAGGAAGTTAGGTGATGTGCTAAAAAGAATGATAAAGTCTTTGAGCTGGATGGAAGACACAGGACTTTGACACATGAGACTGCTCTTATTTTCCTTCATCCATGAATGTTCCAAACCACAATCTTTTACGAGGCATAACCAAGAAGTACTCGTGCCAAAACAGACTTAGCCACCTTTATTATGGTTAGTACGACCACAAAGGTCTGGTACCCCTGCTGCTCGTCTGTCCCTGTATGCCATATCTGAGGTTAAGCATGTGACTTGCCCTCTTTAATCAGTTTATTAAGAACACTGCACCATTCTTGGGTATTGGCTCAGACCCAGTTAATCATAGTGTTGATGCCTCATGTCTGAAACTTGTTTTCACACTGCATCACAACTTTCTGCAGATTTGTCGGCTGCACATGCTTGCGGACTCCGATAACAGACCAGTGAACAACCAGTATATCAATGACCATCAATAACCTCTTTAATTGACCCCTTTCTTTTTCTCAATATACTAAAAACAAAATGTAGGACTTCAGAGAAAGCATGGTATTACTGGGTACATATGAAATCCTCTGTCATGCCATAAATCATTTTACAGACAATTGTCACCTTATTCCATCTGCAGGACCTGTGAATAAGTTAGAGAAAGATATTATTATTTTGTTGGGTATGATATAATATGTAATAGGTTTGTATTTTGGGTGTGTTATTTGGTTAATTTGTTATTTATTGTTTACTTGTGATCCTATTAATTTGACTGGAAATAGGTCATCAGGACGGGGGGGGGGGGGGGGGGGGGGGCATAGTTGATTTAAGCTCCAGTTCACCGATGTAGGAAGTAAAGAGGGTGAGTGGGGACGCTGCATTTTTGGTTGACTGCTTAACTGTGTTATGCAACCTGCTATTTTCTGTTTGACAGATTTAATCTATGAGTTGGTGCATGGACAATCAAATGGATCTTATTTTTTCTTCAATAGAAGTTTAAACGCATTTTTACAGATTCGAGTGTTTTTGGATCAGCGCGTCATTCAATTTATTAGGCCCTACCTCAGTCATGTTTGTTTTCAAGAAGTCCCTATACCATCCATTTATTTTTTTGCTGAAAATAATTACAATTATTCTAAATCAACACTCATTCACATTAAGTTTTGTGTTCTCCTGCACTTACGTGACAGATTTATTGCTCATTCCTGCTTTACAGGATCTTGCAGCAGCCGCTCTGCCTTGTCTCACCCTGAAGCCGAAGCTGTAGAGGTGGCAATTGTTCAGATTATGACTGATAATGTGATTCATTCTACGATGGTCTGGATATGTCTATAGTAGCTATACTGTGACATGTGTTACTGCTCATGTTAGCGTCCGCCTATAACGCAGGTATTAAACCACAGGGGATTTAGGATGTTATGATACAATTGTTTTTTTGGGGCTCTTAAGCAACTGTACTGTAACTCAAATAGACAACCATCGACTTAAGGCAGTGACTGGGCTTTTGGGTTAGGGCAGTTGTTCAGATTAACTAGCTCTGCGTTAGATAATTTCCATAACAACCGTCAGGGATCATGATAACACTAACACTTAAAATCACATAGGAACTTTTATCAAAAAAAAAATAAAGAAAGTCAATGTTTGATTGTCATTATATTCACCAAAACTGTCATGGTTACCAGTATCATCATGGCACTTTTAAAATGGGCTGAATACATTGAAGCTAGAAGTGACAATATTTAGACAAATGGGTGGCGCTGTGGCGGAGCAAGGAAAGGATTTGAATAAAGACCAACCTGATGACACTACGCCTGCCCATCTGCTGCCATGCTATTACCAATAAAGTCAGCTCCATTCAATTGAGGTCATAACATATAAGTTGGGACTATTAGTTAGTTGCGTACATGAAGCGTAACCATTTAATGTTATTGCAATAGAGGGTACTTTGTGTGACCTTATACATGTGTGTGTAAATAAATGTTAAGTCCTTATGAGATATTTTGTCTGAGTTAGCCTGGTGTAGGCGGACATGCATAGCGACCTTGGATTTATTCTCAATCAGAACCACCAACTCCAAACTCTCATCTCAATATGGTAAGTTCTGGCATCAAAAAGACAAGATGGCCGCGGCCGGAACGCAAACTCAGGGATTCAAAGAAGCAGTGTTTTGTTATTGTCATCATCCTGCTAGACTACACCATTTCAGCTGTGTTCAGGAGCCCATGTTACCAGTATATGTAAATTATTTTCATTAGTATATAAAAAAGCTCACTTGTTCTTACGAGAGCTTTTGAGTTGTGTATGTGAGCATATGGTTTGTCTGTGTGAATTTTCTTCACTAGTGTTTTAGGTATAGCATGGGAATGAGGTGGTTTCATGTGTGTGAGTTAAATGTTGCAGTTGTGTATATGAGCTCTGTTTACAAGTATTTGCGGAAGCTTTACATTAGTGTGTGTAAAAGGTTAGAGTAGTTCATGTCAGAGCTTTGCAGTTGTGTTTTTGATTATATGTGCATGTATCATTATATGGGCTTTTCAATATAGTATGTGGATAAGTTTCCATAACCTTATGCATTTATGCATGATGATTAACAACTGACATGAACGCAGGAGTCTTGTGTGGGAGTTTCTCCTGCTGGAACACTCGTACAACCAATTCAACCACTGCTGGATTTTAAATGAACAAAATATGTTGGTTGGCAGACTAAACTTGAAACATGTTTTCATGTGCAGTGGGCAGATAAAGTCTGCTAACAAACAATGAAAACAGCTCATGCTGAAACAAAAAAAATTAGATGAAGCTTTTAGCAATTTGGACTGACAAACCATGACATATTCCTCTATTCTGAAGTCCCAACATTGCAGTACATTGAACTAAATGTTGCTAAATGAATTTTCACCAAGTTCTACAGCCTAGCGACCATCCCATCTCCGTGAGCAGTCCAGGCACATGGGAGGTACACACAGATAGTATGCTGGCAGTTGGATTAAATATCAATAGGAAGTATAAATATATCTAATTCAATGTTTAATCTACCTTTCTATTCCACTGTCCCTCTTGCCTTGGGCTGTAGCTGCAAAAGACAACTCGACTACACTTCATGCATCAAACTATTCAAATTAAAGCACTCTGCAGAGCTGTGTATATATGCACTGCATCTTTGATCAAGTAAGCAGTTGTCTTTGCTTTTAAACCAAAATATTGGTTAGTCCTCAGAGAAGGGTAGAGATGTCCATCTCCTTTTAGCTTTGGTTGATGCAAGTTTTTCAAAGCCCTGTCATTAAACAAACTTTAATGGTTTTATTAAACATCACTAAGAAAGCTCAGGACTTCAATGTCCCCACAATGTCATCTTTTAGTCATGTTTAATGCTTGGGTTGATAATCCTGGAAAAGATAGCAAGAGCAGGTTACCTCTTGTCAAAGCTACGACTATATGAATGCACACTGCCTGGCAACTGCTAGAAGCCATCCCTAGCTGCTACTTTATGCTGACTTGAACCAACTAGTTACTCAGTCAGCAAAGTAAAAACACACACGCACACAGATGAAATTATCACCATGGGTTAACTAATAATTGAAATCCCTTTTTAACAGTAGACAACGGTGGACTACATCACAGTATAAATGATCATGCCGCTGGGACATACAAAAGATTTGGCCTGTTCTTTGTTCACTGAAAAGAAAAAGAAAAAAAAGAAAACCTTACAGCAGAGACACAAGCTGGAATAACGATGTCAAATGAAGACTTTCTTTAGCCTCAAGTAAAAAACAATCAACCTCAGCTTACTGTTCCTGCATTCTTTCCATATTTGTGAGGCGGATGTGCTCGCTGTCAAAGTGTCACCCACTCTTCCTCTGTTATTTTAAGTCTACCCTGAAGAATCTACTGTCTCACCCAAATAAAGACTTCAAAAACCTCAGGCTGCATTACACTCATAAACACACAAAGCTTCCACATTATTTTGACATATTGTAATTTTGATACAGACTGTGTTGTGTATAATTCAGATTTTCACATGTCTGTTATATGCTTATACCACAGTGTGACTTACTTGCAGGTTGACCACAAACAAAGAACAAAGAGCACCAGAAATTTGGGAAATCTAGACGATAATTCTATACAAATTCTACTGAGCAGACAATAGGATGACAAGATATCCCTGAACATATCATAACAGCTTACATTTGAACATATGCATGCCCTAAATAACTTCAAAAACAGAAGAAAAAAATGTAATGTTGATAGAATAATACTAAGTTAATTCCTAGAGTAGTCGACCCCTTTCCAACTAACAACACCTCTCATGAGAAAGCCAGAGCAACAAAGCACTCAATTTTTCAAAATGTCACCTGGAATGACATCCAAAACTAAGAAAAGAAAGAAAGAAAAAACAACTGTCTGAGCTGAGGCTCTCTATTTGTAGACTCTTATTCAAAGACAGTACGTCGTGCAAATGTTTTGTCTTTCTTCACTTCTATCCCTCAAACCCTCTTCACCTATGACATAGAGTTTGAAGCATTCTGAGAATATGACAATACCTGTTTGTCAAACACTTACATGGCATCACACAGGGATGGAAGTTGAGAAGAAGTTTTAAGGTAAAAAACAAATTTGAAAGACTTTCTTCTATTCATTGAAATCGAATGTACAAAAGCTCTTGATCATTGCAATGATTGTTTTCAGACGCGATGGGGAGCTTTTCTTCATTTAATACTTCATTATTCTAACAATTAGAAATCAGTGTATCATCAAAATGAATTTGAAGCTGTTACTTTAACATAAACCTTACAATGCTGCTTTAGGCACTCACTAGGTCTGCTGCCCCCATTTAAACAAACTTACAGTTAGCATCAGCATTTGCAAACCAGAGATAGATAAAACATGCAGTGTGTCAGAGAGCCAGACCTCCCAGGTCCAAATTAACACTGATTCAATGCTATTGCCTAAATAAGAAACCTCTGCAGACAAATTACAGATGTTAAGCTATGGGCTAGTTGAGGTCGGTTTATCGCTGCCTCAATTCCTTTGTTATCTATTTAGAAAAGGTCTATTACACATAGTCAAATAAAGCTGAACTGTCAGTAGCCATCTTTGAGAGATTACCATCAGATTTGATAGATTCACCCTTGTGTTTGGAATGCAAGCCACTCCCTCGGCCACGCCAAAAAGCCACGCTAATATGGAAAAAGGTAGAAATACATTTTGCATGAAATAATCATTTACAATTTGGTATCTTTACTCATCTGTGATATTCAAGAGTACTGTGCTGAATATTTACTTTGACTTTACACATCAACACAGATACATTTTAAATCAATGACAGCACATATTTGCATTTAATCTGTAGGCAGGTTTATAGTTAAATGTGCGCTTATCAGTGAAATCAACTTGAGTAGTTGCAAGGAAAATAGCTCACCTCTGTAGGTAAGCAGCAATACCAGCAACAGTAATACAGCTTTCCAATTACTTTCCAAAATGTATTGGACATAAACAAGATGCTTCAGCTATTTGGCTCAACTAAATCATGAGGGTCATGATCTTAAGTTACGAAAATAGGAGATTCTGTAAAAAGACTGAAATGGACACTACAGCATGACTGAGTTCAGCAATATAAATAAAAAAGTTATTGACTATTGCTTCATGACTAATTTGAAAAACTGTGCTCCTATAAAGACAAACACTAACAAGCACTTTTCAAAACCTATGTTACCAAGTGCTTTAAGCAGCTAAATTACAACAGGCAGGAATCACAAAGCAACAGAGTCAGAAGAGCAGATCATAAAACTGATAAAGTTTATTGCAATGTTGAAAAAATAAGATACAATCTTGTATTTCAAATAGTTATTACTTTTTTATTTTAAGGATTTTTAGTAAGTATTAATCACGAAATTTAGTTTAAAAACAGTATTTCTGAAATAAATAGTGTAGATAACATCTTCTTTATTAGTGTTGTAGAGTGAAGACAGTACTGCTCAGAGGACCGTCACTACCTCAAGTTGAGTTTAATACTCACATGAAATAAATGTGGACACAGGAGAAAATAGGTCGGGCCACTGATGCATGCTCTCAATTTCCACCACGTATCATCTCTGGTAAAGAAAGGCGAGGTCGACTAAACGGTGTGTGGCGCCAGTCTGTCCCTTCCTTCCATCAGGTAATGCAAGCTATGCAGCGGTTTGCACATATCAGACTGATGTCTTGTGATGCAACCCAAACAGCAGGAGCAGATGAATTAGTATGCAGACATTCCTGCTCCATCTGTGCTGATACAGATTATAAAACTGTCTGTGCTCTATTCCGTTGAAGCCTCTGGTGCTGACAGACATGGCTGTATGGGATAACCTTCATTTTTTTTCAAATGCACATCAATGACACCTTTGCAGGAAGAGCAGTACAATTAATATTCTTGCTCAACTGTTTTGCACCTTATGTCCTAAAAATTCCTGCATTTTGCAAGTTTATAAATATATATTACTAGCATGGACCAGTGTTCAGTTATATAACATCAGTTTGCGTAGGCTTATTACAGAATATTTAAGATGGCAACATATGAATACTTGTGAATATTTGTAATAAATATGTAAATATAGAGAGCAGAATATTTGAGATGATACATACAAACAAGATAATGAAAATGATGAGAAAGTGAAGAAGAATGCAGTGTGCAATGAGATTATGAGTGACTAAATGTGTGAAATTGCATGTGTGTGTGTGTGTGTGTATGTCTGATTTGTCAGTATTTTGTGCAGGAGGAGAATTCAGCTGGATGATGGCTGTGAGAAAAAGATACTCCTGAGCCTGCTGTTGCAGATTCAGAACAACTTAATTAGTCGCATTCATTCCAAACACAATGATAAATCAAATGAAAATGACTAAATCAGACAAACAGCATGGGAGAAAGAATAACATGTGTAATGAAAATATTTAAACAACCCAAAAAAACGAACTTAAAACCCTGGCAGGTTCCTCCTCATGTACCTAGCCACTGTGGTTTACTGTTAGACATCATACATACATCACCCTGCTGCCTGAAATACCCAGCACAATACTGGATGTGTAATAATCCACTGCTGAAAGCATTCACCAGAGAAGGCATCTCTGAACAATTGCCAAAACCTGTTAAATTAAATTAGAGAGCCTTTTGTGAGCCATTTCTAAAGTGAACCGGTGCCAAGGACACAGACAAGGTAGAGATGTTAGTACAGAGACAAACTAAGAAGTTGTTGCTTTTGCTTTTCCATGGAATTTGTTGACAATAAGAAAAAAATATAAGAAAAATAAGGAAACTGGTCTCGCACTTTAAATCATTTGCTATTTTTTACATCACCAATGTATCTTGGAAAACAACCACCCAAAAGCATCCTCAGCAGAGAAGTGAAAACATTGGTGAAGTGTTTAAATACCCAAAACATCATTAAGCTCCAATTTGCCTGACACATAACTTCTTGCAGTAGTGCATTTAAAGACTGCCCAATTAGATTTAGATGAAATTAGAGTAAAGTTAGAAATTAGCTGATATGGAATGAACAAGGTGTTACAGAAAATCTCAAAGTTTACAGAGAATATCTGGACTGATGTTCAGTGTGTTGTCACTAGGGCTGCAGCTATCGATTCTTCTTTTATCGATTAATCTAACGATTGTTCTTTTGATTAATCTAACAATTATTTTGTATTACTAGATTTATATAATAATGGATTTAAAACAAAAATGTAAATACTTGTGACAATAATATTTATTTAACAATCTTCTCTTAAATACAAACAAATCCGACAGAAACAAAGTATGCACTGCAAATCATTATTCCAGTCAAGTCAAGTTTAGTATAATTCAACATATTGAATTCGATATATTTCAACACAGTTGTGTACTCTAATAATAAAAATCAATATTTTCTCATTTCAAGTTAAATAAGGTTTACATACACAATAAAGAGCCTTTGAAAAAGTTCTCTTAAAGTAAAAGGCTTAATTTTTGAAAAAATAAATAAAAAGATGTAGTTTGAATTTCACCTTTTCTTCTTTTTTCAAAATATAACTACATTTCACATATAAACATTCTCAACAAACATTAACGACTAACCAGCTTAAATTTCCTCTTCGTTCCAGCTTTCTCTTGTTCAGTGATTTGAACTCTACCGTGTACTGCCAGAACTGGTTATAATAATATGTACATATTAGTTATTACTGGAATTGAAAACAAATCTAACAAACAGACAATGTCAGCAGCGTGACAGTAGCCAGAAACTACAGCGATTTTAATTTGAGATTTCAATGATAGGTGTTTTTGCTCCAAAGTAAGGGGGGGTGAACGAGGGATGTGTATACTTCCTCCATCAGTGTCGCAATTATGCAAACTAATATGTTTATCCAAAACAATACTACTTTTCTCCTTCATTTAAAGATTACTGTAACTGAAGTAACAATAATTGTCGAATATAATTTCTGTGATGGTTATCATAATGTCAAAATGTAAAACCGTCACAGCCCTCCTCCGGTCAGTAGGTGATCTCTTATTTTTGGAAAGTGATGTGTGGATACTCTTTATTCGAACTGTACTTCTGCCATACATGCCCATGGAGACACTGGCATTGAACACTGATGGATATGCTACTGAAGTCATCTCAGGGAGAGTTAGGGGAGAAACATTTGCTCTGTCAAAGCAGTCTCAAAGGCAAAGACACAGTTTCCATTATAAATATTTGAGTCTAAATGATCACAGGGTGGTGTATTCCTCAGGTTTAGCTTTAACACACTACAGTGTTATGTGACTATACATGAGCTGTGCTATATATGGCATTTAAGATTTACATATTTCCCTCATCAAGTTAATAAATGTGAGAAGTATACGAGTAACATTTTCACATGATTATTTTGTACCAATTATAAAGGTGTATTAGCTTCATTGAGCAATTCTTGAAGGATGCTAAATGAAAGTACATAAAAAAGTTTCATATTCCTTGGCAAAAGCCTGAGGCTCTTTATCTCCTCACCAAGTGTCATGTCAGAAGTATTTTCTCTATTATTTGTCTGTTTGATGGGTGTTGTGGGAAAAAGTCACCAGAACACATCTTGCAGAAAAAAAACCACAATACTTGACATGAAGCTAGCACTTGACCTTGAGAATAAGATAAGGCATTGCTCATATAGAAATGGTGAAATGGTGACATTCTTGACTTTGTTGCCTGCCGACCATGGCCCTGCTGACGATAAATGATTCTCACTGGGTTTCCAGATGTAGCTTGCCTGCCTGAATTACACTATTCAACTGATAAATGGCTGCAACATAAAGAAGTGCCCACTGCACCTTGTCGAAGAAGAGGGAAGACAGATGCCTTATACATATTTAAACACACGTAGAACAAAGAGAACAAGAGGTGAGAGCCGGCCCTCTGCTGGATTCCAAGCGATACCCAGTAATACGAGGCCCCCGCTCAGAAAACATTTAGAAAATCATACATGCAGAGTGCAGAGGAGTGGTTGCAGAGAGGCAACAAACAAAACAGTATTTCTCAGAAGAGTACAAAGATGCACACTGCCAAGTTGTATATTAACCTGCAAAGACATTCTACTGCATTGATCCAGTTTGACGTTAGGATGAAAGATCTGATAAACATTCCATCTGTGATACAAAAGCACCTGTAGCCTTAAACACAGCATTACTGAGCACGACAGCCAGAGATCACACCAACTAAAGTGCTGCATTACTGCCCAAAACATCACAGGTCAATAGTGTTCTGATTCTCTCTTCGCCCCAGTCACCCAACTGTCCTCTAGCTTAAAACAGAAAAGGTAAGGCAGCTTATTACGACCCAGAGGTGCATGCTGTTCGATGAGCGGAGGAGGAATTCAGTGAGTGTAATTTACAGAGCAGCAAAGTCAGCACTATGAGCAGGTCAGGTGGATGTATGAACCCAGGAGGAGACCACCACCAATTTCTCCATGACCTCAACCATGATTTGTATTCACTATAACTTTCAATTCAATTGTATTTGTATAGCCACCCCCCCATCATAAAATTAATTATCTCAAGGCACTTTACACAGTAAGGTCGAGGCCTAACAAAATGTACAATAAAACGGAGTGTTTATCAATGTTACCATGCCAGCAAAAGGTGCGATATACAAGAAGCAGGTATGCTCCAACGAGTTGTATTTGTATCACTGTGTTGACGTGTCAGCTTGGCCTGCCGCTGGTACAATCCCATCTGTCATAACGGAATGTTTATTTGTGTTGGAGGACTTGGTGCTGTCACTCGCCCTCTATCCCACTGACATTCACTGGAAATGGCTGATGGGTCAGTAATGTTGTTCACTGCCTGCTTTACGCTACGCCCTCTTACATTCAATCCAGTTAACAGGGACAGAACAGAAACCTCTAAAGTCCCCCTCCACTGGGTTGTTACTCTCACTCTGTTCTGTATATCTAAGCCTTTTTTTTTCCTAAATAAACTTTCATCCTCCCAGTGAATACGACACACTAACATCTGACCACAACATAAGATCTGGTCCTGGATTAGTAGCAGCTATCTCCAGAGGAATTATGAGCTGTGTTCTTTAATCTGATGAAAGACATTCTGCTCCTGCCCCTCTCTGTAATAACAGGGGGACCCGATCAGTTTATGCTGCTTATCTTACTGAAGCTCTTCAGATCATATGTGTTCTGATTGTCTTTTGGGAATTTTCATTATATATCTGTGATCATAAGGGACAGAAATACAGCAGGGTCAGAAGTTTGTGGATGTGAGATGCTCTGACGACAATGAGAAAACAAAGACGGCCTTTTATCCCAAAATAATAAGGAGCGGGACAGAAGGCCTCTAATCACTGCCGCACCTCTCTGCTTGATGCATTCTGTGCCGTCCCTTGTTGTTCAATGCTGAGGCCGTGGTCATTATCTTCATTAGACCCGCTGTGTTTAGCTGCTGTCTCAAGAGCATGTGTGATGTGGAAATGCCTTGATTGATTTTCCACTTGTCAACTCTCCCTTTTTACTGCCACCTTGGAAGTCGCTTGAGTCAACAGAAGATTTGCATGATTCTTAGATCTGAGGACCTCATTTGCACAGTGTCAATACAGATTCACTAAACCAATTGTTATTAAGTTCATCTGATGTGCCCTTCACTTCACAGACTCTACTGACTTCCAAGAACTTGTACTTGAAATAGAAAACATTTTCACATTAGATCACATTATTTGTACATAAAACAGGTAAAAACAAGCTGTTGATAGAAAGAACTTACTGAAAATACTGATTATTATGGCTGTTACGTTGTTTTACCATACAGTGAGTGAAAGTGCCGAAGCATATCTGATGGGATTAATTCAATATGTACCATGTAAATAAGAGCAGAAAAGTGTTTCAACATGTGGTGTGGTACCGCATATGATTTATTTTTACTGGCTATACTGTGTATTATAAGGATTTTTTATGTGTCCAATATCACACACACATGCACACATGCGGTGATCTGCAGTTTGTTCTTAAGAGTGAGGGAGAGACATAAAAGAACAGTGAGGTGATATTGTAATGGTTTAAATGCTGATAACAGTTAAAAATATTATTTAACTATTTATCCACTACCACCACAACACAAGATAAAAAATTATCTCCACAAGATTGTACTTTTTCCTCAAATGTATATTCTCCTGACTTGACAGCAACTCCAGTGTAGCAGAATATAAAGCATCCAGTAACACTTAAAACCAAGATGGATAAACAAGATGGAGATGTATAGAATTTTACTACAGGAGTGTAACAGCAACACAGAAATTGTCCATAGTGCAAAACATTTAAAAATAGAATAGCACTTAGTAGAACACATAAAGCCGCAAGGCCCAATCGTCCCCTTAAATTTAATCAAGCTGCTCCAAATTTCACACATTCATCCCTAATTTTCTCGGATTTTTGTTATCAACATCGGTGAATTCTTTCCTAGGAAAACGTATATAAAAATGCCCAATTTTTTTCTAGGATTCAGATCCAGACAAAAATGTAACAGTTTCTTGCCTGACACATATCACATCCCTCCCCCAAGTTTCATGGTAGTAAATAATAGCTAAATAATAACGGCAATATTTGAAAGTTAGCCTTCTTGAGGCTCTCTCTGTCTCTCTCTCTCTCTTTCTGTCACTTAGACACACACACATACATGAACACACACACAGACTGACTCCTGCAGCCATCACAGCCCTGCTTCCACTCCACTGACAACGACAGTTTGTCAAACTGTAAGCAGGGACTGAAAGACCCCTCCTGCTATCAGCCCAGCATGCAAAACTGGTGAATGAGAATGCATTATGGGAAATAGCACTTAGGGACTCATTGAACTGGTCCCTGATTGACTCTATGGACAATATATCACATATTAGTCTCTATTAATTCTGAATATAAAGACCTGCATTCCACAGTTCACCTGCTCTTTTTGATTTCATATCCGTGAATATATCTAAATCACAGTCACCTTTTGTGCCTTTTCTTTTCAAATCTAAGCAGGAAGAAGAGGTTTGTAACACCTAAGGCACACTGTGCTCATTGCTTAAAGTAACATATCTATTTTGATTAAAATTAAGGTAACTGGGGCATTGAGAAGTGAAATCAAAATTGCAGCTGTCTGGTCAAAGACAGTCTGAATGAGTCACATGGGGTTTGAAACTAAGGCTGGCTATCGTTTCAATTTGATCAAGCCTGACTCTGCTTATCAAACCTTGGATCTACTTAGCATATTTCTTGGAGAGAAAAGACATATTTAAAGAACTAGAGATCCTTTATTCTTGACATACTTAGGCTATAAAATCAATTGTGACAGGAATGTTTCTTTGTTTCCTCTCATCATTCTCCTTATGAGGAATGATAAATAGTTTAAAAAAACTAGTTCAACTATTTAAGTGAAAAATGGGGGGGGGGGGAACAACAATATTTAATGGAAACACCAACAATGTCTGTAAAGTCTGAATTTCTTGTGGAGAAAAAAAAAGTTTAGATCCAACCCTATTGGGGATAGCAGACTGTTTTTAATAATAATAATAATAATAATAATAATAATAATAATAACAATAGCAGAGAATAAAATAAAATGCTAAATAAATGAAGTTTACGTAATATAATCTGTGATAAAAACAAAAGCACTTAACATGAGGCACTGAAAGTCTTAAATCCCTCAAATCAAATATTACTGCCAATTGCTGTAGTACAAGTCCAAAACAACTACAGCTCCCTACATTGACAGTGTTTCTTGTGTTGTCTGTCACAACAGAAATATTTAGCTCCCATTATCCTGCAGCTGCTTTATGAACTTCTGCAATGGCTGAATTTATGATCCTCTCCATCTCCCGTGTATACTGTTACTTTGATATAGCTCAGTCAGTGTAGCACAAGTAGTCCACCTGTCTGTTGTTAGCCAAATGCAGGTCGCTGCCTTCAAGCCTTCCACCACATCCCATCTTGTTTCTCTGTAGTGATTTGGTTTGACTACACTGAAAAGGTTTTTAGTTTCCTTGATGGTTCTTCTTATTTCAACTCCAGCTCCACTGCAAGCGGCTTTCTAAAGCTCTTGCTTTAGGCTACAGAAAATGGCCGAAGGCCAGTTGCAATGAAGCTGTCCATAGCTTTAGTTATTTATTTTAGCTGATGCTTTTGCTATTTCTATTTTCAGTGCAAACGGGTCGTTTTACAGACAAAAGGCATGGTGGCCCACCTCGACATTGAAGCAGGGCCTAAGATAGGATAAGGGATATTTGATGACACATGGAATAGAAGCAAACTTTGGAAGTAAAAGCTTTAACAAGTTTACAAAAGAGGACATTCAAAGCAACTTGGCTTTCTTGGACTCTGCTGTACACAGTGAAGAAGAGAAAAAATTTCATATTGGAGGAGCAGGAATCCCAGACGTACACATCAATACTTACTCTGTCTCCTACTGCCCCCTTGGACATTAGCAAGGAGACATTCAACCCTGTGGCACTGAACTGAAAATATGCCAAATAGTGTTCAGGCTCAAGACGAGAAGCAACAACACCTAAATAAACCACTCACAGCCTGTAGATACCAGAAGTGGTCCATTATCACACTCTACAGCCAGAAAATCCCAAGAAAAACACAGACAATGTACGTGGTGAAGAACAGAATATAGAGCAATCATCATCATCCTATTTATGTCAGTTGTCTCAGAAACTCAGGAACATCATTAACAGTCGCTGCATAATTATTATTTTTTAGTATTGGTGTGGAAAAACAATCTCCTTACTGATGGATGGATGGACTTACTATTGACTCCTGTTGTGTGATCATAACGGAAAAATAATAAAACACAGCTTTTAAAATCGACTACACAACATCTTAAAGGATTGTATTCTGTGATGTGTTGTTATTTCTATACATTAGTTTCCATCTGTATATATTTGTAAAGAAAGGTTTCACTTGCAATATAAAGCATATACAGTGCTTTCCTTGACAATATTCATATGGATGCAATTAGGGCTGAACGATTAATTGCATCTGCGATAAAATCTCATCCGCAGCCAGAATGCAGAGGGACAACAAAACTCCTCAGATCCAGAAGACAGTGAAGCAGGCCTGCATCACGTACAGGTTCCTCAAGTCTTCGGCCAACAACAACGGCCGGCGGACCTGAAAAACGCTCCCCGGAAAAGCAAGCCGAGCTCCGGGGCGGCGGGGCTCCAGAGCCCCCCGGTCACCTACATGCACATCTGCGAGACAAAGGTGTTCAGCATGGGGGTGTTCCTGCTGAGGCCCGGCGCCTCCGTACCGCTGCACGACCACCCGGACATGAACGGGATGCTCGAGGTCTTTACACCGCCTCATGTCTGCTGTGTTGTGGCTCCACACACACTCTGTCTGTTACGTGACTAATTGTGTTCGAAAGGGTTCAAAATCAAAGTCTGAGGAGTGGGACCATTTCATTAGCTTCAGGAAACTGTTCATACATGCAGTTGTACTGTTTGACTCTGTGGCCTGTGCATTTCTCCGTTTTTTTATTTATAACTTTATTTACTTTGATTTTACAAAATATTTTCAAAGTAGAGGGAAATTCTATGTTTCAGTTGTGTGAAATGTTACTGACTTGGGAGCAGTAAGACACCTATAATTTTAATAATTTTTTTCTTAAGATGGTCAATTTTTCAGACAGTGTTTAAAAAGTGCATGCCTTGTGTTTATACTTACAATGACTTTGTTTAAATTACTTAAATGCACAGTGGCAAAGCCACCGATTTTTTGTTCTTGTTTCTGTAATGAGCAGTTAAATAAAAATGTAAATGTCGGAAAGAATATTTTACATTAAATCTATCTAATATTGTGTTGGTCATATTTAAATCATTCATTACGTTTTGTTGGGGGGGAATAAGAGGATACAATAAAAAAATTGCATATTAAATCGCAATCGCAATATTTGGGGAAAAAAATCGCACTTAGATTATTTTTGTCAGGATCTGGCACTTTAGTGCAGGTTTTAGTTAATTGTAAAAGTATTTTCTGTTTGGGAGTTCTCTGTTGTTTTGAGTTTTCATGTTTGCACTCTGTTTCTGTTTCCTGTTTTATTTTGTAGTCTGTTCCTTGTGTGTTGTTTCTGTCTTCACTTCCTGTCGGTGATTGTCTTCCTCTGCCCTCGTGTGTTACACCTGTGTTCTATTGCCCCTGCCTCCCCTGTGTATTTAACCCTCTGTCTTCCCTTTGTCCTGTGTCGGATTGTCTGTTTTTCCTGCGGTGTTTGTTGGTCCTGTTTTTCCATTCCTGCGTTCCTGATCTCCTGAGCCTCGTGTAAGCTTCCTTTTGTTTTGTTTGTTACCTGTTAGTGTTAGTGTTGATGTTTTGTTTGTTTGTTTAAAGTACTTATTTAATTAAATTACCCTTTCATTTGAAATCTCTGCATCTGGGTCCATCTCTCCATCCAAACCTTGACAATTTTCCCAAATCGTTCAGCCCTAGATGCAATACAGATTGGACACAAAGACAACACAGGGACGGTTGAACCTGAACTCTTTTTGCAGGATAAAGTAAATATTCCCTTCATCGTAGTTATTACATTTCATACAGTTATGTATCTATTGTTTCATTGCGTGTTCTTTTGAAGTAGAGAATGGAGATCCAGTCAATCAAGAATTCATGACTTAATGATTTGAGACTGATTATTAATTAAACTCTATACATAGGAGCTGGAGCCCCTTTTTACAACGAGTGGAAATCCATCTTAACGCTACATCAGCATTACTGTCTTTACACAGTGTTCAGGTAGACACTGATTACATAATCTGCCAGCCTCTATTTCATGTTTTCGTGTATCAGCGGCAGCACCCTCATTTATCAAATTAAAAACTCTACTCTACTCTGAGCTATTAGTTATCAATACTGAGTCTGAGGCTGCAGTCATGAACTGAAAGTGTCTGCTCTATGAAGTGATAGAATCACAGAGCAGCAGAGTTTTGTCACATGACGAGGGGAGAGACAACGAACAAGATGAAGGGTTTGGTGTCAAAGTTAGAAACAAACGCTCAAATGTCAATTAATGCAAAACGGAAACCTGATGACATTAATATGTAAACTTTGACTGATGAAGTTTGCAGCATCGTGAGGTAAAACTTCTTATCCACACACACACACACACACACACATATCTTCATGTGCAGCAGAGGAATGAGGCTGCCCACAGCGAGATTTAGCGTAAAAGATCAAAGTGAGAGTTCTGAGCTGAAACGCTGCTACAACAAATCCATCCACCTTCTCTGATCAGTTTCTATAGCCTCTATCTGACACTAGAGCAGTTATTCTTCAACAAGTTAGTAGACAAATAAATCAGATGATGTACGTTTTCCAAAGTTAGGATACACTTCATCAAATTTAGCAAAATGACACAACCTCTGCTTAGCCATATAACTCCATCATCATGTTGGTGTAAAATCTTTTGTGACGAGCATTTGTGCCGACTGTTAAAACTAGGCCCCCCACCTGTGCTACACTGCATCTGGTTCTGTGACCAGCATGATGACTTACTTTTTAATTTGTCCATTAGAAGTTACAGTTTATTTAGTTTGATTTGTGTCAGTGTGTTATTACGATACATAACATATTACAAGCTGTCTTACTGTATTGAATAATGAAACATAAATTAATTCATAGACTGCAACTAACTTCGAATAGATCTGAAAGGGGATACCTTTGATTTGCAGAATCGGAACAGCATTCAAATTCAATAAAGGCTGTTGGCTTATTACTATTATTTGACTGATTTGTCTTCCTCTAGAAGCAGCATGTTTGTCCAAAGATTTGAAAAGATGTTTGTATAAAGATTTGAAAAGATGCTTATATAAAGATTTGTAGAGGGAAAAAAATCTATTTTAAATTATGTGCTTCACAAAGACTGAAGCAGAATACCAAGCATGTGTTTGTTCGGCAATCACAGAGCTCAGTGCATCCTTTATCAAGCTGAAATAACCTGTTCATTGTTGCACAATTTTTACTGGTTTTCAAAGAAGAAAACGAAGAAAGATACTTTTCAAGAAAGCAAGCTGAAGTAAATGCTGTACTCTGGGACTGTGTCTCATTTCATACTGTATTAGAGGGATAAATAGAAACACCAGGAGTGTATTTCTCTCTGAATGAACACACAAATACTGCAGCTCTACACCTGCATCCGTATATTGCGTTGCACTGTAACACAGACCCTCTCAGACGTGAAAGAGTCTTTGAACAAAAGTAGTGGTGACTAGAAACATCCCCGCCTTACCTTCTCTGTAAAGCTCCCCGGTGCATTAAAAAATTGGTGCATGAAGAATTCCCTAATCTCTAGTATAGTGGATCTCTGCTCCCACTATAGAATCAGATATCGGAGTGCTTTAGGTAAGTGAGGTGAACTGCTGCTCAAGGGAAGTTAATCTGCCTCGAATACCACCTGATTTCACTTTATCCTGAAGATGACTCCCAGCAGTGCATCGCATCTCTTTTTGGTTAATGGAGCAGCGATACACAGGAATAGAACCTAAGCATCCTCATTGCAGACTGATGATAACTGACTTATCAACTGTCCTAAATATTAAAAGGCCGGTGGGCATTTTACTTTAATGGTATTTGTGCACGTACAGGTACCATCTGGAACAAGCTCTGCATTTGGGAACAATCAATTCAAGACAAAAGAGATTGATGTAAATTTTACAATTTAGGTCTAACACAAAACACAAGCTTCAATTACACTCTGTTCTACTCTGCAGAGTGAAATCTTTTAATCAAGTAGTTTACACGACGGGATTATTCTTCTCAATTTTTATAATGCTCTCCATGGTTATATCTTTATTATGATGAACAGATAAAGAATCGTATATTTGCAGAAACAAAAAATCATTCAATCAAAATAGCAAATGCTTGATCATGAAGCTGTTCAGCATTATAACCCTTCTAATCTTGTGTTTGGTAAATTTTCTACTCATCTTTTCCCAGTTGTAATAATGACCTGTGTGTCACCCACACAAACTGCAATTGTTCCAGGAAACATGTATTTGTATGCTCAGTAAATTCCACGGAAATCTGCCTCTTGAACACAGAGACTTCTTGCATTGGTCTGATGGTGGTACTAAAGAAAAAGTCAAGAGTCACAAAAACACTCTTGAGTATTCCTTGGGTGACCATGAGCGTCCACTGTTACATCCCAAGTTCCTTATTGAACCGTGACTCACGCCTTGACCCTAACTTGACCTGGAAATAAGACATTTTTACCTCGTCCTGGCGGACATTTCAATGCTTTCATTTCGTTTTGAAAGAGTGAAAAGTGACTAGGAATCCTCATCTGTTTTTTTCATTATAATGTAAATGATATATTACTATTCAGCACACAGTTATTATTCTGTAAGCAGAATGAAAACAGAACACACTTTTTAATTCCATTCCTGATGCACCAGCATTAAAGGACTAAGGATAGAGGAAAATAACTGAAGTGAGGACAGGAATACAGATGCACTTCATATCTTGATATGGGTCTATAGAGTTGGTGCAGAGTTTTCAGCTGATGAGGGCATGCGACACAATGTCATGGGGATTATGAATGGATATCTGCAGGCTGTGGCCAGAAGATGTCAAGATACTTGCTCTGAACCAGAGTAACACAGAATGACAGATACATTGTGGCACAACCACGAGCAGTGGGGGAAACCTTTGTCTGATAGAGGTTAAACCCCCACAGGCATGTTTTCCATCCCTCCCACACCTGAATAACTATGATTTACTACACTGAGTGCATTACATGTTGATGCACTCATAGTTAAATTGCCTGTCAAATAAATCTAGCTATTTTATGGAATTTAACACTAGGTGCCTGTTGTTGACCTTGCCCTCTCCTCCTCCACGACACATACACTCCTTTGCAATCTTCCCAACAACCATAACCCTCAGAGCGCAGAGACTTGATCACATCCAATGTCCCTGCTGACCTCTGAGGCTAAATTAAAACAAGAAGGACACTTATTGCAGCAGAATATTTTCACGTATAGCAACTTTCCCTCCCTGATTGAAACCTTATAAGTGGACACTTCAGCCCTGGCAGGGTGAGTATGGGGGGTACGGTTTTGTATATGACACGTACAAACAAACACTCAGATATTAGGGAAGGGCGAGGGAGCTACCCAGTAAGCTATGTATAATACTGCTATGTGATACATTTGACAACTTGCCATTACAAAAGTTCACTGATGCTTAATATTTATTGTTACCATGACATAGGAGCTCAGTATATTTTACCTGTTCCTGTTAATCCTCACCCAAGTTCTTGTTGTATAAGGAAAGAGATAAACAACTAGCACACATACAGGGCTTTGGTCCCCTTGAGGTCCACTGGTCCTGACAAAGTCACTGTTTGTGCTTTGCTAAAGAGTTAACAAAGACAAGTGCACACACACACACACACATGCACGCACACGCAGGCACACGCACACGCAGGCAGGCACTTTCTGATCAGCCATGAAGGGAGTGATAGAGCTTCAGCCCGGAGCCCTACCTGTTCTAACCCCACTCTCCTTGTCTCTCCACTTTGAAGTGCGAAGTCACTCAAAACTTATGTCAGCCAGAGAAGAAGATTGTTAGATTTGTTATGGCTGAAAACTACATAAAGCAGCTTGTTTTACACCTGAATGCCAGCTGCCTGAGTGGAAGAAGAGGTGAGGTGAGCACCACTGATCGGACAAGCCCATTCTATCCGTCATTTGTTCTCACTAATCGTTCCAAGGGCAGAAGATACCAGATACTGGAGCTACAGTGTCTGTTTACCACTGGTGTATAGAGCCACTCACAGATGCATACATGTACAGTGTAGTTTGAATAAGTAAACAAGGCTAAGAGTATGAGCAGGTTTGCTTTGAATATCAGACTGTTCAGCTGCTCGTGTAAATGTATCGCTCCAAATCCAACACTGATTGTGAGTTATATAAAACGAAAGCTTTATTTGAAGACTGTATTGTGCTCCAACTATTGTTTACTATAATCATTATAATAATTTTTTTTCGATTAATAGATACAGATCCACAGAGATTCTCAAAAAATAAGAGAAAATGTGACAATTCCCGAAGCCAAAAATGATGCCTCCATTCAGTTTCTTTGATTTCCCTACTTGAAGACCAAACTGTCGGAAATGTTTAAAGCAGATTCTATTCTCTGCATTCTTGTCTGTTTGTTGCTCAAACCCTTTACTTCTACCCAGAAGAACCGTTTTGTTTGTCATTACTGTATAACTTATTGATTTTTTACCCAATTATGCTTCATACCTTTGCAAATGTTATGACCTCTGTGGGAGTTCTGTGTAAAACACCGTGCCTGTGTTTGGTCATCCAAAGCCACGGAGAGGTATATCCAAAACTAATCCTTGTGGTCGAAGACAGCGTGTGAGTGTGTGTGTGTGTGTGTGTGTGCGTGCGTGCTGGCGTGCGTGAGGATGGGCGTGAGGATGGGGTCCTGTAGTATTGATATCTTTGTGCTAAAAGGGAGGTGAAGCTGAGAATCTTTTAAGCACATAATCCAGAGCACTCCCCTTCTCTTCCACTTAATTCCCCTTCTAATACCCAGACAGGACCCACATGTTCAATACCAACTTAATATACTGTATACTGATATGAAACAAAAAGTATATAATGTAATATTATATTGAACTGTTAAACACACCTCTTTAACAGTTCGTGTTAAAAGACAATCTTGTTACCATGTCTCAATTGTATAAATATATATATACACATATATATAAAATAAGTGAATTAAGCAGTCAATGCCATAGCTAATTGTTTCTACTACAGTATGTCTTATTCCTACAATGTGATCCCATCAACCTTTGGGTGAGACATACAATTAATATAACTGCGAAAGCATCTGTGATCAGGTGGAGATTAGCATGCAAGCCATTTTGAGGCCTTGAGGATACTTTGTGACTTCAAGGGGTTTAATCAGCTCCAAAAAATTTAAATAAATTATTGACCATATTTTCATGTTCATAATTTAATTGCAGTACAGTATGAATTAAATAATTACAGATCATGTTTTAAATCGTGAAGGCACAGTCATCAGGGACAATTTTGGGGTTCAGTACCAAGCCCCAGGACACTTTGGCATGTCGAATGGGAAAGACGACGATCGAACCGTTCATATTTAGATTAGGGGACGACCTGCTCTAACTCCTAAGCCACAGCCTCCTCATGTAACAACATGATTAACCTCGAACTTCTGAAACAGTGGTTAAGGTTTTACATAGAGTAGTTTATTTGCATGCTTAAGTCGTTTGATAGAACTAAACACCAGCTTCAGTTTGGTTCCTTGGGCAACAATCCGATCAGATTATCAACTTTGCAAAATTGAAAGTTTCACATTGCTGGGGGTTATGGCTTTAAAAATCAATCTGCCCGCTCCAACCTGCTCAGTAGCCTACTCATTTCAAAATTCCTGGATAGCCGGAAAATGAATGTTCACACAAGTGCACTCGTCCAATCAGCCGCACTTCATTACAGTGGCTTTGTAATTTCCTGGACAGCATTCAAGGCGAAATTAAATCACTTCAAAGGGAGACAAGTGTGAGAGGGGACACTGAGAGAAAAAAAGACAACTTCCCGAAATTACTGACGATGAACCACTGTTGTTCCACTGTTGAGCAAGTCCTGACTGTAATCCATTGTATTAAAAATAGGCCAAGCTGTTTCCCAGAGCATCCTCATGACTTAATGTCATGAAATCCAACACCAGACACAATCTATTCTGTTCGTGATTAAGATACAAATCTTACTAAATAAATGTGTGACTTAATGGCTAAATATGTTAAGAACTACACTTTCTTTGGATGCCCGATGGAACCTCAATTCATTCAGAAATTAAAGACAATTTCAACGTGCTGTATCTTTATTGTTGGCTCCATTGTAAACCATTTTAACCTAAGTATACTCTCAAAATCCTGGGGCACTACCCATATGTTCCCATTAAGGCTGTGCTATCATATTATCCTGTGTCAACGTGGAAGTCATCAAACTAAAGAAGCAAGATGATATAAAAAGCCATTTCAATGGGGCTTTTCAGGAAAAAAAGAGTTATAAATGTATTTCTTGCCAATTATTAATCAACAAGAGCTTATACTTCCATCCCCAAATAGTGAATCACATGTGAAGTCATATAATTTGTGATTTTGTATGTGCTATTCCATCAGTGTCAAATCAAGTTTTATGTGTGATAAATGTGTCCCGCAAGGATCAGTAACAGTTCTGCTGCTATTTAATCAAAACATATTTTTTTCCAATTGTGCATTATGATGTTTACTAGTATTCTTTTATTTCATATAATATAATTTTAAGCCATCAGCTGTACTGCAAACCAAGTCATCATCAGGTTACAGTCGGCTTTTGACAACTTCAAGACCTCAATTATTCATTTGATGCTGGAGGAAATCTTCCAAAAGACTACATGTATGGGTTTCACAAAATAGAGCATGTGAATGTTGAAGAAATCTCATCAGTTGGACCAGACCTTCCCATTTATGGAATGTAACTGATGGATAAAATGTTGTTTAAAAGATGATGATATTTATTATATATTGTAACTTGTTTCAACTGCCCCCATGAGGCAAAACAAATCTGAGAGTTTAAGGTTCTATTTACTGCTATTTTAACCAGATTAGTCAATAATTTTATTTCTTTGTCTGTGTTATGACAAATATATATGAAACCTGGATAAAATGATCTCAGGGAAACTGTTTATTATGCATGGGAAAATAGATTTGTAACATTTTGCTGGTCACATAACATGGAGGATCTTTGCATTCCAAAATAGTCAGGAAGATTTCAGCACCACAGAGAACTCATGAAATCCATGTGCTTCCACAAAGAGTGACAATAACCCAACTATACTCTGCATAAATCCCCTGACACTGAATGATTCAAACAACACAGACAAGGAATTTAGGATTTACAGAATGGGCATGTTCACAGTATGCAGTCATTTCACTGACAACATAGACGTCATTCTTTTCCACTTATACTGGGCGATAAACACTGAGAGGAGAGGCACAAAAATTCATCTCGGAGCCCTTAATTAAATGAGGAAAAATGCTTTCAGCTATATTACAACTCTATTAGAAACGGATCTATAAAATCTTGTTAACTGATGAAATTGTAGAGCGATCCCATTCTGGTGCCATTTTATTTTGATGGTATTTTCTGGGACAATAACGGAGAAGACAATAAGTGAAAACGTGGTGCTGATGGATGGCAGCCTGCCTAGACGATGCGAGGTGAAAGAAAATGGAATTACAGTGGGAATCGTTAGCATCCCTCTGTGAAATCAAATTATCAGCTTTCTGATCTTGGCCCGTGGCATATGAAGAATAAAATGAATGTCATCCTAACAAGCGGGCTGCTTTAGCTCCTCACATGTACAGGATGGAAATATCTTCATAGCTGACAGCAAGGCTTTGTGCACACTGCTCAAGTTCCAGTCACAGCAACAATACACTGAACAAGCTGAAAGCAACGTGGAAGAAAACAAACACATGCATGTGTCAAGCAAACATTTCTACATGCAAATTAAATATCAAGGCACTTAAAAGCAGAGCCCTGTTTTGAATGGAGCCTCATACGTGAATTATTTAACCTGAATCACAGATGTGTTCATCAGGCAGCTCGAGAAGGGAATAAATGTCAACATGATGTGGTTCTAAGACCAGAGTGGTCTGTGCAGGTAGATAAGCGTCTCAGGAGGATGACGGCCCACCTCGGCCACTGCGGTGACATTTATTAATCGCACTCTCAGGAGGATGCCCGTCTCATTTTAAGTCCTTTTGAGTGGCCAGAGCCTTGGGGAATTAATGTGCTCCTTATTTAGTTGGGGTATTGTTCGTTAAATGTAAAGCACAGTGCTACCAATAAACAGATGTGTGTACAGTCTGACAAAAAGCCTGTAGTTCAACCCTTCAGTCTCGCGCTTGTCCAGAAAACTTTGATTGTACACAATATCTGTGCATAAAACTGCAATCCTCATATACCACAGAGAGATTTAACAGCTTGTTGCACATAAGGAGAAACAAAAAAAACCTTGAGCCAACAGCAGCCAATCAACAGAGCGTCATGAAAAGAGTAGGAAGAAAATACAAATTCAATAAAGTGACGACACAGAGGGCAGCTTCTTCCATATGCTTTTTCATATTTCCTGTTATCGTTATGCTTTCAAAGGTTTTATTCCACTGGGCTGTTTCAACAGCAAGGGGAATCAGGTAAAACAAGATAGTAGCACACTTACTGTATTTCATTTTGAGGCGATACACATATGGCTATAAATAAGAAATTGATACGAGTACAACATGGACTTCCCTTTCTGGACTGGTTTTATTTTGCAGCAATTTAATTTACTTCCATTTGTTATTTTATTTTAGCTAAATGTTCCCACATTGTGGCATAAGGTGCTATAGTCTGCTGCTCTACAGCTCTCAGAGCAAAAAGGAGGCACTTTATTAAAGGGATTTGATACAGACTTATGGTCACTGATTGAATATAGTTTATGGTTTGCTTTTGCAGTGGGGAGACAGTATTTGTGAGGCAAGCTCAGCTCGGCCAATCAGACAGAGACTCCCCCATCATCCAGCTCTGGATGCAATCAAACTGCATCACAATTTGGCAAAAATCATGCTCTGCCTCTGGTTATGTATTCATCTAATCAACAAGAAGACACAGAGCTGCAGGTTTGCACATTTTCTCATTTTAAACTAGAAACAAGGACATTTTAATGTTTAAAACGAAACACATTGTTGTACAAGAATTGATTTATATACATTGTGAGCCTATAATTTGTGATTCTGAAATACTGAATTCCCCTATCCCCAGGAGTTTTCAGCAGCGGCAAAACTGAGGGGCTCAGAAAACAATGAGAGAAACTGACAATTAGTGTTACTTATACTGTATCCACAAATTAGGCAACAACGCTGACAACAACACAAAGGAAAATGGCAGCTCTAACTTTCGTTAATTTAAAATGTGATACCACCCTCAGTTTTGGCAGTTGTCAGAAAGGGCAATGGGGAGCTTGTTAGCATAGAGCACCGCAGGGGTGGTGAGTCCAACGTCTACAACATCATTTGTGCCAGAGGAGCGCAACAAATCCAAATTTCTCAGGAACTATAAAGGTAATACAAATTGGCTCAGCTAGCTGATGGAGGGTGGCCTTTCATTATGTATAATACTGGTAATACTTTGTGCTTCTCATCTAAGATAGAAGAGTCTTGAATGTGCTGTTGAATATTTTTGTAGTAATGTAAGCCCATCACTGATAAAGTATTGTTTTTTTGTTTTTTGTTTAAGCAATAGTTAAATACTGCAGATCATTGTATCACCCAGTATGTGTTGAGTATATAGGTACAGAGTGAGAAGGAGTCCGAAGTCGATGTTGCGGTAGAGCTTGTTATAAACTGTCCTGGTGGGAGCTGGAAAAGAAGCCAGTCTTGACTGGCTGGCAGGCAGACTGTTCACACTAGGGATGCACCGATCCGATATTTGTATCGGTATCGGTACCGATATTGAAGAAATTTCTAGATCGGGTATCGGTGACAATGGGCCGATCCATATCGGCTGATCTATTCTGTGTAATTCTATGCTGTGCGCTGTGAGTGACGTCATACGCAAGCAACACGCCGTGCGGAGCCGACAGTGCCCGGCGCCTCTCCCCCGGTTCCCGGTGCGAGCTGAGCCGCCTCCACCGGGGCCGCGGTGCTCCCCGGAGCCGGGCTGCCGGCTGCTGGTGCTGCTGCCCCGGTACCGGGACCCGGAGCGGGACCCGGACCGGGACCCGGAACTTTGCCCACTCCGCACGCCGCCGCCGCTAGCTTCCCCCGGGCGTCTGTGAACCCCGGTCCGGGTCCGGCTCCCGGTCCGGCTCCCGGTCCGGGTCCCGGTCCGGGTCCCGCTCCGGGTCCCGCTCCGGGTCCCGCTCCGGGTCCCGCTCCCGGTCCGGCTCCCGGTCCGGGTTCCGGTCCGGCTCCCGCTCCCGGTCCGGCTCCCGGTCCCTCCGCCGGCCCGGTGCCGGACGGGTCTCCCGCCCTGCTCAGTTTGAACGGAACCGGCGGAGCTGCAATGGTGGTGAACTCGCCCGCGGGTGACTTAGATCTGGTGCGGACCAGGGGAATCCGACTGTTTAATTAGTATCGGTATCGGATCGGTATCGGCCGATACTAAACCTCAGATATCGGTATCGGTATCGGAGGTGAAAAAAGCGGATCGGTGCATCCCTAGTTCACACCTACAAAGTGGTCCATTGTCCCACTTAAAAAATCTGGCTTTAGACTGTCTCTAGGGCATATATAATAATAAAAGAAAAAAAGAGAACAAACCTTCGACCAGATGGAATTTAAAAAATCATCAGTGTACCCTGCTGAAAGAACTCATATATAACAGATTTGTTCTACTGCTGACATATTAAATTAGATACAGACCTCAGTAAAGGCACGGATCAGGCAAAACAATCCTCTGCTTGCTCAACAACTGAAGTTATCTAGATCCTGTACAGCTTTGAAAATAAAAGAAGCCCGATCTCAGGAACAAACGATGAGTTGCAGAAACTGAACTCATTCAGATGTGGACAACTGGACAGGGCTGCAAGTCAAGCAGGCCGCCTCGTAACAGCATGTGGTTTAGATTCGAATGCCTCTCTGAGACTGTATGCGTGGGCACTCAGCAACGACATGAAAGCGATACACATAATTTAAGAATGAAACAGCTGTTACCGCTCACCCTGGGGGACTGATGTTAATCATAGAATGTTCAGCCTTGCCACTGCAATTGACCTGTGTAGGGCTGAACTGTGCAGTTATAATAATGCCAATTTCAAGATACAATGCGTTTTTATCTACAACAATTGTCCATATTGAGCAGGCTGGTTTAGGCCTAACATTATGTTAATGAGCAGAGAAGAATGAATGAGCGTTTGCAGCAGGAACACAGAGTTTCTGCCAACTTGTTCACGTCATGATGGTTAGCAGCCTGTAATCACTGACATGGCAGAGTGCTGTCCATGGTGCTGAAGGGGCTCAGCAGTGAGAGCTGACAGTCAGGACAGTAGAGCACTCGACTGGAACTGTCCAGCATTTCAACAAGAGCCTGTGGTTCCTTATGTGTGTGGATTTCAGGATGTGGATGTTTCTATTGATTGTTATCAAACAAGTTTATTTTACGTAATATTTTAGCTCCTGCTTAATACAAACAATCATGCAGACCATAATGCAAACAACACTGCAGGTGAAGCCACCTTCCGCCCCTTTCCATCATCATTGCCCCCCTGCCACCCCCCCCCCCCCCCTTCCCCAACTACGTCAGCTTATTGCATCATTTGCAGGGTCTATTAAGGCCACTTCAAAGGACATTAGGATTTATCAGTTAAGGTCTGCAAAAGCCGCTGGATTATTATTGATTCATTTTACCCCAGGCCCATCACAATGTCTAAACTGAAAACCAATGCAGGACATTGCAGTGATAAAACTTTTATGAATTGAAATGGTCCCCCGTCAACCAGACGCAGGTCAGCATGGTGTTGAACAGGGACTCTTAAAGTATTACATATAAAAGAACCCAGAGAAGCACAAAACCACAGTGTTGGTTTGTCTTGCTGTACTATTGTTACAATCTTGAGCAGCCTCCTGTCCTCAGCGTGTGAGTTCACAGACAATGAAGCCACAGCCAGGTTGAGGTCCTGCTCACCTCACTGGTGACCTGCTGGAACCAAACGAACCCCAGGGCCACCCTAGAGACCAGTTTGTGAGTCAGCATACAGCAACAAATCAAGGACGAATTAATGCAAGAATCAACATTATCCAGTATATTTGGTCTGACCCTGTGTTCAATAACTCTTTGTGGCTTATTTGTTCATTTTAACAGACATGAGTGTTGAGGATGATAAATTGTTAAATTTATCATCCTGTTATCATCTTGTTTTCAAGGAAATGGTTTTATTTAATTGAATGCGTGAAGTTGAGCCAATCATTTCTAAATTACCAACAAGTGAAGTGTAGCGAGCTCAAGTAAAAAAAGATTTGGGAGAAAAAGTCATTAAAATATAGGATTTCTAATGAAGCAGCTTTTGTAACCGCGTTACCTTTATGCTAATGCTCATCAGTGGGGTACTGTTTTTACATCCTTTCCTCAAGTCTGGCTAGAGTTTGGCTAAAATATGTCAATGGCAGAGTTAAGACTCAAACACACCTCCCTGTCACTTCTTTCCAACTCATCCGTGCACTCCCTTCCATCCACGCAGTGCTGCTCCACCATCTGCTCCCATGCCCTCCACCTTCCACACATCTCACACAACCCCCTCCCCTCTCAGCTAAGTGTGATTGCTGTCCGTGATGACACACTGGACATTCCCGACAGCACTTGAAAGCAGCACAAATCCCTCCATCCTCTGTAAGCCTCTGAGGGCGCAGAGGAGGGGAAAGGTCAACGCAGACAGTCACCCATCTTTAAGAGTTGCTGGTCAACACATTCCCATGACTGCACCGTTTACAGTTTCAGTGTGTGTGTCTGTGTGTGTGTGTGTTCGGTGTGTGTGTGTGTGTGTGTGTGTGTGTGTGTGTGTGTGTGTCTCAGCAGACACATTGAACACGGTCTCCTCTCCCACCTAGAACACACACCTTTCCCCTCCACCTTTAGTTCTGCACCATCACACAACAATTAAACCCGCTCAATCTGTGGTTAACAGCTGCTGGAGATTAGCAGGAGTATGGCTTCTCAATTGAGTGTTTTACAGAGACTAATCCCCCGAACAGCCCTCCCACCCTCCACCCGTCTCTCTAATGATAAAACAGACAAGGCTCCAGCCGTGTTCCTCGCTCCCCTCCACTTAATACTGGAGTTGCTAAAGCCCCCAGGCGTCGCTCAACTTTGGAAATAGGATTCAAAAGCAGGAGCGAGAGGAAAGAAAACGCAGAGGAAAATCAAAAAGAGCGGAAAGAAAGACAGTGAGGAAGGTTTGAACTCACCTGAGAGAGACCGTCTCTCCCTGTCGGACGGTGATATTGTCCATGACTTTGTTGTCGGACGGAGAGTCCCCTTGGCTGCGGACCGGCAACCCTGCAGGCACAAGAAGCAACATCCTCAGAGACAGCAGAAGTGAGCATTTGTACAAAGCGACCAAGTGTCCTCGAACAGACATCGTCTTCAGCCTGGTGGAGATAACAAACCCCACAGCGAGACAACGAGTCGCGTACACGCTCCCGGGGAGATTATTCAGCCCCAGTTCATTAGTCTTAATCCAGATTGTGTGTCCAGGTAGCCGCGGAGCTCCAGGGAGGAGAGACACAGCACCCAGTGTGTCTGCACTGTGCAAAACACATCCGCTGTTTACTGTTCAAAAAAGGACGAGGAAAAAAACTGAAGCATGCCTCCGTGTCGGCGGGACAGCTGACGGGCGTCCCTGCTCCTGCAGCAAGTTTGTGTCTCACATGAACAGTATTAGCGCATATGTGCGTAAAGAGCAGGCGGACAACTAAAAGAAGTTTGCATCGGTCAGTGACTTGTTCTGTATCCACAGCATGAGCACGTGTTCGTACGTAAGAAGCGCACAGCAGGGGCAGTGGTGGGAGCGACATGATTCACATGCTCAACACTCACCCCGCGAGAGAAGGAGGCAAATATAATGGTTTAAGAGTTTATATCTTAAAAATCACTTGTGCTAGTGAAACAGACCCTTTTTAGCCTTTATATTATTATGTTTTAATATAATCTAATGATTCTGCAAACACAGATCGCCTGCCATAATTGATTTGTCCTAAAATGTATTGCTGTAGCCGATATTTACACCACTCAATGATTATTTTCTCAATCATTACAATTTAAGAAAATAGATCAAAACAACTTCCATAACCCCGTGTTAATCAAATTTAAATATAATTTAAAAAATAATTTCAGTGTTGTGTCACAGATCAAGAAAAAAAGCAAAAATTCCTATTGAAAGAGCTGGAATTGAGATATTTTGTCATTTGTTTCAAACACATAATTAACTGATCAAAACCGCAGCTGATTCATGTTTTTTGTGGAAAACATCTGAAATGCTTTATCTGTAAACCTCAGAACCGACAAGAAGAGATATCACGCGTTTGAAAAACAAACTCTGCGAAAAAAATGATTCAGTCTGGATATTTTGGATGTTTGGTGTGTTGTGAGAAAGCTACAGTCACTGTGATGACTCAAATTCACAAGATATAGGCACCACTACACCCTATGGAGGCTATAAGCCCAAACCCACACCCGTAATGTATAGGTGTATCACATACACAGCAAATAGGAACATGCCAACTGCTGCTGTGTGGAGCACATCCATATACATGCAAATACCAATGCAGAAGCGCTTTAGAGTAAATACACATTTATTTTTAGTATACCATGGGCTTAACTCACCCAGTACATCTTAAGACTCTACATGCTGCTGTATGTTTTTCGCAAACATCACAAAGTCTCACTCAGGGGCTGTTGTTTTAAAGGATATGCAAGCGTTTCTAAGTAAATATATGTGGAGTAATGGCATCATGAGGAGATAAGCACCTCCCTCTGTGGTAGTGTGCACCTTCATGTGAGACCTATGACTCCGCCCACATTTATATATTCAAATGTCTCCGGCTCCAGGCAGTGATGTAAACAATAATGTTTCCCTCTTTTCCACACCAACACGTCTTTCAGACACACAAACATTGTAAACACACCTGCCACCTGCCCACCACAGTGCTGTCAAACATAAATATGCTCATGTATAAGTGTGAATGCACATTTTACCTTCAGATATTCTGAAAAGGGGCAGGTAAAAAAATCAATGATATTCCATTTAGCGTGAATATGTCTTTCTCTATGCATGTCACTGACAATGGCGAAAAACACTATCAAGAGCATGCAGAGGTAGTCTAGATATAGTTAAATACTGTACATTGAATATGGCATCGGAAGATAGCTTTCTATTCCAGAGATAAAACGTAAACAAAAGTATTTATCAGTTGAGAGCTAAAAAACAAAGCATCTGTCAAAGCTACAGTACATGAACCTGGCTGCAGTGGTGCAGGGGACATTTCCATTACATCTCCATATTGTCAAATCAAATCTCTATTTCATTATTGGACAACAAATTACAGTGATAAAGACAAGATGTATACAGAAATAAACCTGAACATTGAGTGCCTGCAATTCTGCACCTTTGTGTCACTTAGAGCCATTCATTACTCGTTTCCTGAAGCCATACTTGTGACAGGAACAGCTGCTAGCCGGAGAGGATTATATACGTATGTTGGCTAAGGATTCTGCAGTTGTAAGCCTGAGCTCAACATTTACAGTTCAAATTTGTGATGTGCATCCTTTTATTTCTGCCAGTTGTTATGCTGTATGCATAAGTATGGGCTCAAATTAGGATCATAAAGATTTTGAGCTTGTAAACAAAGTTTGTAGCTGTAAATCAACCTTTGTTAAACTGTAAAATCAAACCGCACGAATCCAAGTTTGCAGTTCAGATTTGTTCGAGGAGAAAAAAGAGACTGTGAATAAAGTCTGTGAGATAATGACGGTGATGAGTGGTGAGTTTCCACAAAGAAACTGTGAACATCTGCACAGGTGAGGGGAGGAAAAAAATAAAGGCAGAATATACAGGGGTTGGTTTATAGCCACAAACCATTTATAATTATTTTTGAAGATCCATTCACGAGTGTTTAATATTTGTGAAGCTAATTCTGAGCCCATTTATCAGAGCTTCAATGCTTGATTATTAATTTATTTGACTGTTGTCTGTGGAATCACTTCATCAAGTTCATGATGTAAGCCATGGAAATATTGATGGTTAAAAAGGGTAAGAATCATGAGTGTCACATTTTTAGGTTTAGACTCCAGAAGCCTGTGTTAATTCTCCCATAACTACAGTGAACAAAACTATGCGTCACACTACACAGCAACAAGCCAACAGCAGGAAGTCCCTACTGTGAATGAAAGGACATGGATACATATACCCACGTTAACAACCCATCATCTGAACAGGTACAAGCTGTTCATCAATGTGACATTGAAACAAAAAAAAGGACAAAAGGCCAAATGGTTTCCATGGCAGCCCTTGCGAACAGCACAGAGTAATTGAGGTGACATGTTTCATTTCTACATTATATTAACAAAGTAAGTAACCTCCACAGCGATGCTTGATGTAAGTGGCTGAGGACACAGTGTGAAAGAGACTGCAATGTATGGACCATAATGCTGGTGAACTCAACAAACTATTTTTAAAACAGTGAGTCACGTTCTATAATTAGCTTCCTTGTCTCATACCCATACATTTCCACAATGCCACTTTAATCTATAAGTAACTGCACCAGCCTGAAGGATTAGACTGGTTCGCATGAGCAATGTGTGCTGAAGCCTTGAAAAAAAGGTGTGTGACAGGTAACTATCATGTAACATTGTATATTAAAGTGTAAAGGAAAACATACTTGTCAAATCTGACCAATTGAATGGTCTTGATGCCATAGGAGAAGTCTCTGACTGGGCTGCATATCTTAAAGAGGTTAAGATACTTACGTGAACCGCAACATTAAGCCCTCAAACCTGGTGAGAAGCCATCATTGTATTTTTCTCTCTCATTTCCCTGTAACTTTTCTCTACTGTTTCTAATAAAGTTCTGCCCAAGGCCCATGGAAATACTAAAAGAACAAGCGAGTAAATTGGAAAGCCCAAGCAAACTTCACAAAACCAAAATACTAAATCACAGTTTTTTCATGTTTTGTCTTGAAGTCTGAGCTTTACATAGCTGTTATCAGCATGTTTAGTATTATTTATATTGTGTTAAAGCACAAAATCACACAATATATATTTTCCCATTTAAAGACCACCATTTAAAACATCACTGATTTCATACCTTTAACACTAAACGTTGCTTCTGTTATATCATTAGATACATCAAATAAACAACATGGTCAAGGAAGTGATGTGTCTATGATTGATCTACACTTACAATGCCTGTAGGAATAAAATGTGGAAAGGTAAACTGCTTCTCTTAATACCAAATTACTGGAGTATGTCTGTCTGTCAGCAGCCTCCTAGCAGCCTCCTCTGCCTTGTCCCAGTAATAACGTGACACAAGAATATCCTACTGAGACAAAAAGAAAGTCGTGAAACCTTTCAGTCCTGGACTCACAACTGCTACCGCTCTCACACATTTAATCCCAGCATTCACCTGGACTTCAATACCCACTATATTGCCTGTCAGCACTTTATACCTCAACTTATCACACTGTCAAGTAAATGTAATGAAGTCATACTCATGTGAATTACAAGACCTGCAAATGTCACCATGTTAATGCTGAACATACAACTTGACCTTTTCTTGGGCTATGCCATTGTTATTTACAATTTGAACTCCACATGGTGGGAATTAAAATAATTGCTATTTGTTTGACTCCTTTTTCTGCCTAAAAGGCCTGTAGAAGCTTTGCCTGGCCAATAAGTGTCAAAATCCATCACAGACATGAATATGACAACCTGCATTCATTACCACGTGAAACCCAAAACCTTTTCTGACTCCAAAACGCTTGGACAACTTCTCTCCCGAGCATTATTGAGTAGACTACAATTGTGTGGTCTCTTAATTAGAGACTCCAAATGTAATAACATGTCATTTTTACTTTGTAGGGACATCATTTGGATACTATAGATACTATAGTGTTATCAAAATTCCACCCCTCCAACACTAAGCAGTATGTTATGAGCAGGAGGAAGTGGGTGTGCTCCAGGCGTGACATCATCTGAGGTATTTTATAGTCCAGATCTTGAAAAGGATAGAATGAGATGTCACCATCCAGAACAACAAGCCTCCAGGCAGCACATTCCCAGGAAGCCATGCAGTCACATCAAAGTGCTGCAGCTCACACTCCAGGCTGCACCTCCACACATGCTGGAAATACCACTGCTCCTCACCACTTCTCATGGCACCTGATTGAAGTTATTAGGTAAAAGGATGAGCAAGATTCGGCCTCATGTGGTGACATCTAATGTTCCCCAACTGAAACACGCATGTTGTCAATCGGTCACTAACGCTATTAGGATCAGTGCATGCTGAGTTGATAAATTAGGGGATGGCTGTCACCTGAGCAAATTAATAGAAACTGCTTTTTTTCATTGAATGCAATTATTGTGTTTGTATGCGTGTTTCTGGGGGATGAGAGGGGGGGGGGGGTAACCTAATTTCAAAACAGTTGCAGAATATGGGACAAACTACACGATTGTGCCTATGATATACATTTGTGTACACAGTTCTACAGAGTGTTAGCTCATTGTTCTGGGTTTTAAAGTCGTCAAGCTCACCCACATGTGGGCCTGCAGCAGGGAGATATTTTTTGTACGAAAGAAAACATAAAAAAAGGTGTAACACACAGTCCTCCGCCTAGCAGCAACCAGCAGACAGTCGGAGCTGGATATGGAGACCAAAACCAGAGCTAAAGATGGAATACTGGACCGAATGCTGGAAAAAACATGCAACTTTTTAAACATTTCTCTTACAGATTTGTGTGTTTATACATTGGCATTTCTGTGTTGTGATATCATAGTGTCTGCCAATAAAACTCATTGACTGACTTTTTTAACATCTAAACTAAGCCATGACCTATTTCTAAATAAGATGAGGTGTTTTAGTTGTCTAAAAATAACAATACATGGGACCCTGAATTGCATGTTTATAACATGAAAATGGAACATTTAATTAAATGAATGTCCCATCATGTTTAGTATTGTATATATATATATTTATATATATTAGCTGTTCTCCAAAGACAACAATATGAGAAAGGCCACAGAAGCACACCCTATCAACGATGTTGATGATGCCTGGCTCAATGAAAGGTAATCACACAGGTTTAATTGGTTGGTTTGAATCAGAGGTTGACAGGGAGAAGCCGGTTGAGGAAAGTAAATGGCACTCTCCTTCACGTACTTTGAAAAAACGTGATTATGTCCTTGAGTATAGTGATTAGCCTCCAGCGACTCCACTGGAGCAGACTGGACAGATTCCTGGCCTGACCTCGTGTGAAGCAGTGTGTAAAAACACATTTCCTCAGCACAGCCGCATGCCCTTTGCCACGACGAGCTAAACTGACATTCGATTGGTGAAAGAGATTCGGTGCCCCTGAGAAAGACCAATATTCCCAGTGTGCCTGAAGGCAACAACTGAGCATATATCTGTTGTTAATTGTAATGAATGACAGAGTGAAAAAGAGAGACATGGAGAGGGCTCGTCAGAGAGACTGACAGATGAATGCCGTCAGTGTTTAGTGTGTCATGATGTCTCTGCTCATCAGCCTTCCATTAGACTGACTGCTATTCATCAATATCAGATTAATGACCACTCCTCCACACATGCCAATCATGCTGGGCTGGGGACTAGAAGAGCATTTTACAGAGTCATTTCAGCAGAGAACAAGTGATGGGTTCAGCAGTTGCTTTTCAGCATTTCCCAGTATTCATCTGTACTCTAGCACTGCTGATATGCACACAGGTGCTCCCATTGCAAGAATGCTGCCAAAGCAAAAAGGCTGCCAGTCATAGACATATACAGATCCCGTTTTTTATGTGCATTATGCCCGGGCTACACCGGCTGCAGAATGGCCAGAGAACGGCTGCGGAACTGCTTTCTTTTGATTTCCACGTCTATGTTAACAGTTAAGAGATGCCACACCGGCTGCGGTTCAGCGGCGGGAGCCATGCTGCTCTTCTAGAGGTTTCCATGGTTTTCTCTGTGTTCTGTGCGCGGATCAACGCAGAATAGAGCCAGAGAACATGTCTCCCACCGCAGTTTCAATGTTTCTCTGTCGAATATGTCACATAAATGTTTGCAACTATTGAAGGCTACACTTTTCAAAATAAAAGCAGTGTGGCCAGGGGTTTAATGGATATGAATTTTATTTTTAAATTAAAATGGCTCTGAGTAGACAGCTGACAAGGCCAAATAACGCTGCACATATCTATCTTAATAACTTAATTATAGAGTAACAAAAGGAAAAATGGTCTGCCAACTGAGGTCAAACATCCTAACATCATAAATATGTCTAGTGTTACATTCAGATCCAAACATTATTAATCAGGAGCAAACACAATTCCCACCATGTAATGGCAAGATATTAAAAAAAAGACCTGCATTTGCCCCTCTAACAAGTTCCACACCAACATGCCTTCTTCCCTGGCCAATGCTCCATCCTTCCTCCAAGTAAGGTGAACATCTGGTTGGTACGTTTCGCTTTATCCTGCAGATAATCAAGCCAAAAAGATCTAACACAGATGAAAATAGAACCACTTTAGTCAAGGTTGATTAAAGGACACTAGTGCAGTGCTTGTTTACCTCAATGTATTTTCAGAAACTATTGTTATTTTTTTTGCATATATTGCATTTCAGCTATCTCCAAGGTCTGTTAAGATACTGTCATAATCTTTGGATCTGTAATTCAGGTGCAGCAAAAGCTGCTTTTATTCTGAAGACTAAACAGGAAAGGATTATGTGAATGCTGTTGCCATAATGGAGATCAGCAGCGACTCCCATGACTGTCTGTGTCTCTCTCATCTAAAAAAAAAACCCCTGCAGTTCGACCCACATGCTGACTATAGTTTATCACAGAACACTGGCCACCTGTTCATTCACTTTGAATCATATCAAATTTGACACTGCTCTTCCTAGGAACACGAAGAATACACACTCAAGTGTCAAACTGATTAGATGACTGGTTTGTGATATGTGCGTTTCACATACAGAGAGACGGACGTTTGTGGAATTAGAAGATAGATGAAGCATTCGACCTGCTGTCAGGTACAGTTGAGATGACAAAGTTATTCCGATTGTTCTTCTTCTTTTTTTGTTATTAGCAATTACAAGGGCATTAACTGTTTGACAGGAAGTGGACATTAGGCTAACATGGGGCTGGCACAAATCCGTGAATCAGCTCTGGTTTAACAGTGTGATTTGTAATTAATTTATATTTTGGCAAATAAAATGCAGTGAAACATTTATTTCTTCATTTATTTATTGACTTTTATTCTCTAGGTACCTCTTTTAAGTTCATTTTAAATCCTTCTTTTTTTGATTTGCCTCACATTTGCTTTTTGTCGTAAATGATAAGCACTTTGAATTACCTTATGGAAATGTGCTGTAAAATAAACTTGCCCTGACTAGCCTTGCCCAACAGTCATCAGAGATTAAAAAACATAAAGTACAACAAACAGAACAATGACCTGATCTGCAGCTATTTGCAACTGAGATTCTATGCAAAGTTCAAATCGCAGCATCAACTAACCTGCAGCGTCCACTGAGCTCAGTGTTTCGTTGAGTCCGGTCAAAGTCCACTCTGAAACAAATTGGGCTTGCAGTTTGACACACATCCTTCACCTTGGAAATTTTAGTTTTGAACAATCTTATCTGCAAAGTGGTTTCAAAAAGCATCCCTTAGTCTCGATTAGCAGTCAGGATTGTTGTTCTCATGGAGATCAGTTGCTGTCATGGGTTAAAAGATGCGTCCTCATCAATCTGTCAAAATTAAATCTTGGTCAGTGACTTTGACCCAAATGCTTGGATGTTAGTTTGACAATGTTTTCCTTTTTATTCACTAATAGCCTGAGCCATCACCATCAAGGATTAGTAATCCAGGAGAAAAGTCCAGAGACTGATTCAGTGTCTTTGAAATATAAGCCTCTAACATCTGCCACACAACACCATCTCTAGGAACCACATGCCACTAAGTTGTTTTGCCAATAAAGTTGTAGGGAAGTTGTGTTTGTCCTGTGTGAAAGTTACAGGGTGTGTGCGTCCAGGTGGATGGTTTGATGCAAAGCTCGCAGCTCCAGGTTTCACATCATAAAGGTTGCAATTAAATTTGAATATCCATCTTCTCAAATGCTTCCAGTCACTGTTGGCATTTTGACATTCAAACCCAGACAGCAATCTTTCTCTACCTTTCACTTGCCATAATTCAAATGCTGTGAGAACAACTTGGCAGATAAAATAAAAGCATTAATATTTTTTTTCAATCATTTGAAACATTGCATTGTTTATTTTGTATTTGACGAAGCAATTGAAAAAGTATATAGGTACCATCTTTAGAAGGCATAAAAACAAGCACCGTCTACCTTTATGTAATGTAAACTGATAGTTAAGGACCGTCTGTCTTTTTATCCTTCTCTCTACAATGTGCTTTCTCCTGAGAACATGTATATTTGCTCTTGTAAGTGCCGGTCTAATTAATCTGTGGCACTTTAGACAGCCGCATGCTTTCTTTTTTAATTGTTCTATCTAATTTCCCCTGCTAACCCATCAATTAGGATTTTATAAAACAAATGTCCTATTTATATTCAGTGGCACTCCAGGTTCATAATAGGGGTTTGGATAATAGGTGCTTTGGAATTTCTTCAAATACCATGGTATCATAGGGAACTAAATCAGCAAAGATGGCATTGTCATCCACGGATGTAACATGGAAGGAGTTCTTATAATGTCTAGAAAGAAATACATGTATTGTAGTCAATGTACACATGTAGTCAATGCATCACACCTGTACGGCAGTTTGGCCACAGCAGGCGATACCTTTCACAGCACATTTGTGAGCCACGGGCCAGATGTGCATGAAATGGATCACACTGGCATTCTGGACAGCGAGTTAAACCATTATCTCTGCTGCTCTGCACTGTGATCTCTCTTGATGACTTCCAGATGGCCGTCCTCCATCTTTAAGACTCTCTCTGTCCACAAGGGAAGCTCAGGTAATGAGGTCTTGGTCACTGGCATTAATGAAATATCACTTTGCAGACCGGTGTGAGGATCTCAGTGAGGGAGTCAGCCGGACACCTTGACCCACTGTTTGTGATCAAACGCCAAAAATACCTGGAAAATCTCAATGATGTACAATGCCTGACAAATTGTTCACACATTAATCACACATATTCACACATATTTCTCCCAGTGTGGAATTAAGCTTATAGAATAATTGGATCTCCAGAGAGCTGTAGTGAGAGTGGGGGGGGGGGGGGGGGGGGGGGAGAATGTGTTTTTGTGAGGTTTCGCCATTGTATGCAAGTGATTGCATGTCTAAGTAATTGTGCTGGAGCACTTGCAGATGTGCGGACAGGCAGCACTTGACTAGGGGTTTGGGCTCTTAGAGAAAAACAATAATTAAGAGTCAACAAACAGTAGCGATAACAGCTGTGGGAGAGGCTCTGTGGTTGAGTGGCTGTGAAGACAGCTGCTTGTGGTCAGGGAGAGGTTTCCAATTGGCTTTGAATCAGAGGACAATCGTGCCTGGAGGCTCGCGCTCTGTTCCACCCTTTCATCCCCAGCACTCACCAAGAGCAAGCATTCGCCAAGATCTTAATCGCGGGGGGTGGGGGTGGGGGGCTCAAGCAATCAATACCCAAGTGGCCCTTAGGTGTTAGACATCACTGAGTGGAAGTGACCATTACTTTCTAATAAAGAGATTGATGCCGGGGAAGTAGTCTTCATCACCCTTTAGCAATGGCCGCCGGACTGCAAGGCACGTTAAGTGCACTTTTGCAGTGTCATGGCCCCAGCTATCAGCATCCTCGCCTGGGAAGGTGGAAAAACACATTCCATTCACCCACGCCTTGCCACAGAGGAAGCAGCATTTTCGCAAGCATCTCATTTTGTCGTTTGCTTCCATATAGAGAGCTGTGTGGCTCAGGGAAATGGATTGGAGGCCATATATCACGCTGCAACATGTCAATGTAAACAAGTAGATATGGTCGCCCGGAGCAAAAAAACAGAACAAGTCAGGCTTCAGTGCGAAGGACTCCCTAAATCACACAGGTCAACGCAATATTAGGCATAAACACACAATATGAAGGAAGCACTTTATCTACAATGTCTTAATAATCTGGAGAGCTGGGGAGCAGCTCAGTAATTATTAATGGCAATAGTGTGGGCTTGTTTGTTTATTAATCTCCACATTTTTATCCAGACTTATACTCATACAACTGTTTTAAAAGAGAGCTGCACTACACACACACACACACACACACACACACACACACACACACACACACACACACACACACACACACACACACACACACACACACACTCACACCCACAAACACACGCTCACACACATAAACATACTTCCCTTGAGAAAAGGCACTTTAATAAACACATTTTTTGCTGCACTATGGACTTTTTTCTTACAGTAAAGCTTTATAAATAGTCAGCTTAAGGCGGGAAGGTGCACAGTGCCCACGTCTAATTATTATGAGGTTATATTCTTTTTGTTGACAAAATCAAGCCTTCTCCAGCTTTCCTGTGGGAATGGGAGAAAGGAGCTTACTGTGACTAATAATACATTAACCAAAGAAAAATGCAAAGCCTCATGGCCACCCAAAATGGTTGATTCCCCCCCTATTGTTTGTAGGCAGAGGACTTTCATGCATATTCAAGAGGAAAATATAATTTATTTGTATGTGAAAAAAAAATGCAAACTTAAGTCTACAGTAATGTGCAGTGCGGAACTGTACCTCTGGGTAAAGAGAGAACCGACACTCTACAATCAGTTTGAAATAAGCGCTTCACAAACACTTATTTACATATCAAACTGATGTGTTTCCCTGCACTTTTTATTGATGTTTTTATGTAATTTCTGAACACATTATGTTCTGAGAACATAATGTGACTAACACTTCAGCTTGTTTGAGATAGGGTTGTATTGGCTCATGAAAATGTATCAGTATCTTGTAAAATATTAAGTTGTTGTGAGTACACACGTAGAGCAGGTTTTTTATAGTTTGTATCAATATCATCAATATGGATTGACATATGATTTGTTATGATGTTGTAACACAAACCAATTGTGGATGTTTCATACAAGGTATAGTAACCACTGTGTTGTAAGTACATTGTGTCGTGGGGTGTTTGGTTAAATCAAATGAGACAACCTTATCTGATCTAAGGGTCAGTTTTTTCTACCAGGTTTCCCTGAGTTGGAGAACGTACTGTGTGCTGTGACGCTCATGCAGTGTTTTGTGTTTGACCTTGACTGCGGACCATGTAACACCATGTTTGCTATTAAAGCCTCCCTCCCACATGATCCAATCCGATTGTTTATATTTCGCAGCAACACACTTAGGCCCCAGTCAGCGTCCCTGGTACTTACTGCCCAGTTGCAGTAGAAATGATGAACAATAAATGCAACATGCTACCAAAACACAAAGCAATATAAAGAAACACAGCTGCCCTATTTACTGTCAGACGATACAAACGTCAGCATAGAGTCTCATGAAGTCACCTTTGCTTTAATAAGCACTGACAGAGCACAGTATGCAAATGAAACTGCACATTCAGGCTCTTACGGTAAATCTGCAAAGGGAACTGAAACTACCCTTGCATGCAGATTTTCTTCACATCATTTTATCATTGCATTGCATTCATCATACCAATAAAGGAATGCATCTATGAACTGCAGTGCACTTTCACCAGAACACCATGTTGTCTCGTCACTGGTCGAGTGACAACTAGTCTGTACTGGTCTTTTTTTTTAGTGAACTGGTAAAGTTGGATTTAAGCATGATGAAGAAAAACAAATCAATTAAATTCCACTTGGCTTGGCTCAGCTCTCCTCACTGACTATGCTGATCCATCTGAACCAGTTATTTCTGTTAGACAACTGGACAAAAAGAAATACGTTGGCTGCATGTGCCCAAACTCTACGTATCTCTATGTGCATCTGATGTAAAGAATATAAGCAGGAGCCAAGTAAAACTGTGAGAAGAGCATGATAGTAGGAGCATGTCAGCAGTGCTAAACCACACACCCACACCCACCTACCCAGCAACACACACTCACTCATTCACTCACAAAATCTGGACAGTTCTAGGTAACCCATCAATTCCGCTCTCTTATCTAAAGATGATACAGCTGCAGCGTTACCTGCATCTTGTGCCATGGCAGAGGAGTCATTGAGATTAAATGCCAACCTCCGACCGAACTTTAAGTTGATGTTGCTTGTCAAAGCAGTGGGGGAGTGAGGGATTGTGCTGAAACAGGAGCCAAAGTGTGTCACATCCCCTCAGCCTGCCAGCATGTACATACTATGGCTTTGCAGGTAGGAGTCAGGCTGGATCTGCCTTCATCACATTGGACTCTTCAGCAGCGCTGGACGGCGGTGCCCAGAGGGATTAAGTGGTTCATTAAAGTGGGACTGTTCAGGTTAAGAGGCTTTAAATCAACAGGCACCTTTAATCAGTCCTGTTGCAATATATTCTCACAGTCATTAAATCTCATTTGCAACCACAAATTCGAAAGTCTAGAATTTCTTCTTTTTTTAATAACGTGTCTGGGCTGAGTCCACTGAGTGCACAGATAGGGGGATACTTCAGGTCTACAGCGTAGTGTAGCTTATACTGTACTGAACTGTGACAAGACTAAATAGCATCATTTGACAGTAGATTAGAAATCTGGGGCACAGTCTTACTTTTGCATGTGTTTTGTCGTTTCCTAAAGTTTTGGACAAATTACATCAGAAATCTGAGAATGTTTACATTTGTTTAAGGCATTTTTGTTTTCTATGCATTAAGGAGCAATTTCATTATTTCATTTCATCCTTCCCAAAACATGTTTGTGTGCATGGATAAAAATGGCCACTTTAATAATGCTATATTTAAACTCAGACTGAATATATATTTTTAAACCATATTGCAAAGTAACCTTTGCATCTGTTGCTCCATCAGCAGAACATCCAATAAGAAGATTAGTGTTTCAATTTAAAACAATAACCTTCAGCTTGGATGACATTTAGATTGTAAAACTGAAAGTGCAGTTTCAATGCAGGCAGTTGTTATGAATTGAGCTAAAACAAGAGACAGGGCAGTGCATGGAACACTGACATTTCCTTTCAAACTACTCAAAATTGATTCCAGTGGGGACCAGTCACTGCTAATGGTGCAGTCATTAAAAGCACATGAGAGCTAATTCTCTTAAGTAGGTGAACTGACACCTGGAAAACAAAAATCAGTTTGAATGTTTTGCATCTCATTAAGCAATTTTTAAGCACTTTATCCAAATGATTCCAATGTTTGTTCACGTTCTCACTCTTTGTGGCTCATTGATTGTTTTCCTTTTTATGATAACATGGTTAATTTTTTACACCAAAGTACAGTAGCCCACTTTACTGTACCGAAAGAAGCTGTGGAGATTGTATTACGATGGGTAGATTTTAAATGGTGCTTCTCCAAAACATCTTCAATTTCTCGATTATCACTCATTCGAAACCACTCTTGAAAAGGTCAAAGGTGAGAGCCACAGCCATGGAAATCCAAACAATACCCCAATATCAGCAAGTAAATATGAATAGACATATTTTTACTGGAAGGTTATATCTTTCAGGGGAAAACTCCTCGGACAAAGATTACATTTTGATGGTAAGAGCTGTATATTCTATGACAAGGCCTTAGAAAATACAACATGTTTATTTTTCTCCCGTCTTCACAGCAGTTAATTCTGGTACGATATGTATTGCATAATTGTTCCTTACTACTTTACCAAAGGTTTTATCACATTTCAAAACATATTTGTGCATAAGAAAACAGAATGTAAGCTGAATACACTGGTTATCTTAAGTTAAAAAGTAAATAACAAATATACATGTATTAAGACATGCTCTGACTTTGTATTGCCATTTTTTCTTGCAAGACCAATCTTCAATAATAAAAAAAAGAGCTAGATTACAGTAATTTCCTGCTACTCTACCACTGATTGACTTCTCTACTTCTGACACAATAGAGATTACTGGTTAGCAGTGGCAGCTATCTAAGTGTTCCCAGCCCCTTTAAATGTATTCCCTTTAGTCATCTTTAATGGGGTCTAAATTTATCTGTGTTGTGTGGTGTCCTTGGGTGTTCACACACCATCTGTGTGAAATCACAAAGTCTACTACAAATGACATCTAATTGAAGAGAAAAACAGAAGAGGAGAAATCAGCACCGGCTTATCCAACTGTTACTCTTCGACTCCTTCACAGCTTAAATTATTTCCTTAACAAGGTGACAGCAAATACCTCAAACCCTGGAAATGATTCCCAATGAAGTCCCACTGCGGACAAGGAGTTAACAAATGTGATCTTTGGCCCATAATTTGAATGCCCCCGTCAGGTGAGTCAGTGTACAGTGAGTAAATTATTGGTGTGGTTCCTCATCCAGCAAGATATGAGGCTGTGCAAGAAGACCGTTCTCAAGCTCCAACATACAGTATAGTGCCTGAAGTAGCGTCTACACTGTTTAAAATTCTATTGATACCTGCGCCCACACTGGCCCTATGTTCTCCACATAGCTCTCCCTATCTGCCCTGGTTGCAGTATTTGTGCACATGAAAAAGAGAAATATCCTTGTATCTAGCTTGTGTCTTGCTTGTTAAAATAGAGAAAGCTATGTGACAATGTCTGCAGAAAACAAAGCAATAACACAAAGTTGCATAAGGAAGAAAAAATGTTTACTGTCAGCCCAAACTGCTCATTTGGGCTAGATCACTGTGTGAAGGTGGAAGGAAAATCTGAATAATCAAGCCAATTTCCCCGAATTAATTACATTCTCATTGTGCATTGCATGATGTACATCCAACAAAAATGTTGAGTGACAATGCAAGATGCCTAATTTTTACACAGAAGGCATACAGCAAATGAATGTCAGCGTTTGGCTCAGTTGATTTAATGTAAGCATTTTCTCATCAATCAATCAATCATATTTTATTTATATTGCCCAAATATACAAATCCAAATTTGTCTCATAGAGCTTAACAAGGTGCCACATGTTCTGCCATTAACACTCAACAAGAGTAAGGAAAACTACTGAAAAAAAAACATTATCGGGGGGGAAAAAACCTTTGAGAGAGCCACATGTGAGGGATCCCTCTGCTGGAGGCAAAGATTTGTAATAGATTTCACATATATTTACTGTGTAACTATGTTCAACATACATGGGAAATAAAACAAGCATTTTTATCATAACCCACACAACCTCTCACATACATAATTATTAGGTCACATTCATCGTGATTATTATATCACACTAACTTCCAGCAACTACTCCTCTCTCCTCAACAGTGGAGCAGGGAGCTTAACTAAGCTCCAGACACAACATTTGCAGCTTCTGACTGTGAAGAGCTTGAAATCAAACATGTTCTCTTGGACAATTTGGAAACATTTGGAGACAACATCAGTAATTCTAACTTTTCATTTACATCCCATATCTGTCTTTATCTTACTTAATTGTTAATGTCACCCCCCCCCCCTCTCTCTCTCTCTCTCTCTCTCTCTCTCTCTCTCTCTCTCTCTCTCTCTCTCTCTCTCTCTCTGTCTCTCTCTCTCTGTCTCTCTCTCTCTCTCTCTCTCTCTCTCTCTCTCTCTCTCTCTCTCTGTCTCTCTCTCTCTCGCTCTCTCTCTCTCTCTCTCTCTCTCTCTCTCTCTCTCTCTCTCTCTATCACATTCACACACACACACACACACACACACACACACACACACACACAACTGAATAAGCGGTTGAAAGCTTGTGCATGAATGTACCCCACCACATATTTGCAGGGAAATGCCAAATGCTATTTATTGAGTCTGTATTACAATGTGGTTATTCATAGCACCCATAATTCTGCAGATATAACCTACATAGTCACTTATTATATATAGATACATATTCACATATATATACATGTATAATTGAATTGTTAATTGATTACATCCTGTGATTGGCAAAACACAGATGTCAACCGTAGAACATCTTTACAAACAGTCTGGGACCTTACAAGGAACAGATATAAATGTAGAGCTGGGGGGGGGGGGGGGGGGGAGACTTCTACTACAGCATGTAATTAAATACCTCCAGTGCAAAATAAAGATAAGGATTCCATTAGCCCCTTAAAACATTCTAGGATAATGGGTTTTTGTGGTTGATGGAGCACCTCATGTGAGACAGGTGGGATTTACTCCCAGGCTTGACTCGGCAGCGTGGCAGGCGGGCAGGCACTGCACCCAACCACAGGAGCCAGTGACGACATTTGATGCGCCATTGGCACCAGAGGCAAATGAGATTACAGCAGGGGGAATGGAATTGACTCACTCCCTGACAGATTTACAGATCCCCTCCGGATAGAATACAGGCGAAAAAGGCTGTAAAACCCATCATCTGTGGGGTGAATTACATACGGCTTGGAACAACTTGTTTGGTTTAGGAAATCCAGTGTTTTGCTGCAGCTGTGATTCAGGGATATCTTCTTTTCATCAGTGTGTTCAATCGCTGCACAGAGCTGTCCTTGGACTCTGATCTATTAGCTGCTTACAAGAGAATAATTCCACACTGTATTCATAACTGTACATCACGAGACCTGTAAGAATATTGATTTCTCTGTTGGTCAAGTTGATACAATCTGAATTTGAGCATCTAAGACTGCTGGCGTCTCCTGGTCCCTAAGCAATAACATGTGGAGGTCAAATAAAGCTGCACAGTCGATTTCACAATAAAAGTGTCTTCACTCCACTCTGGGAATTCTGAGACTATAAAGACACTATATTAAATATTTAAGCTCTTGTTGCAGTCAATCCATCACTTTGATCTACATTTTATTGATACACACATGCACTGAGTTGGTCTCAAAAGGCCCAGCCTCTATATTAAAACTATCTAAAGGACATGAGGCCCCCCCACCTAAAATTCTGGAGGCCCCCCAGCCAGGCAGAACCTAAAAATGCCTAACCCACTTTCTCCACACAAACGAGTTCAGTTGCATTCACAGGCCACTCAGTGCACATCATGAAAAGTCAAGATGTTGCAAAGGAACTGATTTGTGGTTATGGGATAATAAGTCTATAAGGAGCTGAGATACATTCTGGATTATTGGCTTTACACATTCTCTGACTGGATGAAAACCACTGATATCCAACCCTGATCGTTACCAAAATCACAAAATGCGACCGCAGTTTGAATCGTGTTCATAACCTTGATCGTTTGAGAAAACCAAGAATAAAAGTCATATTAATTAAATGAACTGAGCAAAATGGGAAAGAATCTCCATCAGAAAACCTTCAGGAGTCATCCTGGAGTGTGTAATTGATGGCATTGATTAAAATGTGTTTTGCCTCAGTTTGCTCAAGCAAACTGAATGCTTAAATGAGTGTGAGGTTTTCCACCAAAGATACAGGGGAAGCAGCAGCAGCAGCAGTAATCAACAAAACAATGAGCGATTGTTGCCATTGTCAATGACTATGGGATTCATTATAATTCAGAGATGCATAATTCATAGGCATATGCTCATTACAGATATATTCCAATCAAATACCCTTGATTCAGGAGATTTGCAACAGAGGGCCACATCATTTCTGAAATAGTGTCGTGCCCACACAAATTTCACATGTGGAAAAAACAATAGGTTTGCCATCATAGAATCATGGAATAAAATCAACCCATTAAAAGCTGCAATTTGAAAACTTGCATACTAACTCGTCTCCGCAGAGAAAAACGTAACATATTCAAGGCTTCAGTATCTACCTGACCTATTTTCATTATTTATTGGACTATATAAAACACTACATCTATTTAAAACTTCCAGAGATCTCTGTCTGTCTGTATGTGGCTTGCATCAAGAACACTTGTTTGTGTGTCTTTAAGGGTTCAAGGGGGTATCTTACTGAATTTATGCAATTTGGAGAGGCTTTGCGTACGCAAAAAACGGGGTCTAAAACTTGTACGTACGCTGCTTCTCCCGCAAACATTGGGATATATAAAACCAAACTTGACGGGAGAATGTGCAATGTGCGTGAGCCATTTTTCGACATTTGTGCACAAATGTATTTTTAGTATGAATCCTACGCAGTGCTTTATACATGAGGCCCCGGGTCATTAGTTGCTATGGCTCAATTAAAACAGTTAACTTTTAATTTTTCAGGAAGAAAGCTGGAACCAGCATTACAACATAGGCCAAACAAAAAGCTCCTTCCAAATAGGCTTATTTGGAACAGACTACTTCTGGTTAAGGTAGATGTCACTTAAATCTCTTATCCTATTGTCTTACATTTTATCTTGCTTTCAACCAGATACACAATCATCTAGCATGTCCTAAAACATTTAAAGCTTTAAGTTGTCATTCTTTATGTTTTGCTTTTTTAAAACCTAAACCTGACCCTTACCTTTATGTTTAATTTTAAGGCTGGAATTTTGTTTTGTTTTGTTGTCTTCCAATGAATCTGGCAGTTTGCATTCTATTTAGGGTTAATTTTGTGAATTTTCAAACAATAACATAATCTTAATATCCTTTAAATGGCTGCACTGCATATGTCTTCCTGTGCATTTGAATCATCAGCCATGCAACATTGAATACACAGACAACTGGACCTAACTGCGCTTAAACGCACAGGCTGTATGAGATGGCATAACATGCAGTGAAAGGAATGAACATGATGGCAACAAACAAACCAACTTAAAAAATAACACTACAGAGACAAAAAGTAAATGTAGTATTGTCAGGAGAGAATCTCTGAAGCTACAAAACCACTAAGAAGAAAACCACCAACTTGAAGAGGTAACCTAAGGCACATCACATATAAACTGCAGTAACTTAATGTTAAAAACAATGCTCTACCTATATACATATTAACATTATCTACAAGCACCACAACAACCAGATTGTTATATTGTTTGCAGATATTTTGTCTCAGCAACCTACAGAGCTATGTGGGCTGACGTTTTACTGAAGACAAGTATGTTTGTTGTGGTGCATTGGACATGCTCCACGTAATAGCTATACTGTGTTTAAAGATGAATGATGTGTCTTCATTTCTTCCCACTATCCAGAAATGAAGCCAAAATATTCTAGACATGAATGCTTCCATCTTGTGCATTTGGAATCATTCATGATCAATGGTGAGTCTGCCTCAGCCTCCAATCATGACCTATTTTTTATTACAACCACACAAACATTCGCACTTTGACATTCATTAGTGTAATAACAACTATCTAGAATGAAAAAAGTATTTGTACTTTGACTTTTTACTTTGGTCCCTGTCCAAATCACTCCCACGAAAGAGGCAATATCTTTTGATACCTGCATCATCCTACTCCTCATCATCATCAGTACAATCTGACATCAGACACCTCACCAAAGAGAAACAGTCCCAACCATCACATGAAAGAGGATACTGCGATATAGTAATTTGATCATTCAGTATGGCCCTTGTGGGATCTTCTAAAAGTTCAAATGGCCCTTGATGGAAAAGGGCTAAACATTCTGCTTATAGCAAAGGAAGGCAAGTGGCTATGAAGCTTCAGTTATAACAATTATCTTGTTTGTTTACAGTAGGCTAAGTGATGAATTACATTTTTCAAATGTCATTTGTGGCCACCTAAACCAAAATAAACAGCTTATTTAAGTGACATGATATCTATTATTATTTTATAAAGGCTTTAATTGGCAGCAGACATGAAACCATGTCCAAAAAAGCCACCCCTCCACTTTTAAATTATCTCCCTAAAGTTAAACACATAATTACTGGTTCAACAACAGAGCTATTATCAATTTTGTGTCATCACTTTATTGATCCAGTTCTCTCCAAACAGAACGTGAACTTAGCATTTGTCTCCAATCACATCTCATCTGAGGACATTTACATATAAACAATTGATGATGTCTTAGCAGTAACAGTTTTAAAGAGCATTGCATAGCATTTTCACAATGAAAATACAGACTTTTTGTGAGAAATACCAAACCTCATGGTCTCTTGATCAGGCAACATTTGTAAAGGGTGTGTAGGCCGGTTTTTCTTATGGATGGCTGACAGGTGACAATCGTTTTATGAAAAAAAGTCATTACTTGCATCTCATAAACTGTTACAAATGAGCCTTATCAGAGGGATGCCAATCTTATACAGTATAATCTAATTATCGTAACAACTAGATACTTTGGTGGGAGGCAACCATAAAAATTACGCAACAACTGCTGATAGTTGTCGGACCAATTAAAGCTCCCCTTTTTGAAACAGTGTGCTGCTCATGTGCCGATCAAGGATTGGAGAGCAGAGAAAGCGAGGTATCTTGACAGAGGACAGTAGTCCTTGTGAACATGACTGACTGCTGCAAAGGCACAAACAAACGCTCCACTCAGAAATTTGTGACAGTGGCGTTCCGCTGACAGAAAAGCAGAGCTGGAGTCATGTGATCTGTCATAACACTCATTTAAATAGGTCAAACGTTTGAGGAAGAACAGAGACTGACACCGTTTATATGGCCAGTTACTAAGTACAGATTTTGAAAGTTTCCCTCAAGCAATGGTCCTTTTCAGGGGTTGAAGGAAAATAACTAAAAGCAGTAAAGTGGCATTAGTCTAAGAAATAAGGCCAGGCTAATGAGGGCTGGTCAGATATCACTGCAGCCCCCTATAAAAGACCTTGGTATGAAGGTTTGAAGGTGCAATGTTCCCTTGGGACATTGCTGTCATATAAGCATGTTGAGATGGAAAATGAGGTTGCCATCATTGGGAAGAGTTAGGCCACCCTAAACATGAATAACAAATTAGAGAAGACATTGTCACAAAATCACTCTGACCTGCAGAGAGGAGGCGTTGTTTCAGGTTACACACAGAGAATGGATTATAAAACAGCATATAAAATCGACGCAGTTATTCACGTATCAACATATTCCAAGCTGTGTGATTCAAGCTAAAGCCAGCCAATATAATCTGTCTGGTATTCAGTCAATTAATCAATCAAATTGTGTTCGTGTAGCCAATATTCACAAATCACAATTTGTCTCATATGGCTTTAACAAGGTGTGACATCCTCTGCCCTTAACCCTCAATGAGCCACATGTGAGGGATCCCTCTCCCAAGATGGACAGAAGAGCAATAGGTGCCACGTGTAATGGAGAACATCAGAAAGATAAGAGTATTTACAGCATTGATTAGAAAACATACATATTGTCAGTAATGGTCGAGTATCTGAGGAGTCATATTGTATATCAAGCAGTCTTGTTATAATCATAGGCCACCACAATCATGATCCACCATCACGATCCGATGCCACCATAATCCACAGTCATGATCCACTGCCGCCGTCAGGATCCACCATCAGCCGCCACCTCCATTGTGGTCCATCACCACTATCAGGTGCCAGCACGATATAGGATCCGCCATTGCTATTGAAGAGCAGTCGTCTACTTCATCTCCCAAATGTAAGAAGTTCTATTCAAAGTTTGGATCTTGAGATGTCACACGCACGCACATGCTCTCATGCACACACAGTGATTTGAAGAATACTATGAACCAAAACCAATGCAGTCACATATAATGATTTTGGAGGCTGCAGCTTGTGGCGGTATCAGTTAAGGTGGAATAAATCACTCTTCTCTGTGTAATAGAGTTTCACATCTTCAAAAACAAACATGCAGTTGAATCAGCGCATCTCTAAAACTGTTTTAACACAAAATGACAAACTGAAGCTGTTACTTTCAGGGGGATTATATATTTCAGTTCTGCTGCATTAGACTGCTTCCTGGTTTGCTATGGGATGCTATCAACTGTGTGTTTTTACCTGGAATAAATGGCACTGCCATTTCTCCAGACCTGAGTAGTCTCTGCAGGTCTTTCTGTATACACAGGTAGAGCAGCCCATGTAGTGGATAGCCTTAGAAGTAACACAACAACGAAAAACATTCACTGCTACCTGTTGCGGCCTGTAAATTGATTCCTCTGTGGACATAACAGCTGCAGGAGGAATGTATAGAAAAAAATAACCTTAAATATTATGGGTAAGTAACAAGGACAAAAATATTGGAGGATACAAATTGTTTAAAGGGAGGTTGATCTGCCCTCACTTCTAATTTGAAAATGTGTGTTGCAATGTAAGAAAACTCCATTGTGCTGCATTTGGCTGTTTCTGAATGCAGCTGAATAAATGCTTATAAAGTCAGCATGTGCTCTATATTTGCTCAGAATTGTGGTCTAGAGATTGTGTTTCTGTTTTGTAATGAAAACAGAACGCAAATAATCCCTGTGCTTCTCCATTCTCATATTAATTATCTCAGCAAACAAGAATTGACAAGTCACACACAGCATCTTACTTAAATGCCAATAACAAGGACTTGCAAACATGCACGACTTAAGCCACCTGAACTGAAAGCAAAGTGCTGGATAGAAGAGCAGGCCAAATCAATCTTGGTTAGAAATGGCTTTCCAGGTCTTGTGTCAAAGTAGCATCTCTGGAGACCATACTTAGATCCCTGGAAAGCAGCGAGCGGGTAAACCTTAATGTATATCTCTAGCTTTAAAGTTCAAACGAAGCATCCAACTGACCCCCCTGTAGATCTGACTACACTGATAAATTACAGAGCTTCCCAATGAAATGCTAACCTTGGTTTTGCACAACAGAAGGTAAATGCTGAGATGTGCTGATGTGCTTATGGACAGCTCGGGTCAAGGCTGTATATTTTCACTCAATAGCATAATGGTTTCTAGCTGAATATGAGGGCATTCAAGGCCTCAACTCTGAATGCATAAAAGCAGGCACAACATTGTGCATTTGTTGTGTTGAAAATGCATGAAAAGCTGAATGCTTCAAAAAATACAGTGACTGAGTGGAGCAAAGTTGGCCAAAAAACAATATTGTGAGAATATCTGTACTTCCTCTTGTGTATTTAAGTCAGATCCTGTACAAAACGCATTTGCTACAGAAAGTGTTTTTCATGCATTACAGCAAAATGGCGTTTGTCATCCATCTCTGCTAAAAAATCTCAATTTCCCCTATCCTACTAGTAACAAGCTATTGTTTCATACTCCAGTCCACCATATTAAACAAGGGGCACTGGGGTCAGCAGTGCCTGTCTTGCTCTGTTGCCCGTTGTTGATAAGCAGCCGCAGATATCTCCAGCAGGAAGAAATGTTACCCGTGCTTTTTCCTGCTACTGCTCCGATTGATCTGGCGGCACAAGTTGGCAGGATGATCAAGTGGCTCGTTAAGCAGAAGAGGAATTAGGTCTGTGTCAGATAGGAAAAAGCCGTGGCTGTCCCCAGGGGCATCTGTGTGGTTTCCCATCGCGTGACACCTGTGCTCTCAGAGGGAGCTGTGCTTTCTTCCTGCTACCGGCCAGGGACTTCTTGTCTCAGAGGCAAACCGGGATGAGGGGTGAGCACTGCTTTGATATCTAATGTGGAGCAGATTGACGTTTGCATCCACAGATAGAAAGAAGATATGCAGAAGTCAGAACGAATCTTGCTCTATTTGACTTTGCTTTTGCTTCTCCACCTACCCATTGGGTTTAAGGGTAACTAATGGGTTAAAGGAGAAAACAGAAATATGGTGGTGGTGGTGGTGGTGGGGGGGGGGCAATACAAGATTAATACCTGCATACTCTGCAGGTTACAGGTCCGCAGCGTCCTTGGGAAGACTCACTGAAGTCAATTTAGAGGAGAGAGTCTGTGTGCAGCTTCTCTCACCCACTCCTTCTCCTTTTGCCGTTATTGGTAACATTAAGTGTGAGTCCTTCGTCGACTATTTCCCAACACAGGTACTGAAACGAATGCTCTACGCAATTTGATATCACTCAGTCTATTGTTTCTTTTAGTAAAACAATTGTTAAGGCAATAGTACCATGGTGTCACCATCAGCAGAATAATAACATTAGACATTAATGTAGAAACATTACATAGGAACGCTGCCTTCCTCTCATCTGACTGTCTGGAGAATAATTTTTTTGTTCAGCCTTTTGGAGCTGGAGGGCCACAGCTTTATTGTAAATACACTTGCTTCATAATTGCCCCATGCTGAAAAGGAATAATTCTGAAGTATTTGGCAAACAAACACATTGAAGCTGGCCCTACTTGGTGGTAACTGTGTCTCACATTTACACACACACACACACACACACACACACACACACACACAAGATAATAAAAGATGTGGCCAGCCAGCGAGGACAACAATTCCAGAGTGCTCTTCCAGCTATCCGCCCTCAGATATGGACACAGAGGCAGGGGATGGCCAGCGAAACCTGGTGCATAGCCATTCTCGCTCTGACAATATGTCTGATGTCGGCCCAAGATGTACAAAGGATGAACAGGCTAAAACCCTCAGCAGATGGGGTGAATCCATCAGTCACAGTTGAGAGGCTGCTTATGGACAAAATGAGTTTTTCAGAAGTTATGTGATCGGACTGACCTAAAAGCGTTTAATCATGACATAGAGGGAATATTGACTCAGTGTTGCAGAAATGTTTGTTTTGGGAATCATTTCAGTGGTTAAGAATTTAAGATCATTCAGTCAATGAGGTTCTAAAGTTCCTCCGATTCTTCTCAGGCCAATTTCTGGCTTATTCTACTACTTGTATAACTATTCCTCATTGAAAGAGTCAACCCTTCCTTAGTGTGCAGTCAGCTACAGCTTTGGGAAACAGAACAGATGAACAGGTCAAATGCTAAGTTCCATATTTAGTTTTAAGGTTAGGTTCTTACAGTTGTTTTACTGCTGGGATAGGTTGGGTTTGAAGCTATGATCAGACGGTTTCCTGTGGTCAAATCCGGCAACACTGATCTCTCTCTGATAGAATCATAATAATAATGTAATGTAATGTCCGCACAGCTTTTATTATTATTATGAGGAAGTGTTTTAATAAAGCCTACAGCAAACATATTTTGGCCAATATATCCGTAATCATTGAGCATTCCCCTGACACCAGCATACGTAATCTCAACAAGAGAAAATGCAGCTGCTCATTATAGCTGATTCTACCTCCAAACAGGTCCTTGGGAAAACAATTAGCTGTTGGGCCCCTAATGACCCCTAATACTCATAGTTTTATTATTACCCCTGAAGTTCTTTAAAGCTGAAACTGTTAATTAAATAACAACAGCAGGTTTGATAGTTAATAAGTATTTTATTAAAGGGAATATACAAAAAAAGCATTAAAGGGATAGTTCACTATAATGAAAATGAAAACTCACAAATGATCTTCTCACCACTATGTCAATGGAGGGGTGGGTCAAGTGTTTGTGTCCAGAGGGGTAAACAGCATTGCAGCAGAATCACATACAATTGAAGTAAATGGTGAGTCCTTCTTCAGACGTAATAAAACAACATCAAAAACACAACATGCCTCCTTACTGCTTGTTTTGAGTCAAATATGAATGTCGGGGCTTGCGGACACTTGGATGACACCATAAAAGCAGTATGGCGGCATGTTTTTTTTTTCTGCTGTTTTATTACATCTGAAGAAGAGGACACGATTGACTTCAGTTGTGTTGTCGGATTCTGCTGCAGCAAAGTTTACCTCTGAAACTCCAGAAGTGTTTTGTGGACTCAAACACTTCACACACCCCTCCATAGTGGTGAGTAGATGAGGAGTGAATTTTGTTTTTTCAGCGAACTATCCCTTTTAAATGTAAGGCCCTCCTTTTCCATGTAAGGTTTGTTGCACAACAGACATCATTTTATTATTTTAAATTGGGCTCAGAGGATAACTATCAGAGCTGTTAATACTGGACATAATTGTTGGTTATAAAACCTTAAAGTGATACTAAAGTAGATACTGAACTAATACTAAAATTACAATGGAAGCACTTTCATAATTCACCACTTAAACACAATTACAATATAAAATAAATATACAAAAAACATTAAATTAAAAGGAATTATTAACCGAAACAGGATCCTTCAAGAAGATGTAGGTAGAGCCATATAATATGGACTATCCTCACCCAGATTTACCTGGGCCCCAGCTGGGGCACAATGTCCAATGGTATGGTCTCACACAGCATGTTGGTGCACATTAGAAAGTGAGTTACTCAGGGTAGTGCGTTGGTGAGTATGCAAGATTGCTCTATATGAAGAATTGTACCTAACAAGCCCTTGATATTTTGACTTGTTAATTACATTTCCCCTCAAATGTACAGCTGTAGAATGTCTGCCTTGCGTCATTTCATTGTATGCGTTTCAGTTTTCATTCAGTCAGCTCTGCATGGGGCCACATTCGGTCCCTGAATGTCCATTCTTCTTCAGTTTCATTCTGTGGACCTGTCCCCATAATTAAAGCTGTGAGGAAGCCTGATAATGGTGCAATGAATTAACACTGTTTAATAGCCCTCTGCAACATGATGTGCCATTTGGAAATAGCTGTTAGAACGATCTTTCTATGTTAAGTTGATTCATAGAAAATGATTTTCAGCAGAACTCAACAGTTTATTGTGTAGGATCTATTGTAAACTCTGCAGGCTGATAATCCATATTAGAAGATATGTCTATGCCCTTGCAGTGCATTAAGTGAAATCCCCATATTACTTAAACACGGCAGAGAATAGTAACAACCCCAGTACACAACAGGAGGAGTCAACAACATAATTCATATTTTATTGTAAACCCAATCCTCTTCATAATTCAGCCAGCATGGGACACAATATGCCAGTTTTTTTTACTACACGGCTAACAAATATAAATTTTACTGCATAGGGTAACCACTTCATCTTATAGATGGGAAATGATGACAGCCAAATGAGCCATTTTACTGTATAATGGTTGTAACCAAGAGCATATCCAGCATCATGGCCGATGATATTATCAACCTGACAAGGACAAATGGCAAAGTTCAAGTGCATATACAAGGATTTTGCAATGAACTTCAGGTATCTGTTATAATTCAGGGACCACGGACCATATGGAAATATGATTCTCTTGAAGATAACCAAGGAAAAATCTAATTATGAAATTGCTTTAGTCATCCACACAAAATGTATTTAAAGCTACAAACATTACTGAGGACTTCAAATTAATCTGAAACTAATAAGCTCATCCCATTATGCATTAAATGAGGGAGAGAAAGAGGGGGGATGGATTTAGTCCATCCATAATTTGGCATACATGCGGTGGACTATCAAGGATGTGTTTCAACATCCCATACAAACACATAATCAGTAGTCATTACAAGGTGAATTTCCTGGAGGAGGTTACACTTGTTGCTGAGATAACAAGCCCTCCTCGCTGTCCCTGGCAGTAATAATGCATAAACCACAGTTCATCTAGACTCTAGATGCTGCAAATGAAACCCAGCACTGTGCTTTTTTTTTATTTGCAGCTGTAGAGAAGAAAAAGACACTGCCATCCTTGTTTGACAAGGAAACCAGCTTTGGCTGTCAGAACTCAATGGCATCACACAAATAGCATCTATCTTTCATGCTTGCAGTCACTGAGAAGACGAACACTTTCTCTTTTCCCATTTTTCCCCCTCAACATTCTCAATACAATAAATACATGCTGCCTTTTCCCATAACCTTGGCCCAATTAATCCCTTTTCCCTGCTTTGCTGGCTCCTGGCATTTACAGTTGGGTGAATGAGGTTACAACGGTGCTCAATTAAAAATATGAAGTCATGTGCAATCTCCCTGCAATCGATCCATAAACAAAGTCAGACCAAGGTGACGTCCAACACCCCCCAGCTGTGTTTCATAATCATGCTGGTCTTTTCTGAGTTGATCACAGAACCTTCCAAGCCACTGCTCACGCACGATGCTTGACAGCACTGTCAATATCCATTGTTGACAACTGTTAAACAAGCCAATATCTTCCACAGTATTACATTAGAACTCATTTAACCTTCTGTTTGAGCATATTTTCTTAATTTCCACTTTCTTGGAAAGTGTTTTGCTGGGCCAGACCTCTGACTATACACTTCTGAAAATGATTTGAATTCTGTTGCATAGTTGGGTGTATTGAGGGATTCTTTGAAGAGATCAAAGAAAAATATGCCATCAGAATGAGAGATGTGGACCGTAAAAGGTTGCAGGGTGGTTGAGCACGGTAAGCCTTGGATTCCTGATGGATCACAGGGGCTGAGATGAACATTTGTCCCCTCCAGACACATCCCAACATCACAGCAGCTGGCTCAGTCGCTAATTGATTTTGATATTCCTGACCTAGTAAGGGTTTGCCGCTGCTGAAAGAGACCATCCCAGCCTTTTAAGCTAAGAGACTATTTACATAAAACAGCGCTTATTAGACAATCGACAGAATTAAGATGGTTTTGTCAAGGCGACAGATATAGAATTACAAATTCAAGGTGCGTAGCAACAAAGGCGGGCCATTTGGCAGATGCAGAACTTCTTGGATGTCAGACAGTCATCAGGGGCAGTTGGAGTTGTTGCTGCAGATCACTGAATGCAGTCCTGCTGAGGAAAGTCACCTGCACTAAGTAACAACTCCAGGAGCTGTAAAGGTCACTCGGACTAAGTGCACAAATGTAAGGACCAATGGATGTGATGCTGGAGTTTATTGCTTTAAAATAAGCAGAGTTAGACCCTGAAGGAAAAGAAGAGACTTACAGTTCAAAAATGGTAGCAGTTAAAAAGGTTTAATTATGAGTGAGGAGAAACTGTGAAACACGGCAATCTCATGCAATTTCCTAAAGCAGAGGTCTGCCCATTGTAATACATCTTTGAATATTAAAAGCTGCTAGTGACATTAATATAAAACAGTACACTCGTGCACCGTGAGTAACTTTCAAACCAAATATATGTTGTAATTTTACTTCCTAATAGTACTAGATTAACATATAAATATTGCTTTTTTCCTTTTTTTATACCAATTAGGGATAATTGTGTTCCACTGTTCATTAGTAGTTAATAAAAACCAGTCTGTAAAGCCATGTTGATACATGAAAGAAAAGCTTGGTGCTCTTGTTCAACATTTATATAAGTGTAAATCAGAAATTCCTAATCTCTACAGAGAAGAATTCATGGGATCCATAAATATCCTGTAGCATGTAATGCTTTGCATTTGATATCAAGCAAATATGTTATTATGGACAGATACACGCCATCTGACTCAGTGGGCTGCGGTCTGTCCGTATTCATGAATCCTCAAGGTCAAGCGGCCCACTACAGGCTACTTGGTTTGATCTGAGTTATAGGTGGCTTACCTTAACCTATGTTAATATGAAGCTGTCAAATAATTATTGACCATTAGGACAGGATCTTTTTAATAAGTCTTAGCAGTGATGCAGCTTGTATATTTTTTTTCTTTAACCAAGTCTGAATTAAGATATTGCCAAAGACTTTTTAACAGTTGACTACCAATATTTGGAGTATTATAGCTCAGCTCCGGTTTATCACATCTTGAGTCTAATACTTTTTCTTCTCTACTCTTTCTTTTTTTGGAAGCATTGTACTAAAAAAGTCACTATCCAACATTAATAGTGATGGATTTTTATTTTTTCTTCAAGAAAAGCAAGAAGCATGGGCACTCAGGTGGTCAGACAGGTTTTAAACAAATGATAACATTAGCCAGAAGAAACATGGAGGAGGAAAGGTAAGCCAGTGGTAGAATTGAACTGATCGTAGTTGTGTGCATACAGTTCTTCTGTGGCGATTATTACCAACCTTTTAATTATACTCACAGAGAGACAAATTGAAATTATCTTGCTAAACTACTAGCTTGATTTAGTTTTGTACCCCTCTGAAATTCATCCATGTTTGATCTGAAGCTTCGAATTTGTGTCCAACGTCAAAAGAGCGAGTTTGGGAATTATTATCACTATTCTGTAATGAGGTGTAAAGTAACGACACTGAGCGCAGCAAGCCATGCATAGTACTGATTTGTCTCACACATGTCTGACAGACCTGATACACTCCAGTTGATTCCCGTGGGCAGAACCCCGACTCAAGTTTTTAACATTAGGTGCTTTTATGGTCTGTAATTATATTCAGCGTTTCTAGTCTTGATGACCACTCGATGTGCAATTCAATTTTTGACCATCACCTGTTTTAATTTAATATTAATGAAACACAATATATTTCCCTGTATTATAATCACTATACAGTAATTGTGTATTGGGCTCTGATACATACATGTGTGATACATGAGTACTACAAATAATCACCCAATATATGTGAATTAAACAAGTTGAATTCAACCAGTATTTATTTAGCATTTAATTTGATGCCCAGTCTATTATGACAACTTATTTAGAAAACTCAAACTGGAAGGTAAACACAGAAATACAATTTGTCTTCACACAAACCACATCTAAGAAATATGTACAACACAGACACACACATACACACGTAACACATTTCTGCAGCTCACAGACAGCATTGTTGCTGGACGTCTCAGAACCATACAGTGTCTGAGACAGCAACATGACAGTGTTCTTTTATGACTCCCTTATATTCCCCTCCAGTGACAGCAGGGGAATGGAGAGAGATGCCAGGAATCATGAAGAGGAATCCCTGTCAAGTCCCACCCTGAGGCTTCCCCTCCCTCGTGTCAAGATAAATAACCACAAGAACCTCATGTGAAGCAGAGAGATGGAGAGAGAGAGAGAGAGAGAGAGAGAGAGAGAGAGAGAGAGAGAGAGAGAGACAGAGAGAGAGAGAGAGAGAGAGAGAGAGAGAGAGAGAGAGAGAGAGAGAGAGAGAGAGAGAGAGAGAGAGAGACAGAGACAGAGAGACAGAGAGACAGAGACAGAGAGACAGAGAGAAAAGCAGACTGTAAAAAAACGTGCCACAAAAAACTTGCTCTCTAGGATGGCTAGATTATGTTATTTGTTCTTGATACAATTGCATGGCTCAAATGAATATTTTTTAAATTATTTGATCTGCTTGGATTTTGGAGTGAAGATGGACATACTGTTGATAAGAAATCTTTATTTGCATCACCTGATATTTTTAAGTGATGGCAACAGTCAATGGGTTATTTTTAGTCGCTGTCAGTATGTCCTTGACTGTGTTTTTGAAATATTTTCCTTGCAACATAAATAAACCTTTAATTGTATAAGAGAATGAGAAAGCCTAATGGAGAGAAATGCAGTGAAGGTTGTAAACAGTTTTCCTGATACTCTTAAAATCTGATGATTACATCACAGGTTGCTGAATTTTTTCAACAAGACTCACTTTTACTTTTGTAAATTTATTTGTTTTATTCAACTGATTTTTCTAATGGGACTGGAATGCAGTGTCTCTTTCTGATGTTGCCATGCATTCTCAGCTACTCTACACTACTCATCATTCTTGACCAGCTAATTTGATCACAGAATGATTGCAAACACATAACATGGATAACTGCTGCATTTTTTTTTTGTGTTTACAACTGTTTAGGTTGGCTTTATGATACAGGGTGGTGAGAAGAATAAACTAATCCAAAGTTAACAGAACAAGCCCTAAATCAACGTGGCCTGCATTACTAGAACAATTTAACCCCAATTTATTTTAGAAAAAGACGGAAATGCGTACAATTCATCAAGCATTAGCACTGACAAACAATTGCTGATGTTTGCATTGCCATTATCACACATCCACACTATCAGTTTCAGTTACATTAGCCTCAAACCAGAGCCATCTAAATATCACATGGAAAAACAGGAACTATCCTTTCAGCTTGCCTCAGTCCTCGTTGCCAAACAGCAAACGGGTCAATAACCCATCATTATAGAGCTTCACACTTCGCTGGCTGCAAATTGACTGCCTGAAGGATTAAGGAGAAAGGCAATGATGCCAATGCTGGAGATGAGACAACATTGCTCATCTTCTCCACCTATGAAAAAATCCAGGGTGCACTGAAAATACTTTGGCTAAAGAAAGAGAAGGCAGTGTGACCGGACATAATCCTGTCACTCTGGGTATTGTTGGTAAAATGGAGGGGGAGTAGTCACTCGGATCAATGCCCTGTCAATGCACAATTGAACATAGAACACAGTGGCAAGTGGAACAAGGTCACAAATAAGACAAAGTGACTTTTCTAATTGTGAGTTGATTGTCCTCAGAATGATAGTTTTATTTTATTTTTCAGAATGTGTTCTTCTTCTTCACCCGGCCTACCCGCTTATTTACCTGATTAAAATAATTATAAATGATTAACAATATTAATCATAAAATGTTTAATGACTGTGCAACCAAATGATAACAAATATAAATGTGCATTGTGTAGAATTTTGTGACATCTAGTGGTAAAGTTAAATGTTGCAGCTGAATACCCCTCACCTCCCCCTACCCTTCCACTCATGAGAAAGAACCTTTGGTAAACTTCAGTTGTCATAAAAACTCAAAAGGCGTTTGGTTTGTCCAGTCTGAGCTACTGTAAAAAACATGAAGGCCTCCGTAGAGAGGACCTTCTCCTGATGTGAATATAAAGTATTAAAATTTAAAGGGCCCATTCTTGGGTAAAGAAAACAACAATTTGTACAATTCAGATGATACACACTTGTGAAAGCATCAGTAGGATGATGTTATGTTCAATTTATTCCAATAGATTCAATCTATTTCAACTCAGTCTTACAAACTGGACCTTTAAAGCTGTATTTTTTCACAGATCCAGGGAAACGTGTCTGGGTTGATGTGGATGAGAAAATAATTGAGAGAGGCAGAAATATTTCATTGAGGAGAGAAATAAGGAACAAAAACAAAAAGAAATGTCAATCAATGTGGCTTTAATAAAGTAGAGATCCCATGGAAGAGTCGGAGGGAGTGGCAGCAGTATTGGAAGGAGACGGGCTGTTTCTGATTCGCTGATACGGTTTTATTATCTTTTGAGTCCTGAACAAGGTGCTGGCTGGCTGACTGGGCTGCCTGGCGGTATAGCCTGGGTTGATGGGGCTAATGGAATTCGAATGCTGGGACCTCATCTCTCAGTTGTGATGGCTGGGTGACAGGGCCTGATGGATAGCTAGAGCTGAAGGCTTGCCTGACAGTCACGCTCGGCTGATGAATTGTGAAATGAGACAGACATACAAAAAGCTGTGGGCAGCCCAGACCTGGACTGAACCCCCCCTACACACACTCCTCCTTGGTCAACTGGTATGCTCTGTGCGACAATGACACTCGCATCCATCTTCCACCCTGACTTGTTGCTGAGGTAATGCAGGCAGCTCTGCAGGGTGCCATGGAGACACATGGCCAAGCCTCCAGACCCCTCCAAGTTTTCATGTCTTTTAATGATGGACTGTGGCCATCTATCACGCTGACGTTTCTCCTGAGCGTAGTCCTTGCAGTATATTCCCCTCTGACAGAAGTGTATTATCTACTTCTACACATCAGCATCTATACTAGGAAGTAAAACAAACTGACCCCAATTCTTGCTGTTCAGACGACCTATGAGAGAACTACAACAAGAAAAGCAGTGGTAGATAAGTATTGTTAAACTGTGGCAGATGATCTAAGAGCAAAAGGGAGAGCTGAAGGGCTCGGTAGGGAAACTTGCCTACATTTGAGACTTATCTTGTGAAGTGCACTCGAAAGAAAATAGTAGAGAAGAGAGTGAAGACAAAAACATAGTAGTTACTTAAAAAAGACAGGGAAGAGGAATGGGACTGATTCTACCAGAGGGGCTTTCTATAGCAACAATTAGAGCCTCCCATTATAATCATAAAAGGCATCATTTAACAACAGTTTGTTGGCGTTTTGTTAACTATTCAGAGTAAATGACAGCTGAATTATCCTATATTTTTAGACTGAGGCCCCAGGATTAATGAAAATACCAAGAGCACATGGGAATGGTAAGAAAACTGCTGCCTGTGGACATTAAACTTACTTATTACATGATAATTTGAAGGCATATTTCTTTCTGTTTAATTATTGCTCCCTCTCCTTCTCTCTGTGGAAATCTGCCCATTGTCAGCTACGTGACCTGTAACTGTGATGGAATCCAGTGAGGAGATACTGCACCTCTCAAACACACTCTGATGTTGAGAGCTCTCCTTGTGAGTGTTTACCTGATGCCCCTCTGTCTCGCTGTTCATCTTTCGCATGGGGCATTTATTTTAACTCCCAGAGTTGTTTTTTGACTATCTGATATCCAATGGTTTGGATATTGCAGTTCTTATTCTACATGGTGCACAAAGTGAGTGGCTCCATTTGCATGGTTTCTATGAGACTGTGATAAAGAATGAATTTTCTATAACCCAGTAGAGATGTAGGTATCAAAGAGCGCAGAGAAGTGAACTGTTTCAAGATGAATAGGAGCACTCAAACATAGCTTACCATCCAAAACATCCGGGGTTTATAAATCTGTTTCATGAAGTCAAATTCCAAGGTTTATTCTCATGACAGAACATCGGGGGGAAATAGGGGTTTTGAAGTTAACGTTGTTTTTTCTTTCTTTCCTGTCGCTCTTTCTTTCTTAAGTTTTCAGTGAATATGCACATAGATGAATTATAATCCCTTCAACTGAACTTCATTTTGTGCACATAAAAGATCTTTCAACCTCTTTTCTGGGACACGTACATATCACTGCAGAAGTACTCCTAATGTTTTACTACTAGGTTTAACTCGTAGTACATCAAATAGTATGCATGCATGTACAGGGGTATGCATTTTATTGAGTACAAAGATATTGTATGTAGATATCCACCGAAAGATGATTCAATGTGTTGCTCAAATCTTTTAATGTCACCTACACTGAGTTGCAATGTTGTAATATGAAGTTGCGTTGTTTTAAATTTATCAATGATATTCCAATTTTTGATATTGTACGTGACCTAAATAGTTTTGAACTGATGATATAAATTGAAAGGTTATATGTCATACAAAACAATTGAAATGTTCATTTACTTTCAATAACTTCAGAAGCTTTTTGATTCCAATTTCCCTAAAAAAAATACAATTAAGAAAGGATCAAATGATATTCATGTTCTCTGATTATGTTCAAATTCAAGGTTTTTAGTATTCTGGTCACCTGAAGGATTTTAGTTCTTGTTTTCTCAATTGCTCTTTTGTTTTTTTTTCGAGTCAACTTCCAGTGAAAGACGATTTGATTCCATACACAGCTGGGAAATAGAAACAAGTGGCAACACCTTACACCACTGACCTCAGCACATATTGCACCAGAGATTTGTTCAGAAAATGTCAAAAGTCACAATGTTGTTGTTTTTTGTGTGACAAAGAAATGGCTGCATGGAGAAACAACTGAACCAAACTAATTGTGTTGGCTCACCGGAGGGCATGCATTTTGTTCCTGCAAATGATTAGACCCTCCAGCAATCCACAGTTTCACAAACACACCATTAGAAATGTGTTTATCAAAGGATACAACATGTAATACATAAGAATAAAACTCTTTGACACTGGATATTTTTTGCAACGGAATTCAGATTCTGCCTTGGCATCATGATGTTATCGTTCTAAAAGTATCTACCGCAGCTGCAGCTTATCTCTTACCTTGAGGTTTAACCTGGACTCTGAACCAACAGTGTAAAAAACAGCTGTGAACTGTATGAGGCATCAGTAACTGAGTAACTCAGCAGAGTCAGGTTTGAACATTTGGAAGTAAAAATAACCCGAGGTGCTGTCATTTGCTCACAGTCTACGGTTGAGAGCCTTTACTCTTTCATCTGATATAACATGGCTGTAGATCTTGTTCGATGTCAGCAAAGTGTTCAACAGCATTTAAGCTATTTCAGTAAATGAAGACAGGAAATAAAACCCTGTTGGAGCTGATGAGAATTTCATGAAATATATGAGAAGGGGGAATACAAGAAGCGAACTGGGGGAATACAGACGTTTTTCGATGACAGTTCAATTATTGTAGTTGATGGGATGGCAACTTGACCCTTCATTTGCATGCCGGTGAGGCGATATCAACTGTGATTGCCATACCTCATGTGTCAGGTCCCAGCTAAAATGCCTGGCGATGGATATTCATCATTTATTACAACTCCTGCACACCGCCTGTCCTAGTTTCCCCGCTGCTTTCACCTGATCAATGCCGTGTGCAAATAAGGGAGGACAAATCAGCTGTTGATGTCTGATGAGAACAGGGACGGGGATGGGATGGCAGGAGAATGATTTCTTTATAAGAGGATTTGTCGGATCGGGCTTCTCAGAGTCAAGGCTGAAGAGGCTGCAAAGACACATGCCCTCCATCCGGACACTATTAATGAGGATCATCTGCCCTCAAAAAGTCTGGGGACAAGGATGAGGACATATTATACCCAGGAGGGACAAGGAAAGTTTAAAGGCTCAGATGATGAGTCATACTGTGTGAAGATAGCACCAACATACTCACAGACCCACATCCCTTCTGCACACAATGTAGACACACAAGACAGAACATGAGGACACAAATCGAGTTCTATACCTAATTTTTGATAAGAATTTGTTTAGAGGTTGTAAAATGTTTACATTTAGAATAACTTGGTGTTCATTGTGATCTTTCGGGATATGATATGACACTATGCCAGTAGTGGGCCAGCAGGGTAAGCAGGGCAAAACATTGCTTGACCTGTTGAGGCTAAAAATAAGGATGGATTTGACAATACTGAAATAGAAATGCCTACATGCATTAAGCAGTGGCGGTAAGGCCTGTCTTTACATAAGTGTTTATTTACACAAGTATGTCGCCGACATTAAATGAGTTTTGCAGTTTCTATCTGTGTCTAAGAGTGAGGCAGAGTTATCACTCACACACACACACACACACACACACACACACACACACACACACACACACACACACACACACACACACACACACACACACACACAAACACACACACACACACACACACACATGGTGAAACCATATAGGTTAAGCTGGATGAGAGAGGAGAGCACATTATAGTGGATCTAGCTATGGGCAAAATGGACAGAATGCCGGGGCGGCAAGGGGTGTCTATCGCTCATTTGTATGTCCCATCACGTTAAAGTCAGCTGCTACAAGTCCATCTTAAAGGAAACAATGCTATCTCAGTGGTACTTCTCCTTATATCTGATTTCAGAAAAGCATTCTATACCGTAAAGGCTCTGAAGCTCGATCACTGCTCGGAGCCAACAGGCGGCCATCTCTGGAAGAAGCCCTTGCTCTACAGGGTTTCGTACCCATATCTGGGTACGACCGTGTGCTGCTGACAAGGTCTGGGGTTTGTGAAGCAAAGGGTAGAGCAGCATGTTGATATACATAAAATGACTTCAGCAGTATTTTCTTCTCCAGTGTTAACATGCTGCAGCTAGTAAATAAGCAAATTACACTGATTATCACCTCTGTGTAACTTTGAGAGAGAGATCGGTTCAAGGCGAAGCTGGGGGTTGTAGTTTGGAGTAAGCAGTGTAGTTGTGAACTAGCAGTGAAATGATTGTGCAGTTGAGACTATGTACCAGTAAATCAAAGCTACAACTCCTCAAGACCCAAACCATCTCTGTACTTTCACTGCTGTCAGATACCCTGGACTGTCATATTATTATTTTAATTTATATTGTTATTTCGATTTTCACGTATAATACACTTAGATTTTTTTATTTTATTTTGACTTAATTCTTTTAATTTGTTTTATTAAGTGGTATATGTGAAGATATAATCATGGAGAAAGCAGGGACAATAATTTCCTTTGGTATTAATAAAGTATATTTGATCTTATTCTATACCATATCATAAGAATCCCATGCTCTGATCCATAATCAACACTAACAAAGGATGGTAAGTTGCAGTGTAATTCAATCATTTACCCACTGCTGTGGTGAATCTTACACCAGATCCCTTAGTACCACTGCTCTCATATGCTGGTCCACCTCATAAGATAACCTGGTGTGTGTCTAGACTTAATTACACCACCTTTCATATTGATTGAATTTGCAACACCCATGGTGTGATAAACAGCTGACGCATACATTTAGATGGGGCTTTGTAGAGGACGGCAGTTCTGCAGCTCTGTGTATAAATGTCACTGCATTTCATTGGCATATATGATGTCGCAGGCATATCTGAATCCAGACAGGGTACCAAGTTAGAGAACCAAGCAGGTGGGGATAAACTTGGTTCTACATTTAGCTTTTAGTTATGTTGTCGTTGTTTTTTTTAAATTTATAATTGTAGGATGTTTGTGTTTTATTGCATGTTTAATTATTAAATTAAATCTGCAAAATAGTATTCTATTTTAACTATGTACCTTAATCAAATAATAATCAAGGTACACCTCACAAAAATGTGTAATTCACATCTAAATCAATTGAGTACCTGTTAATGCTTGTGTTCAAAATCGAATCGTCATCTCCCGTCTACTGTCAAGTCATGTAGAATGCTCAGCCTTTATATCAGATCATCATGTCAAACTAACAGCTGTGCAACATCAGTCAAACCTTATCCAACATTCAAAAGAAAACATTCAGTGAAAACTGGTTGAAGATTATTGAGGATGGACCTTATGATCGGTAACTCCAGCTGATTGTATACAAGTGGTTCTGATGTGAAATTTGACTTTGAGTTTTGAATCTCAGTGTCAGCTGAGTGGGAGGTGAGTGATGAAGAAAACAAAGACTGCAAACATTTGGAAGCTGTTCTCATTTGTTCAGAGCCCACATCTTTGCTGAATAATGGAGCCATATTTGTGTCTATCCTATTTCAACTCTAACAGGGGATACTGACAGTTCATTGCATACAGGTATTTATCCTGAACTCACTAAACATGTTACCTGCACTTAAACTGCTGAAGCACATGGAAAAACATCCCAAGCACATGTCTCTATGAGAAACCAATTAATGCGGCCTGGAGCTAGGTATTCGAAACAGAGCGCTTTCCTCGAAAATCGGAGGATCGAGGTTCATACCACAGTGTACGTAAGTCTCCCATAACTGTGAGAATCCTGCCCCAGAGGGATCAATTAAATACTTGATGCATAATCTGTGTGAGCATTGGAAGAAGACAGAGAGAGCAGTGTAGAAATTCATGAAGAGAACATGAATGTGGTTGTTGGCAGTGTTGGTGGTGTGGATGGTGATCGTGGTGGGTGGTGTGGGGGTGAGAACAAATCTCTTTTCCCTCTTTGTGCCTGAGACCCAACACACTGGCACCATTGCAGAAATGCTACGAGGGGGCAAGGGAGCACACAGCAACGGCTGATTGATGTAAACATGCCGCTACAGTTCCAAAATTTGGGCCCAGTCAATTTAAACCTAAGTTCCCCTTCCTCAGTGGAAGAACGGATGCCCTGCCATTTCATTTTTCACACCAATTTTCTGTGCTGTTGCCCTCTACATGTTGACCCTTTGAAAAGGCCTCCAAAACTATCAGCTTGGTCTGTTGGCTTGTCCCAGTACTAGAAGCGAATCCATGAAAACTTTTGGCAATCTTTTGAAGCAGCTGCTGCTGTCAAACTGAGGGCTCTGAAGGATTCACTTAGTTCTGCATTTCTTATAAGAGAAATGCTACTCACATTCAATTGCAGTGAAGGCTGCAACATGGGCTGCTTTTTTGATTTCACAGTTGTTCAGATAAGTGAGTGGAAATCCACACAAAATATCACACCTTGCACGCCATTTGAAGATGTTGCAGCGGCCAATTCAAGGCAAATTTGCCGCGAGCAAACAATAACGTGCTACAGAGGTGTGTCGAATTTCAGAAATCAAACCATTCCTGCTGAGCGTGGCACATATGGACAAACACTCATCCTGATGGTAGACAGAGGGAAAAAACTACTTCTGGTGGAGAGTAGTCAAGTGGATGCAGATGATGCTGCCACTACGTGCCACAACAAGTATGAAATGTGTCAACATTCAGCTGAGTAACACGTAGTGCTGTCACTGCATAACTGCTGTGACTTAGTGTATACTTCACTTTATAATCTGATATTTATCATGCTTGTTCCTAGATATGCATTGCATTTGGAGCTCATATCATATATGTTGTGCTGCAGCAAAGACCTACCAGTCTAAACGAGACTTTCTGTGGGTAATGTGGAGTAAATTGAGGCTCATTATAGGTCGGGGAGGGTTTAAAATTCCCCACTTGCACATCACTGCTGTAAAGATGGCTCAAGCTTCCTTAATGTAAGCTAAATTGTAGGGTTGAGTGTTGGCATTTGCTCCAGGAAATATTACATATCCTCCACTCCCAGATATCTACTGAACAGTAAGGTTTATTGTGTAGATGTGGCACATGTTTTCCCAAATCCTGCTGTAGCTTACATAAACTGTCCTGTCAATTTGTAAGTACCACATCTATATGAACTGACCACCGCAAGTGTGACGCCTACTGGAAATGCTCAGCTTAACTATAAAAATATGGTAATATTTGAGTTACGAAAGAAATAGTGAGACACTCAGTTGCTGTGGCCTTATCCAGAGTGTTTTCTGCTAGCCCCCTTGTAAAAAAAAACAGATAATGGAGGTAAGAGCCCATGTGAATAAGGATACACTGTGAGCTAATGGCTAGTGATGACATATCTAACATGATTGCAAAACTGAAAAAAAAAATAATAATAATACAAAGATGGAATAATAAGAAGTGCTATACACATTGAAAACATTGCTGAATATGTACCATTGGAAACACAACGCAATTTGAGAACTTTTGGTGACAAGGGCTGACACCTGTGTTGATGTGCTATAAACCAAAAAATTATCTTTGTACCATTTCTTTATACATTACGTCCTGCAAGCTCTGCACAGGCACTGCCATCATGTGAATGATTCAGAGATTTTCCTGTAGTTGCGAAACAGGCCTGACCCTAACGGCAAATTCTTGCTTCTGTGTTGAAGCTACATCATAGCCTACCCAGGGGGCCAAGCATATATAGTTGTGCGTAGGTGTTAGTCCTGATGCAATTACACTGTCGAAACGCTAGTCGCGGTAGAGTTTCTATGCTGTTGTTGATTGTTTTCTGATTTCTGGTTTCGCTTATTTTACAAATTCTCTGTTTACTTCAGAACAATGGCAAGTGTTACTTAGTGGATTGGGTTGGAGTTGGAGCTGATAGATGTTGAAGAGCAATTACCTTTTCCAACAAAACTGCAACAAAAAATGAAAGATGACGCCTGTGTTGGTTCCTTAAACTCAATAAAAAAATGGTGACGAGTCTGCTGGAGATGCATTGCAACCAAGCAGACCAATCCCAACTCAACGCTTGGTCACAAAGACTGAACAGCATCGTCCGGACATTTTCCATAGTCCATGTCTGTAATGGCTTCAGTGAGCCCCAAGGCTACGTGTATGTATATTCGTAGTCATAGCAGAAACCAAATGCTATTTATAATTATAGCATGTCAATAAGTTAAAAACGCATTTGTGATCAGCCTTAGTTTTCTGGTTCTCTTTCTCTATCTCTACCCCTCTGTTTGTGTGTCTTGTCTTGAATGAGGGTTCATTTGACTGCTCTCTGGTTACAAGTCTTCACTATGGGGACCTCTCATCAACGATAAATAATTATTGTTATTGACGGTCATTATCAAAGGCAGTCTAGACAGACCGGACTGGCAGCAGCTACAGTAAATGCTCTGTATTTTTATAGAGCGTTTCTAGTCTGGATGACCACTCAAACCACTTTACAGTACAGTTTTTCATTTTTACATTCACGTATTCACTGACACACTCATACAGTGCATCTATGGACTGGACTTTTCCCTTGAGAACGGCACAGCCGTGAGGGGCTATTTGGAGCTCAGTATCTTGCCCAAAGACACTTCGGCATGCCAATGGTGAAAACAGACGCACATGTCTGTGATTGTACTAGCTCAATGAGATCACTGTCACACACTGGTAGGGTAAGGATTGCACCTGATGTAGTGGCACATCAATTTATGGCTGCTTTATGGCTGCTATGTCTGGATATTGTTAGAAGTCCCTGAAGTATTACTTTTTCCTTCATTTTTAAGCAATGTTGTTTTTTTTTTTATTGAACATGATATTAAAAATACAAGTGTAATATGATGACGTGATATTGAAGGTGTTGGAGCTCAGCTCCTATGGGCCCAGTTCAACCCCTGTCTCAACTGTTACTTGTATTGCTCCCATGGCATTTCTTTCACCATTGTTAATACCTCTGTTTAATAAAGGAAGTTAATGAAGAGAGAAAATGATAATAATAATAATAATAATAATGGCTCTTTAGGCTAATGAGTAATCAGTAAACAAACACTTCAGCTCATTAAATCATTGTCTGCAAACCACTGCTCGTGGAGCAGTTCATTTTCAGACAGAGTAGGTGCAACACAGTTGATAAGGTCTTTCTTATCTTCCTGCCTTTGGACACTGGCTCGCCATCCCTTCAAAGATAGCACTGCCAACAAGGCTTGTCACTGGCAAAAATGTTATTTTCAAAGTTACACAAAGTTAAAGTCTGGTTTACTTTAGTTAAATTATTATCTTGAAAAAGGATTCAAATTACTTTAATTTGCTGTGAAATGTAGTCTTTGATTATGATTATGATTTACCATGGCAAAGACTACAACAACAATCATCTTGTTTAGATCTTTATATTTTTTATGGGAGTTGTATTTTGTTGCAAGGATACACACAGTGAATGTTGGGCAGTAACTGAATAGAAAAATAATGTCATCTGGGCAACATAACCTCTCAAGGTGGACTCTGTAGATTGCACTCACAGCTCTCCCATAATCACAGTAAATAATAAGATAATGTTCATTTATTTATCAGATCAATGCATTGAAATGTTAAAATAGTTCTTAGCCAGCACTCAGTCATGTAGGTTAATAAAATGCTATACCTTAAAGCATTAAGACAATATAGTGGTTTCAGGAAAATCCATTATTTTCTAATTTATATGCAAACTAATGCAGCAGATGCCCCAAAATCTATTCAGATCATCTATTATGTAGGAGGAATGTGTAATGTAACCACAATGTTTCCGTAAACTTCTTGTTCTTGAGATGCTGTGTTCGTCTGGGAACAAGACGGACAGACAAATCAACAAATAAGTAAACTAATCAATAACAAACCATGTACCATGTTAGCATCATCAACAGGAGACGTTCACGGTACCAAAATGTGGGTTTAATATACTTTATCAATAGGGCCATATGTTACGCCTGTGATGCAGAGTGGGTGAGAAGCTGCATGATGTAACACAGTCTACCACCCACAGTTTCCTTAAAAATAATGAAAGTATGTTATTACACAGCAAGCATAGTGCAAAACAGCTAAATGGAGGCAATTCATTTCATATGTGCATTGTACCATGTCATGCTCCTCTTAATGAATGTGGTGACAAAAGCATGAGCTTAGCTACGTAATCCTGCTGTGATTTTCATTTTATACTAATTTAAACCTTGCTTTTTAAAAATCTATTACAAATTGTTGTTTTTTACTTTAAACAACAAGATTAAAACCAGTGAGACACAGAGATGGCACAAACCTTTCGGCTCTGTCTTCAACTTTGCTCGCAATTTCTAAATAAGGTCTAGAAGCTGAAACCTTTGTTGGTGAAAAACAAGGCTGCTTTGAAGTTACTGAAATGTGACCATGGCCCATACAAAATAGTAAATCACCATCAGGTCTAACCGCTGCACAGGCAGCATGATACCAAAACAGAACACAGGTAATGCTGCAGTAAACTGCATAGTCAGGCATATGTTGGCTATTCCCCCAAGTGCCCATGTGGATTCCCAGGAGTTCTGGCTGCTGATCCACTGCAGGAGAGTTGGCCAGCTGCAGCTGAGCCATATGTTTTCATGTCATTGAAGAGAATGCCCTGGTTTTACCTGATGCACCACACAGAGATACATGATACAACCTAGCAGAAAATTTTCATTCTAACATGCAATACACAAGACATTTAATAGTAATATGATAATGGATGTTGCAGTCATGCATGAGGAAGCTGACTTCCAACCATGTTCGTAGTTCAGACAAAGTTTCAGCAGTTGAAGACAAAGTCAGTTAAAATGTATAAGTGGACATGAAGAAACTCTAATATTTGCTAAATTTTATTGCATACTTTTATAATCAATATATTGACTATAAAACAATGTTATGAAGCCATATGCAAATATAAGGATATTTTAAAGCTTAGTATAGACTGTTTGTATACCAACAGATACTTCATAAAAAGAACATAAAATAATGTCCTTATATGTACTATATTATGGTTTGCAAGTTGTTTATATCCTCTAAAGTGTGACCTGATTCTAACTATGTTCCAAATTAATTGAGTTGAAGACATATTTCTATAACCTGAATGAAATATCCCAGTTACCGATTTGACTGACATGGGGCAGTAATAGAGAAACTAGACAGCAATAACAGAGAGAAATGTGGATCCTGAGTTCTGAGACACTTTAATCCTGTTGTGTGTTTACCTTCTTTTTTCTACATTTTATTCTACATTTTGTTGAGTTAGTTATTGTAAGTCACCTCTTGATTGCAGCAGTTTGTCATGTTTCTTCTCACATACTGTACTACATTGCTGACAGACCACAGATATCTGTCTCCATTATTTTAAGTGTGTTCTCCCTCGAGCTTCGGTGTTGCCCACTGCATGTCTGAATGCTGACTTAGGCTTGTGTTACACCGTCCAACACAAAATGGGATTTTATAGCATCTACATTTGCAGTCAGCAACGCGTCCATCACAACTTATTTTATGTGAACATACTGCAGGCACAAAGGCCCGGCAGTGTGTCTCTGAAGTCTCCACTGAGTGTCTCAGAGACATTATTAGGCTTGAGAGAGGTAAATGTCCCCAGCTAGTCTGAGGGCCTGTTGGCCAGCAGCCTCCTGCTGTCACTGTTTGGTATGCAGGGCCTGAGATGCATGTCGCCCGTCTGCAGCTCCCTCCCTGACTAGAAAGCTCTCTTCTCTTTCTCACTGTCTCTCTCCAGGCTAATTGACTGTAATGAAATTGCCGGAGACAATCTTGAGAGCGGACTTAATTGATAAAGGGAGTCATGGAAATGAGAAAAAAAAAGAAAGAAGAGAAGGTGACAGAATGCGAAGGCTTTTTGAGCGCGCTGATGACATTTCCCTCTATCTCTGTGAAAATAATTGCATCTGCCTCTGTGCATATGAGATTTGAGGCATTGATGGTGTTGCGAGGGTAGTGGTGATGTTTATAATGTGTATGTGTACGTGTATCTGCTTAAATCTCCTTCAGCGAACAACAAGCATTTCCACCATTAGACAATGACAGCTGTTCTGAAACGCCACCACTATCAGATTCAGTTTTACAATTATTCTCTTCTAATTGTCAAGTGATCATCACATGCATCATGCGGTGAAGAAGTTATCTATCTGTTTAGTTTATAAGGATTCAGCACAAAGAGCCCCACCTGTCACAGAAAGATTTGAAAGGTTTGTACATGAGGCATTAAGAGGCCGACACTAATAATTAATAATTAAGATTTGATGGCAAAAACGATTCAATTCTGCAGACATATGTGTTTTCTGAGCCTGGGACCATGGCTCCTTAATGCGGTTGCCTACAAAAACACAAAGCTACTGTGTAGACTATTTAGGTTATTTAGTTTTAGTTGTATTCAGACTGTAACGACTTATACCAAACACATTTGGTAGAGATTTTCAAATCAGCTTAAAATAGGAATTAAATAGTTTGTTTACTACTATTTGGCTACAAACAAAATATTCTGTATATCAACCTGTACTCAATAACACATTATTTTATCCAAAAACAACCTTTAAAAACTGAACAAAATAACTAATTAAATTTAAACTGGTCTGTGACAGTCCAAGTGAATTTGGTAGTTACAATGGGAGGGGGGCCCTGATAAATGATAACATGGTATGTGCATGACAAATAGAGCTATTCCCCCAAATAAGGGCCACAGTAGCAGATTAGACCATATCAAATGTATTTTAAAATGCATAGTGTGTGTGTGTGTGTGTATTTGTGTGTGTGTGAGTGTATGAGAGTGCGATTTCTACAAAAATGTGTCATTACATTCATTACTTGTTTGAATGGCTGGTTGTGAAACACTAAACCTTTTTGGGCATCTGATATTGATTCAAATAAAAATAAAATAAAATCCAAGAAACTGTCTCAGAAAATGACTAGTTGTCACTATGGACTGTTTTCTGGCCTCTTATTTGAATGAAACAAGAAATTTAAAAGCACCACTTGATCAAAAATGACTACTTTTACTTAAAAACGTCTCACAGAATGTGTCAGCTGAAACACAATCATCCAAGCAGGGGTTAAATGCGGTTTTGTAAAAGTCAGTGGGGAAGAAGGGGGAGGGGGTATTGTAGGATTTTGAAGAGCTGCACAATTTGAAAACGTTACTGTTTTTTAACTATTAAGTAAAAATACTTCGATGAAGCCTTTTATATGATCACATCAATGGAATGCTTTTTGCTTTTAATGAACTGAATCTTGTCAGACAGCAGCTTGTGGTCGACAGTGAGAAACAAGTATATTTTATAAATCAGTGCAGATGATTGATGATTAAGTTAGAGTAGGAAAGATGGTGTTTGTTTGTGAGAGTTATCTTTTTCCTCACCAAGGAAGCACGGCTTGGAATATACACATGCAATTTTAACTTACTCAGAAATGAACTTTTAAAAATACAATGGAGCAACACAATTTGACTGAATACCAAATGACACTGTAAAGGCCTGATGCAAATTATTTAGTCCAATAATTGTAACCAGTGACTTAATGTTAACATTGCTTATGATGTAGAAATCACCTCATATATCTCTTTGTAGGCTAGAGAATAGGACCCATATACTGGGTGATTAAAAATTACAAGGCAATATGATATTGAAAGAGACATTTTAACCCCTGGATCCAAGTCCCATGCACACAGATGAGACGAGAGGATCATAAAACAGAAATAAATGACATCTTCACCAGAAAAAGGTCACTCAACTGCCAGTTGCCATGGCTACTATCATTTGACATATGGTAATGCATTTGCATGGAGCAATAGGCGTGACACATGGATCATTTCTCTTCAGTTAATATTGTCCAACAAGCTAATCTCCCGTAGACTCAGTTTATTCCTTTAAGAGGTTCACTGATGGCTGCCGCATTCAACCCTTCATCCATGGCTAGCTGTGCTCCTGAATAAGGTCAACACAAAGCGCTAGATGCTGCCAATGTGTTGGCTGCATGAACATCTGTGATGGGGAGCTGGCACAGTTGGCAGGAGCCACTGCCAGCTGTGTAGACCCAAGGATGTGACTGTCCCGCCGGAGAGCCGGGCCACAAGGCTGTGCCGCACAGCAGAATTGCAAAGCGAGTCGACTGTCTTCTCATCAAAATATCACTTTGCTGCCATGCAAGCTGCTTACTGCCAACACCTGGGCTCCCCAGTGCTCAGGGGATAAAGGGAAGAGAAACACAACCACAGCAGCCAATGGCAGCTTCATAGCCAACTGGGCTTTATAAAAGTTTAGAATATTACTATGCATTGTCTGACAGCTTAAGTTCTGAGACTGTTACGTGACACAGAATGAGACATGAGTGTTGTTGGGGGTTATTAGGGTTGCAAACACAGACAGATGATAGATTTTATGCATTTTGACAAGTACTCAAATGTAATTACATATTATAGGGAGAGTGCTACAGTTTTCAAATCATCCCCTTTCTTAACGTCCAAACACAATTTTTGTTTTGAAGAAAATAAAACATAAGCTGAAATGACTGATAGGACTGCTGATTGTCTGGGATGCAGAGATATAGCTGTTTGTTTAATATATGTGAAGTGACATCAAAACTGTTCTATCAACTCTCCATGCATCAAAAGTATGATGGCCCACCTTTAGGGCCATTACATACAGGAAGTGCCACAAGGACGTCATCCTTTTTCAACCAGAATAGAACAGGCAGATAGAGGGGTGCAGACAGCTGCACTGTGGAGTCATTATAATGGACTTTACTTGAGAGCTGAAATTACCACTCTGACTTATCAAGAGAAAAAACTTTCATCTTGCTGTGGGTTCCCATGGATTTCCAGTAGTTACAGAAATTATAGGGGGCAATGTGCATGGCAAAGTAAGTGGGTTGATTAATTCAGCAATGTTAAAGGTACATTGTCCTCTACCCCATGCTGTTCTACTCTGTAACAGCCAGATTTCTCTGAAGGTCTTGATGATTATAACTTTAACAAAAGGACAGACATTACTCTTATTTTTCTGGCAATGTGCATTTTGGTCTTCACTGTATTGTTGACATCAAGAATACAGTACTCCACTTTCTTTCTTTCTTTATTAGGATCCCCATTAGTAACAGCATAAGCATTAGCTATCCTTCCCGGGGTTCACCACATACACATGTATACACACTACATAAACACAACATACAAACAAAGCCACACAAACAAACAAAAATAGCTAATCTCATTAACTTGTTGAAGTAATACAGAGGAGGAACAAAACAATCATTATTGTAACAGATTTTGGGCAAAACACAAAATATAGATCATTTATAATTATTTTGTAATTCACAACACACTTTCCCCTTTTCCTTCACACAGTTAAGTTTTAATTCTTAACAAAAATTGATATCCCACATTAAAATTAAACTCCAAAGAAACAAGGTTATTTATATTTCTGCTTTCACCCTATTTATATATTATCTTTTTCCAGTTCACACAAAGACACAACTAAATTTTTCTGTTCTCTAAGATGCTGTTTTTACAAAGATTTGAACCGCTATTTAATACCCTCCTGAAGAATATGCATTGGCAATGAATTCCACATAACCATGGCTCTGTACATGACAGTTTTCTGCATCCTACTTGTCTTAGTATTGAGTAGCTAGAACCTTCTATCTGTAGCACATCGTGTTTGATAGTTGTGTTGAACAAACTGCCAGAGTAAGTATATTTCTATATTTCTACCCAAATTCAACAAGGCCTTATAGGCCGTCCTTTGAGCTCTCGCAGATCTTTTAACCCATCAGGTTCTGCTCTGTTGGTTGTTCATAGGTAGAGATTCAAAGCAGCAGGTCACTTGGCTTCTGGTGTGAGGGCCCCAGGCCTTCAGAACAACCTGCCTCAGGCAAGAAATCATAGACCAGTGTCATTATTTAAATAAACTCCAACCGCTCAAACCCAAGTGAACAGACGAGGAGTATTTGACTTGTACATTGAGCTAGTTTAATTTAATTGGATGTGCAGTGTGTAAGTGTTCTAGGGGCCTGGGTGGATATTCAGAAGCTAACTTTGCATAGGCACAATCATTCACAGCTTGTCACCTAATCTAGCTTTCCTTCTCACTGCAACGTGATATTTCCTTATTTCTGAATACTTCCCTCCTGAGTTAGCTGAGAATACACTGACATTATTTGTTTAATTATTTACTAGTTTTCTATGTACACACAAATAGAAGTCATAACATAAAATCTGGGTCAAATTAAAAAAAGAAATCTAAGCCCTGCAGATTGACACTCATTATCCTGAAATCAACTCAAGCTTTTTGCAGCTCGTAAACAATGCCATGGAGGGTGTGAGATACACATTGTATCTTAACACAGAGAAGGATTTATCCTCCTTAGTCTGATGAGGCAGCTCATCAGATGTGCTTAGAGTGGATATGAGTGGAAGTTGAGATCTTATTATACAAGCAGCTGGATCTTGAGGGTGGCTGGACTGCCTGTAAACAATGAAGCTGAGACAACAGTAATAGCATCTCTTAATGTCTATCCACAGCCACGGTTGCAGCTGTTAGCTTCGAAGCCACGCAGGGTAAAACAGCGGGACTGTAAACTGAAAGGATCCTCGTCTAGTAATGTATACTGCTTTGATCCCAGATGTCACTCTGCTGGATACAGAGGAACAAGCAGGTCAAAGGTGAAAGGATGTGACACAAGATACATAGGGAAGGAAAGGAGTAAAGTTAAGATACTGTTCAGTTCCACTGGGTACTTTTAGAATAAGGGAAGAATTGTTCAAGGATGCTAGTTAGAGTGATGGAGATAGCTCTGTGATCCTCCATTATCTGTCTTCCTTTCCTCATAATGTACCTTTCCCCCTGCCCCATCGATTGCGGCCACTGGACGTTGTCATTAAATCAATTCTTCCCAGAAGAGAAATGGTTTGTGTATGAACAGTTCTTGCCCTTACTATCAATGACAGCACGAGCAGCAGCCCTGAAATGGATAAGGATGAAACCTGAGACAACTGAAGTGCACAGAGCAGGACATTTATTTTCTGCTTGCTTCTATTAGGCATGCATGTTTGTTTCCAAAGAGAATGCAATGGCACGCGCACATGGGCTGCCGAGCACAATATTTCCTGACAGTCACTTATTCTTTCACTTTTCAAGGATAAAAGTAATTTCAGAAACATTCAATCCCCAAACCTAAAATCCACTGAGGTAGTGCTTTTTTTTGTTTGTTTTTTGTGAAACAACAAAGAGTAACTTTGAAGTGCTTCAACAACACAACGGCAGGGGGAGATGGGTGACACAGTTTCTATAAGCCCAATCAATTTCTTCGTCCTTCCTTGCGGTGTCCTAAATGGGCTGCTCTATGATCAAATGATTTTAACATATGACAGATTTCTTGGGGCATACTCAACAGCATTGCTGCAACCATGCAATACCTGCAGTTTCATGGCGTTCAACTCAGGGATGTATTTGCTATTAGACTAAATTCAAAGGTAACAGTGGTAGAATTAACTAATCTTTGCCTCTCCAGTTAAAGTCCCTCAAGGATTAATCCAAGAACCTCAAGGATTAATTCAAGAGCTAACATTCAGAGTTTACAGACAGCAGCAGAAACTAAGGTACAACTGCATTGTTGGTTCGATGAGCCTCTAGCATCTTGTCATGAAATCCTACATGGAACATTTTTTTGACTTACTCCACAATACAACATTAACTTATTTGACATACAGACAACAGCCGAGTGGGTATGTCAGCATGTACAGAGCCAGTCTGATGCTGATGACATCTGCACCTGATTTCCCGTGTCTTCCTTCTCCGTCCATGCAGATTCTATTTTTTTATGGGGAAGGAACAACAAAGGGAGCTATGTGCAGTACAGTAGAGCTCTTCTGCCACCAAGTGGGCAACTCAATTCAGGCCCAGCTCTAGAAGTGCTCATTTGAACACATGAGCCTTTGAAACACACACAGAAAAATCTAATTTGGCAGGATCATTGTGCAGAGTTACCCTTTTCCAGTTTCAATATGACCGGCAGAAAGCAATACCTGACACAACCTGGTAAGGTGCATCAGGGCAGACACAAAGCCTTACACAGGAGGCCGCAAGATTAGCCAGGCTTTTCTTTTACCGTGAAAACTTAAAGTTTCACCGACTGTGTCCAATTTGCCCACTCTGACACCCCCCTTTGCTTTTAATTAGCGCGTCTCAGGGGGACCCTTATCTGTAATGGACTATGGTCTTAATGAGGCTGTTATTAAGTCGTTTTCCTCAGGGCTGATAGACTTGCAGCCACCTATGGCATGTAGGCTGATAATGCTGAACCTCAGTTAATTCCAATTTCTTTTCCCCCTAAAGGTGCACTCTGAGGTTTTTTTTCCCCTGGCTAAGCACCACACGCAGATAGTCATGCTGTCAGAATAAGGAGATGTGGGGTAAAACCCGTAATGAAAATTAGGTTAGGACAAGTTATGGCTTTTGCTTCCTCCCTCACTCTGCTCCTTTGCAGGGTGAGGTTCTTGTTCTAATAACTGAAGGAGTGGATGCTCAGGATGGCTCCCTTGGCCTTTCAGAGACCTGGCTGGCTGGCTCATGAGGTGGTATGATCTGCTCTAATGAATGGGACTTGAAGTGAATGGGTGCTTTCAGGAATGGAGGATAGGCAATCTAAGGTGGGAGGGTTCTGCCTCAGGGCTGACGTGGTGAACACGACATTTGGTGTCTGTGGATCGTGCTCAGAATTAGCAAATTTAGCGAGTGGATCTCTGCACTGCAAGGACTAAATGAAAAGTATCATTACACTTTTGTCACTTTATTTCATGGTTTAGTCAGAAGCAATCATGTGTGTGTGGTAACCTTCTATTGCGCTTTTTTAGATTTTTTGATTTCAGGATTCCAGTAGATTGAGACTAGATACAAGGAAAGAAAAAACCCACACAATACCCATATAGGTTTTAAGTACATGTATGTAGGCTAAACACTATGATGCAATGAAACAACTTAACTCACTTTTGACCTTTACAAAAGTTCCCTTCCTACGTGCTGTCTGTAAATACAATGCATATCATCAATATTTAAATTCAAATGCTGTAAATGCTGTTTCACTGAACAGAACTAGAAGAAGCTCTGTGAAATCCAGAATCATAATGAGTAATGAATAATACATATTCTCCATCTGATGCTCATTTGACCTGTGAATATTCGAAGAAAAAGATGAAACTCAAGTGCATTGGGGTATTCTCGGGCTCCTTGGTACACCATAACCAACTATTATCAAGATTTTCAACAATAATGATGAACTACATTGGAGTCAGCAGGACAAAAACTAATATGTACTCAGTGCAATATGTTTAGAAAACAGTGAAATCGTGTAAACATATCACACTGGGGTGTTTATCAGTAGTCATGTTTGCTGAATTCAGTTTTTTTGTCTCTATATGTTGTTGTCATAATATTCTAATGAGCGTGCATAATATGACCTTGGAACTAGCCTCACTAATCTACATGAGGAATGCAAAACTAAATGCAAAATTGTGCACAAGCTGAACATGGTTCATCTTAAATTTTGAAGGTGCCTGAAATGAAGATAATAAATCAGGATTGTTTGCTGTGAGGACCTCAAGGGTTACGCATAACGTCAAACTTAATGGTACAGTAGGGTGATTATTCATACTTAATATGGATGAAATGTTTACAGGAGCATCCTATTATTTTGTAGTAAAGCATTGCAAACATCTTTCAGGGTCAGAACTGAGCTGGAAGTTAAAAAACTACAGCCATCACACCAACCACAGGTGCAGTTAATCAAACCAATGAGCCAGTAATAAAATAGATTAATAAATAAACAAGGGTATTTTATAAAGGGGTGTGTGTGTGTGTTTGAGTCCTATAAATTATTCTGTGCACTGTGTAGTTTATTTCACATATAAATAATTTCTGTTAGGAAAAGTATGAGTTGAAAACTAAACTGAAAAACTTCCGTCTATCAGCGTACATGTGCAGGTGAAAACCCATTCACACAATGGTCAACAATCTCAATATTACATTACATTAAATTTCATTTAGCTGACGCTTTTATCCAAAGCGACTTACAATAAGTGCATTCAACCCTAAGGGTACAAACCAAGAACAACAAGAATCAAGACAGTAAAATTTCTTCGAAATAAAGCAAAACTACAAAGTGCTATAAGTAAGTGCCATTTTAGTGCTACCAAAGTGTTAGTTTCAAAAGTGGTTAGTGTGTTTTTTTTTTGTTTTGTTTTTTATTCAAGGTACAGTCGGAAGAGGTGTGTTTTTAGTTTTCGGCGAAAGATGTGTAAACTTTCAGATGTCCGGATGTCGAGTGGGAGCTCATTCCACCATTTAGGAGCTAGGACAGCAAACAGTCGTGATTTTGATGAGTGTTTAGCTCGCAGTGAAGGAGCAACGAGTCGTTTAGCTGAAGCAGAGCGGAGTGAACGTGCTGGTGTGTAGTGTTTGACCATGTCCTGGATGTAAACTGGACCTGATCTGTTTACAGCATGGTATGCGAGTACTAGTGTTTTGAACCGGATGCGGGCAGCCACTGGTAGCCAGTGTAGGGAGCGGAGGAGCGGAGTAGTGCGAGTGAATTTAGGTTGGTTAAAAACCAGTCGAGCTGCTGCATTCTGGATGAGCTGCAAAGGTCGGATGGCAGTAGCAGGTAGACCTGCCAGGAGGGAGTTACAGTAGTCGAGGCGTGAGATGACCAGGGCCTGGACCAGAACCTGCACCGCCTTCTGAGTGAGAAGGGGGCGTATTCTCCAGATGTTGTAAAGCATGAATCTACAGGACCGCGTTGTTGCAGTAATGTTGGCAGAAAGGGAGAGTTGGCAGTCGAGTGTCACACCCAGGTTCCTAGCAGTCTGAGTGGGGGTCAGCACGGAGTTGTCAAAGTTAATAGTCAGGTCATGGGTGGGAGAGTTTGTCCCTGGAAGGAAAAGTAGTTCAGTCTTGTCAAGGTTAATCTTCAGGTGGTGAGCGGTCATCCACTGAGAGATGTCAGTCAGACAGGCAGAGATTCGTGCTGCTACCTGTGTTTCTGATCGGGGAAAAGACAGGATTAGTTGGGTGTCATCAACATAGCTATGGTAGGAAAAGCCATGTGAGTGAATGACAGAGCCGAGAGTGTTGGTGTACAAAGAAAAGAGGAGAGGACCCAGGACCGAACCTTGAGGGACCCCAGTAGTGAGAGGACAAGGTTCAGAAACAGATCCTCTCCAAGTTACCCGATAAGTGCGTTCATTGAGGTAGGAAGAGAGCAGGGAGAGAGCAGAGCCTGAGATACCCAGGTCCTGAAGGGATGAGATCAGGATCTGGTGGTTCACTGTGTCAAATGCAGCACTCAATACTAAATATATAGTCAATATCACACTATTCTATAAACAGAACTGTTTTTTAATCATGGCTTCAACAGGCACCTGACTTGCACAACAGACTGCAAGTTGAGCCTCTTCATAGTCTGGCAGTGTGCAATTTCAAAACTGCAGCCCTTGCAAGAATGCTATTGATGTTCCCAAACCATAAACACAAGCTAGTATGGACTGAGTATTCTGTGCAATGGATGCTGTAGCTCAACTTGATCCTCCTCTCCCCTAGTGAAAATGTAGAAATTGATTTTTTTTTACATACAGTATAGTAGATCTGAGCGCTAGGTCTTACTGAAGCTCACTGCAGATATTTTCAAGCAGGCCCTGCTTTCTGCATATTTCATATTCCTCATACCAAAGTGTGTGCAGTCATGTCAAGAAATACAGACTTCCTTTTGCTTTGTCTTCTTGTTAGACTGCAACAGCTTCTGAAACGACATTCAGAGCATTTTAAGGCTTCCGGCTCTAAGACGAGCACATCACTGCCTCAAACTGACAGTAAACACATCATTTGGCTCCTTCCCCATCCACAAATAGCTGGGCCAATCCATTTTTGATGATGTTGCCCCAGCACTGGTAGAGCCAGCGCTTCCTTCCTTCCTGATACCTGCACCATCTTTTTGTAAAGTTATAGTCTAATAATGTTTGTATTGTCCAACAGTGGTGCTGTTAATGCATCTGGTTTAATAAACCGTATTCTTTTTGTGGGGTGCCCAGTAATGAGAGCTGACTTGTACTCAGGTTTAAGTCTGCACATACACTTATAGCAAGAATTCTGTGCACTGTTTATGAATAAAGGCCCCAGATCTTTAACAGCTACTATTTGATGTAGCAAGCCTGCACATATCATGCAAGTATGCTAAATGGTCACAATTCAGGAAAATATGACATGAGTCACAGTGCCATAAATATCATTTCATCTCCATGGAAACACAGGAGAACCTTAATTCCCATTTTAGCGCATTTATCCATGTAGCTTTGTTCTTTGGCAGATAAAGATATGGCATCGTTTCCATGACAACAATATATAAAATAAGGTTGTTAGCCACAAAACACATGATAATTATGTGCTTGCTGCCATCAAAAACAACATTATCCAGGCACAAAGATAAATTAATATTGTTGGTTGAACTTTAGTTGCCATACTAATTATGATCGGAGCAAAAGAGGAATTCGGTTGACAAAGTATATAGAGCAGCGAAGTCTATGTTAACAGGGGGGACGGATTAGCAAAATACAGGACCTTCACGCACAAGACTCTTGTTTTTTTTTCACAACCTTAACTGCAAGTTTGTTAATGTTACCATGACAACTTCAATCCTCCAACCATTTTGACCCAAATCCAATTTTCTTCTAGGGATAATTCATCCAAAAATGAAAATTCACTCATTATCTGCTCACCACTATGTCGATGGATGGGTGGGGGAAGTGTTCAAGTCTCACTTTTGGAGTTTCAGCTCTACAGCCAAATCAAAAATACAATTTAAGTAAATGCAACCACCTCTTCAAACGTGACAAAACGTCAACAACCAAAAAAACTAAAGATGTCCTCTGTAATCCTCCTCCTCAGTAACTAGGAGGAGGATTACACAGGACATTTTGGCTTAAAACATAGTGTAAACACCACAAGAGCAGTATGGAGGCATTGTGTGTTCTTTTTCTGTTGTTTTTGACATTTAAAGAAGTAAGGTTAGGGAGAGTAGATAATGAGTAAATTTTCATTTTTGGGTGAACTTTCCCTTTAGCCTAAGGGGTTAATGTGCCTAAACCTAACCATGACCACTCCATAATCTTGCACGTTGGTAGCCATGAGTCTTAGCTATTAAGCTTCAGTAGTCTTACAGGCACTATTTCAGGACATGGGTTTTAATATTGGGGACAACAATCTACAGCAGTTGGTGCTTTAGGTTGGAGGAAACTGAGGATAAGGTAATGATGAGAGGAGGTTTAGCTAATATAACTGTTTCTTGTCATGTACACTGACAATTAATTTTCATAATCATACTCCACACAATTCACTGCATGAAAAGAAGCGTTTGTGTCAATCTGTGTCGCAGAGAAGTGTTGGCACATCCTTCGGTTAACGACTTTCACACGTATCTGCAGGCAGCAAAGGAAACGCTCAGGGTTCCTGCAGTTGTCAAGCCTGTGAGCTGTTGAGATTTGACCCCCCCTGCTCCAACTCCTAGAGGACGCTTTCACATGCAAATGACAATGCTCTGAGCTTCACAAATGCAAATCAGTTTCCCTGAGAGCAGATAACACCAATGTGTAAGAGGCACCAACAAACTATCTGGCTGAGTAAACCAGGCTTAAAATAAATATTAAACCTGAAATTTTAAATTGTTCTTAAGTAAGTAAGTGTGCTATAATGAATTATATTGTATACCACGAACAAAGGTCAATGCAGTCAAAAGAAATGAAACAATGCACTTTATTTCAAATTTTTATTGTCATCCAATCCTAAATCTCAACAACTGTACAGAGTGGCATGATTACAGTCACTTTTTCAATTGTGCTGGTTAAATGCACAGAGGAAGTGTAAACCACACCTCTACCAGCAAATAAATGATGCTGGGTATGATCATCTGTGTCCTGTAAGCTCCAAACTTCTACTGGCTTTCCATAAAAATATCTGTCCTCCCAAAATACTGGCATCAAATTCACATGTCAATGGCAAACTAAGCTGTTCCATGAATTATAAATGGTACCTTTTCACCACTACTTTCAAAATTGCTATGAAACATTCATTGATTTAATGATTTAATAATAAAAATAGTAATATTTAACCCCCCATGGACTGCACAGTGACAAAACACAGCAGCCGGCTGTTTGGATACAACATACATCTCCACTCAGTTTGATTATTATTTTAAATATAAAGGAGACACAATATAGAGCTTAAATTCCTTCATAATTTGAACTTCAATTGTCTAATTGTTGTTATTAAACTTTCTCAGTATTCCATTAAAACAGTCAACACTTTTATCCAAAGCGACTTACGATAAGTGCATTCAACTATAAGGTTACGAACACAGAACAGCGTGGATCATGTGTGTAAATGTACTAAACACCACAAAAAATAAACCTGGCCTCAGTCAAATACTTATCCCATATGAATTAACCGCTGCTCACGTCACCCGCTCGCGTCATCAGCTGATGGACTCGTCCAATCAGAGCCTCGTAAACGCCGTGCAGCAGCGTCGAGTGTCCCGCAGACAGGAAGCGGGTCGTGTTTAGCTTGTCCCGTACGAGTGACTCTGTCTTCGGGGTAAATAACTTGCTGAAGTCGACACGACGCTGTTCCCTGGAGGAGAAGATGAGTGCGTGTGGAGGCAGAGCCGCGGGCCCGGTGTGGACGAGTCGAGGCGGAGAAGACGGGCGCACAGTCCCTGAGTTACGGTGAGCTAGAGCCGCCATGCTAACCACTAAGCTAACTGGTACATCTGAAAGCATGTCCGCCACTCTTTGGGATAGCGAGAAAGTTGCTTAAATACGAATACAGCATCGAGTGCTGGAGCAGATCTAGTGCATGTGTAAATATGTATGAATTACTTAGATGTAACAGTTTGTTCTCGTTAAGTTTTTTCATCAACGTGACTTTTTTCTGTATGTTTTCACAGCCTCAGCCCCCCCCCCCCCCCCACACACACACACACACACACACGCACACACACAAACAAAGAGGCGTTAGGCTGAGACGCTGAAAGTCCGGATTTAAAGTGCAGAAAATGAAGCCATTGAATGTAAGTAACTGTTTATGAATTGTTATGGTGTTTTTTTGCTGTGGATCTTCCAACGGTGATGCAGCGCGGCTATTTCCGTTTATTAATAATAAAGTCATGTTACATGTGTTGTTTTCCAGCTGCCTGTCCATGACGTACAAAGACACACTATGAGCCAGTATGATCCGACCAGACCTTACATCAGCATTGAGGAGTTGTCGGAGAAGAAAGAGGGTAAGGTTATATTCATTAAATAATTTTCCAGTTACATGTAAAGGTGTATGTTGTAATTGAACTGTGCTAATTTTACTGAATGTGTTTACAGCTGATTGAAGCGGGACAGATGACATGGATCCATCCTTCCACAGCCAGGAGTGCACCGACCTGTGTCCCACACTTCATATAAGACTGGAAGCTACACTGATCTCACAGCTACACACCACAGACGTCTACACACTGGAGAAGAGTCCCACAAAGAAGTCATGACCCAGAGGCTGCAGAGAAACATTTCAAGCCTCATCTGAGTTTTTGTACAATATTTTTGCTGTATGTAAATAAAGCTTTCACTCCACATATACCTTGTTCACATTTGTTCCCTGTACAATATGTTCACCTATAACATCAAGCATCACATGAATGTTTAGTTTTAATTAACTGCAGTGCTTTTGGTAAAGGCTTACTTATAAATAATAATAAATATTAATATATACATTTTTATTATAAATATTGTGTGGGAGGGGCTTACCCCACGTGCGGAATGCTGTGACCCCACGTGTGCACTGCAATGACCCATAAGGTGACCAATAGCAACACTTCTACCAACCAATCACGAGTGACATTAGTTTCAAGGGTCTGTGGTTTCCTCCAATGGTGAGTAGAGAGAGGTTCTAGCCAGCGGCTGGACTCCGATTCATATGCTAATTAGATCACACGTCGCGATCGGTCCGCGCGGCGGAGCGAGCCCCCCCGCGGCTCTCTCCTTTGTTCTCCAAATCCCCCTTAAGGTCCGCAAACGCCGATAGACCCACCTTGTCTTCACTGGCGAACGCCGAGGTAACATCATGGAAACAGTTGGTTACAGCAGGGGATTAGGCCTGTCCGTAGAGGTTCACTGTGACAATAATACTGCTTTTCGTCTAGAGCAATATGTTGCCAACGAGTTAATTCTGAACTCTGTCTGAACTGACTGTATATGTTCAGCTGATATTACTGAGCTGGCGTTTTTCCCAGCAGCTTGTTGAAAAGTAAAACAGCAAGATAGTGGAGGAGGACAACAGAAGCCATATACAGGCACTGAGCTTGAGAAAGACCAGAGAAAACTGGACGAAGCTGGTCATGGATTCACAGGTTCTGATAAGCTAATGCAAACTGGGACTAAGTGCTCAACTGGCCAAGGAGGGATGAACTGAGTTTTTCATCTCAATGATTGTGGATATGATCGATCCATTCCATATCTGAGAATTGACAAAGAGAGTGAGACAGCATGACAATTATTTTTTAGTTTTGTTTAGGGGGTTATATTTCCTTTTTCCGTAATGAGCCACATTTTTGATAGGCTAAACATGCTAAAATATGCTAAACTTGTCTAATGCGTCAGTTGTGTTGAAAACTGACTAAATCACTGACTAACTAAACATGGGTGTGATAAATGGCTTGACAATGCCCCATAAACACCAGACCTGGCATGTTTCCCCTAGATATCTAGAACTTACAGGCACATCTATCACCCCCATATCTACAAAAAACCCAACAGGAAGTCAGCAAGTTTGAAATTGAATGGTCATTTTTGGCCATTACAGTCAATGTACCTTAACAAACTTTTCCTATGGATCCATTAGACCAACTTTCTTTGAGACTGACAAAATTCACTCAGGGGTTTGAATTAGAATAACTGTGTATGGCGAATGATGAGACAAAGACAGCCTGTCATAAAAGTATTTTTTCTGTCTTTTGCCTTTCTACTATCATTAAATGTGAAAATGTAAATCCCTGAGCAAATGACAGAGAGGGAGAGCAAGTTTGTAGCCATGCAAGACTTTGATAATGTGGTAGCTAGTCCCGAGTCTGACGGATGCTTATAGTCTCTACCTCATTAACTGGACCTGACATAGTTTTTTTTAAGGGAAAAGTAGCAGCTCGAGGAATCTTAAGAGTTTGCAATCTATTAATCATGATGGGAGTTTTAAGTGCTACAGACTCTCTAATGCCTCCTACTGTGTCAAACCATACATCTCCATAACCATAAGCTGCTTTTTCAAGCTTTGGTCCTCACATGAACAAGCAGTTAATTTAGCAAGTAGAAAGAGATGCGAGTGCATCTTGTATTCAGCTTTTTACACCCACACTGCTTCAAAATCCAGCAGAACGAGTTTTTCTTTATCTGTAGAGACAGTGGGAATCTGACACAACAAGATTTACATTTCCTAAATAATTTATTGTGTTAACTATCCATCTCAATAGTACAACGTAAACAGTTGTGAAACTGGCAGCAAAAACAACACTGGAGACCAGTTCTTTTGGGATGTTGTTGTGTGACAGTGTAGCTTTTCCTGTAATAAATGAATAAAGCATATTTAGAGTAGACTTTTAGAGGAATAATATATTTGTTTGTAAAAAGTAAAATGTTAACGCGAAAAAGACAATTCAATGTTTAAGTTTGTGGGGACCTGGTCACAGTGATGAAAAGTTCAGTTGAAAACATGCGGCTAAACTGGATGAGATACGAGGGCTGTCTTTTTGTGCATGCCTTTTAAGTCACATGCACAGTTCTCGCTATCTCTAGAATCCAGCAGCCCATTCTCTCCTTATATCCAACCACAACCTAACATACCCTCGCCTTGAGCAAATCACCTGTAAGCTGTCAAAGTTTAAAAGGTTCTCTCCCCCTCTAGTCTTTCGGCTGCCAGTTCAGTACCACAATCAATGAGTGAGCCACCTCCCCTGCACCACCTCAATTCTGTATACTGGGCGATCCCCAGTCCTCATCATCACCACCAGTGTCTAGGCTCTGAGGGAAGTCTCCTTTTATCAAAAGCACCTAATTTATAGCACTGCTTTTTTCTCTAAACGTCTATCCTTGTTCAAATCCTCTTGGATAAAGATAACACTATTCTGTAGAGTTTCTCTCAGAAGACATATTCTGACAGACAATATTACACAGACAGGCTTTGTGATGAGTGAGCCCGTTGCTACTGCAGAACTGCTATAATCAGACAAACTTGAACTGTTCCAAAGTTTCAGTTTTTCTTGAAGAACCACGGCAAAACTAATTATTTATGTATAACTGATTTCAAGGTTTGATACAAGCTGGGCTTTACTTTCTTTGTAAGGAAGGCAAAGCACTACAAAAGGTGATGATCGGTTTTAGAAAGTAGTTATGGCTTAAACCAGCTGTGAGTATCATCATCATCATCATCATCATCATCATCATCATCATCATCATCATCATCATCATCATCATCATCATCATCACTACCATCTGACATCATTGTGCTGTTTTGACTGTGATTACTATGTTTATTTTAAACTAGATTATTCTCTTTAGTTTATTTTTTCTATCTTATTTATATTATTCAACAAATAGGAATCACTTACCACATCAGGTGTTCTATACAGTGTGTGATGTAGGACCAGATATTTCTACTCACAACTCACAGCTAGGGTAGCAGTATGAAAAAAACTGTTGCCACACATACCAGATATATGCACAAATTCACAACCCATAGCTTGCAATCACTTACTTATGTCCCAAAAAAATTTCATTTTACTGATAATTGATTTTGACAGACACAGCAGAAACCAAAAAGATTTCCATTGCACATCTTCTCACTCCAACACTTCACAGAAGAGATGAACACCCTACTGGATTGATTGCATACACTTTACATGAACATGAACTATTAGGTGAGCAATACTGGAACAGGTATTAGTACAAAAAAAAGAAAAACTGAAAGATATGTAGAGAATTTATTTATTACCAACTGCCATTTAAACCCAAAGAAGATGGTGAATAACAACAGCACCACCACCAAGGTAGGTTTTTCTTTGATATTTTAACACATTCTGTGTTTCTGGATGTGTCCTTGTCTACTAGCAACATCAACTCTGGTAGAAACCGATGGGACCATTGTAAGCATTACCAGTCAGGCTTGGTGAATAATATTTGTCCATAACAGAATGCATTTTGTTGAAGGCCTAGAGAGTGAAGCGAGGTGGTTTGGGAGTGGATTTCTACAAATTCATTTTCTGAGAATAGTACAATGAGATTTAGTGTTAAATAAATTATTACAGTTACATTTTAAAACATCTCATAATACAATACATTAGCACAATACAATCATGTAGGCGCCTGATCTGTCTTATATTCCTTCTGTAGCAGTATGATTTTCCCAAACCTACATCAAGAGTCATAACGAACTTGGGGGGAAAAAGGCCTTCATAGAGTGATGATTTGAGCATTTCACTGTACGCCAGGTATTCTGAATGACAATGATTGGTCTGTAAGTGAAATCTTCATAATATATGCATGTCTGCTTTAAGTATTCAGAAATGATTCAAATTGCAGGGCGTGCTGGGACACTTTTCACACTAAACCTTGATGTCAACAACTCAAAGCAGCAAATCATTCCATGGCAGGTCCAGACACTGCCACATTAATTCTGAGACAGGCAGATTTTTCCTCAATGCACACAAACACCTGAAAACATATGATTCACATCATGTCAGAGGGCCTAGATGAAATGATATGGTATTGATTGCTCATTGATTAATGGAATATGCAAACCAAACTGACAACAAAATAACACTCATTTGTCCTGCTTCATTCGCAGACAGTTCTGTTTGTGTCCATGTGATGAAGATAAATAGCACGGCCTTTGCCTGGCAGAGGCAGAAGATGGGGCTGGTGCGCTACACGAAATATCCTCAGGTTGTCAAGCCTGTTTCCCCTGCTCTCCCGCAGGGTTTGCAGCGGTGTATAATAGTCTTGTTTGCCATAGCATTCAATCAAACCCTATCTGAGTTTCTATCCCAGTCTCTGACAGGCAATAACAGTTTACAGACCATAACCAACAGTCAAATTCAGGCTTTTTCTGTAAAGAATGGATGCCCAGTTCTCCCTATTGTATGATAACTAAAAAAAGCATTCATTCGCCAGTGTCAGATAGCTGCAGGGGACTGGAGAGTGTTGTCTAATCCAACAGCAAGCATCCCTCCTGTACATACATTGTGAATAATGGAATGGCTGCATGCACTCTTTTGCTCATACCCTCATAATAGTTTTGCTAAGTTGGGGAAGACACACAGTATTTATTTAAATAAAATTCTGCTCACAAAACGGTGCCCTGGAGGAAGTGGTAAGTAAATATGCTAATAAACAGACGTGGAAGTTTTGAATATGTAGAGAGCAAAGAGGAAAACACGGATCAAGGTTAAACTTTTCAAACGGTGGACTACGTTATATTTATGAAACGTGCTCTGAGAACAAGTGATACAAGTGAGTACGTGGACTTACTCCTCAAGTGGTATCTGTGTTTCTCACACTACTCAAATATGTTTCATGGCTTTTAAGGCGAAGGTAACTTTCACATGTTCAAATAAAGTGGGGCTCTAGTTATAAGTCACAAGCCATTTGAGATGATCCAAGTCTAATGTAACGCTCAAGTCATTTCAAACTAGTCTCTAGTCCTTGTGAGAGGTTGGAGTCAAGGCGTTTAAAGGTTCTGGCAATTTTCAAAGTTTTAAGTCAAGTCAAGTTACACCTAAAAGAACACCCACGAATTTGAGGATATCATGGGTGAGATACATTTGGTGATGTAATGACAATAGTAATGATATTGTAAGGATTGTTTTTTACAAAGGAATAATTTACAATTGTGACATCATAAAGAGAATATAATAAATATGTATTTTACTGTATAGTCATTCATTATCTCTTTTTTATAAGGAGTTGTTCATATGTCAATTCATTTTTTGTGTAACGTTATCTTCTGGCAATAACATGTTTTGCACCAATTAATCCAAGCATTTACGGCGTATCCACCTCCAATCCAACCTCCAGAGCCTCTCCTTTTTTTAATGAATTCAATTGGATCTAAATGGATCTGCTGCACCTCTCAACACTGAAGTTGTGATGGGACTGGTTTTCAAAAAGAAACAGAGTTGTATCAACATGAGTGAAAAGTAATAAATATGGCGTTTTGGAAGAGTTCACATTGTACCAGTCCAAGCTCTGGTGAGTGTAAATGACTGCAGTGAAAATGGCCTTTTCAATGAAGCATTTGTCTATCAATAATTCGCATGTCCCTTCTTTTGTTTCTGTCTCACTGAATAAACCCATAGGGAGCAGCGGAATGTTTCACAGTTTCATCTCGACAGGACACAGAATTTGATGAAATCCAGCAGGATAAAAATGTACTTTTCCGCACACAAACAATACAGCGCACAGCAGGGAGGTTTGAGCCTTTTTGTTCACCAGTCAAACAGATTACTCTCAGTTCCCACAGGAATGCTTCGCTCCCCAAACACTGCATGCTGTACTGTACAATCTACCTTGCGTCTTTCAATAGCTGTCAGCGTGGATTGCTTTTAGAAAAATGTGGAGGGAAGATAAGCACATTCTCGGAAGTAATAGAGGGTTAGCAACACTAATGCATCTGGCCTTTTATCCTTTTAGCCTCTGCTCCACACTCATGTCTTCAGAGGAGTTGATGATACACAGAGGAGGATGATGGACTTTTAAAACGTACAAAACAGTCAATTAGATGGAGGAAATGAGGAAAGTTGAAGTACGGATGTGAGTGCCTCAGGGGAGTACTGTTGGCAAAGACTGCATTCACTGATGTCCTAGTCTTATTGAATGTCTACAGCTGCATGCATGAGTAATTCTTGCTTTGGATCTACAGTCCTGGACAGTGTCAATTATATTTGATGTTGCATTAAATGCCAATATCCAAGGCCCTGGATTGCACTATTACATATCCGTATTGGTTCCTATTCCCACACAGCCGCAGACACGGCCGCAATTGATTCACCTCCTGCTGATTTTGCAGCTTATCAACGCGCTCAACATTAAGTTATTAACTTAAAGGGATAGTTCAGAGAAAAATAAATATTCACTCATTATGCAGACATAATAAAACAACAAGATGCATCCATACTGCTTGTGTGGTGTCATCAAACTGTGCATAAGCCCGACATTCATATTTCAACACATAACAAGGTAATTTACAAAAAAATGTCTTGATGTCTTAGTCTTAATGTCCGCTGGAAGTGGTTTTGCTCGCAGAAGCAGCCACACGATGGTGTGGCTGAGGGTACGTAAAGCACCTCTAAGGAGTATATCCATCGGCATAGTCGTGAGCTGATAATGAGGCAATTCTCATTTTTCATTGAACTATCCCTTTAAAGATAAATATTGCTATCTTCCACAGACTGGTGCAACCGGGATCGAAGGCTGTGCTTTGGCTCAGTGACCAGATGTGTGCTGTGTCCAGGACACTCAATGGGACTAAATATAATTGCAAGACACATTAGCAGCTATGTTCTTCCCACGATGGATCTCTATAACAATGGTTTCAGTCAATAGGACAAACTCAATTTGACGTATTGTAAGTGTGTATGTTAAAAATGAACAGACAACCTCACCAAATATTATATATATATATATATATATATATGTATTTATATATTTATTTATATATATATAACAAGTCAAAAACAGCATCCTGACATACAGGTATTCAATATGAACATTCTACTGCTGATCAGTGGTGGACTGCAACATTAACTCACTGTAATAATTGATGGTAATGATAAGTATAATCATGATAATGAAGAATTGTAAGCAATCATTAGGATAGCTTTGCAACCAAATTGTAGCTTGGTAAGTGCTTCCAATTCATGCCACATCATACATTTCCAAAAGAAGTTAAACATTTACTTTTTTTCTTCACTACATTTATCTAACAGCTATAACTATCTTGAAGATTATACATTAGCATTAACACACAGTTTAATCAGACAATTATGACAGCTCCGTCAAGAAAGGGAAGAAACTGAAAGGAAGGATTTGATTATAATAATTATAACCCCTATTCAAATATAGAACCTTTCAAAATTCAATCACAAGGTACTTTTCAAGTTAGAAATTAAGAAAGAGGGACACAAATTATTTTACATCTAAATTGTACCTTGGTAAAGTGCTTCAAAATTATACCACTCCATACTTGTATTTGACTTTGAATGGTGAGTATTGTTTTTTTCTTTCTTCTGCAGATATCTCTGTAAATCATCACATGGCAATCTGAATGATGGTCTTGTTTCAAAGCTGGATGGGATATTTTTACTGTTTTCCTTTTTTTCTCCATGTGAAGGACTATAAAACTATACTCTACACAGTTTGTGCCACCAAGTAATGTGGGAATTCTGGTGTATTGACTTAAAACACAAAGTGTGATTGAAGAATCAAAACAAAAGGGGGTTTTACTCTGCCAGTACTAACAGAGCGTTCCCCAGTTCGATGTTGGAAGGATTGAAGAGCCAGAAGAAAAATATTTATCTGCTTCAGGCAAGAGATGGAGAAACTACTAATACCTCTCAAAAAAGAGGGGAGGGGGGGCACACGTCCCCAAATACTCTCTGTAACAGGTTGACTCACAGACTGAGGAACAGACACAAAGACAAGAAATATTTCAATACATGTAGACTTGGAATAAATAAGGAAAAACACTGACAGAGGGCAGAGCCTAGTTTATTATTCATTTCATCATGTATCCAGGCACCTCTAACCTACAGTACACAGTCTTATAAATGGTATTATTAACATATTCATATTCATAGTTATAAATTATAACTATTACCCCAGGGGGGCACCTGGTTGCTCGCCTGGTTGAGCAGGCACCCCCCTATACTGAGGCTCAAGGTCTCTACAGGTGTGACTGTGACTTGCAGCTATTTGCTGAGTCCCCCCCGCCCCCTCTCACATTTGATATGCCTAATAGTCAAAGGCAAAATCCCCGTTATTAACTATTAAACAATTAATTTTAGAAGTCAATAGCATTAGCAACTGTTTGTTAAAAAAGCAATCAATCTCTTTTTTTCAACAAAACTAATCTGAAGCGAACATGATGATTAAAGATAGGTCCATAAAAAAGCACTGAGGGCAGTTTTTTTTAACTCCAATGTCTTGTTGACAATTCAGTCATTGCAGAGTCTCAGTGTCAACCTCAGTCACTACAGGTTCTTACTGCACTGCTAGCCTGTGGACCTCACTGTTATCTCAGGGATAATATAGGTTGTGATGTGTCCCTGGAGCCACCAGCTGTTCCCGGTCTCCCGTGGATACATGCAGGCTCCCTTATTGGATGTATCGACCCTGACCAAAAGACAGCAGTCCCCTTGGTAGCATCAGCAACCTTGTGGGGTTTTTCACCTGCGATCACAGCATATCTCTGAGCTTAGCACTGCTGAGAGCTGGGAGAGGGCCTCCATGGTGGGTGAATGTTATCTTTGCTTCTGCACACTCCATATAAAAAGTAATTTTGTCACTTGGAAACAAGTCCCTCCTAATGCAGTAAGTGATCAAATTTAGATATCTCGAGGCTCGAGTGGGAAATAAGTTGAAACATGACACCCAGTGGCTATGACGGAACAAAGCTGTCTCTGACAAGTAAATGTCTGCCCACACATAGCATGTCTGTGTCACTGTCTGATATTCCAGCAGTCAAGGTTTGTTAACACTATAAATATAAAAACTTAATTTGTGTTCCATTCTCCCAAATGACATGCGCTATTTAACAGCAGTGATGAAAAACAATGACGTGTGGGCTAAATTTAAATAGGCCACAGGGAAGTTACAGGTTGCACCTTTGTGGAAAGTCAGCTTGCAAAGAAAAGGCTCCCCTCCCTAACAATAAACTGTCAGCAGTACTAAAGGCCAAGCTCACATTTGTATTTGCTCACTGACGGAATGATATATGTCTCATTAAGACACAGCCACACAATTAAACTGTGTCAAATTAGACAGACAATAACAATGGGAGCAAGAGACTCTACATGCTGGTCCATTAACTGTTCCTCCTCTATCCTCCAGCTCTGAGCCACTTACCCAGGCTGTTGCTTAGCTACGAGGGAAGGGGAGAGAGAGAGGCGGTGAGTAGCATTGTTGTGTAAAGTTTTGTCAATTGATCTGACAAGGAATTTTACTTTTTTTCTGTTCACACAATAAAGATAGAGAGTTCTGAGTGAAAGAGCTGCCATTTAAGACCGAAATACATGTCTCAAAGACAGAAATGTAAGAAATAGGGAGCTTGTGAGGTGTGAGTTCAGGCTACTGCAAAATATGCCATACCTGTACAGCTCTATCTTGTTTTATAGGCTTATGAACTTAATGTGATTCACAGCACAAACATTAGGTTCAAATAGCTTTCAAAAACCATCCTTGTAAGATACCAGGTTTTGTGCTGACATCTAGGAATGGGGATTCACCTGAGCTCAAGCGCAAGGCTGTGAGGATGAGTGTTGGATTAGAAAGAATAAATTACACCTGAATCCTCTTGATCCTAAATCAGAGGGGCAGCAACCTCACTACCTGACATGGGAACTTACATTAAATTCACTTCTATGTTCAACACTTAAAGTTACAGTACTATGTACTGTTATGTACACTCAGCAGTACTATAGTATAAGTGTCACTCACAATAAGGCCCAATCCCATTTCATCCCTTGGCCCTTCCCCTTTGTTTATAGCCATTCACGTGTTGGGGTAGGGTGTACCTGTTGGGATTGAGGGGTAGGGTCGAGGGGTGGGGCTCTATACCCCTCCAAACAGAGATTTTTCAAACCTTCACTTCAAACCAAGGGGTACCCAGAATGCCTTGCAATTCACCGGCAGGCTGGGAGAGAGACCCACAAAAAGGTAATATTTTTTCCATTAATAAGGATTTAAAAAATTACGATAATGATTGTTATATCTTAGTTTAATATCATTTCAATGTATTACGGTTACTTTTTTCACAACGCCTTAAGTTAAAAAAAAAGATCACGAGCGCATTAGTGTTAGCATAAGCCTGCTAGCAATCTTATTTTTGCACGATAATCCCGTATTTTAACATGATCAACTACTGATGACGTGATGTGTTTTTGCAATACTACTGATAATGTAGAGGCTTCTTGAAGGGATGTCCCAATTCCCAAAAACATGTTATGGCTTTACCTTACTGTGTTAACAAAAATGACTAGAATCATTCACTCACATTTTCATTTTCCTAGTTGTCTACGTGTGTCATCTACATCTAACCAACATCCAATCCATCCTGCATTTCATTATAGACAGGTGTATAATGTATTATACTGAAGCATTGACTTGTCAGTTTCAGCAGCATGGATATAGTATGGTTTAACTGTTAATTTGCATCAGCACAGGTTAAATGTTAGACATATAAACAGGTATCTTGTGGATTTAACATATCCAAATGCACACTACCTACACAGTCCGTGCAAAGGTAAGACCACAGGCTCGTATCGTCTACTTCCTCTGTAACCTTGACCATCTAAAAGGCAGACAATGACAAGACTTTTCTATTTGACAGTTGTCTCAATGTGGGCTTTTAAGACTAGAGAGAATTTAGAACAGATCACAGTTGGAACCATGAGATGTCCAGGTGCAAAACCTTTTCTTCTTCCTCCAATAATTGAGTGACAGTGTGCAGCTTGTCAGTATCAAGGGAAGTCCAACTATTATTGCTGCTGTTAATCTGTAAACACAGACTAGTGAATTCAATGTGCCTTTTTCTTATAATTTTTTTAACAAAAGACTCCTCATTCCTCTTTCTATTGTTCTTCCACGTGTTTAATATCAAGTTGAAAATATGTTTTCTTTTTCTGTAAAATGCAACAGTTCCATCTTGAGTTTGCGAAGCGGCTTGCATACAGAGCAAAGACAACCTTTATGCCACAGAAATGCACAGTCGGGTCTTTGCCACCCTCCGTGTTTCACAGAGGAGCTTCTCTGAAAGGTCAGTTAGCTTTACACAGTCTGGAAGGGCTACATTTAATAACAGAAGGGTGGTTAATGGCAGACGTACCCTGAGCACAACTGTCACTGTTCACAACCTGTAGTTTAAGCAACAACAGCACTTTGGATAAGGTCAGTAGAGGATGGTGGTTCTGGTCAAATGTAAATAAGAAGACATTGCCATTTCTCCTGTAACTATGCACTTCATTTCTAAAACATTTGGTTGTTGAGACATGACGGAGATGGATGGAACAGGTAAATCAGAGAACTTCAAACTTCAGTGCCTGCAAAGAGACTCAAGTTATCAGTCATTATTCTCTCATTCTGTGAAAAATAAATCAATATAGATATACAAAAAGCATGAATAGACTTGAAATGTCCAAATAAAGTTAATACAGGGGTGCGAATGAAATACAAGTAATGTAAAAAAAGTAAAGTAAGGAGTATTTCATCCTCTACTCAAATGTCCTTGGGGTTGTCATACAAATTTGCTTTGCAGACACGCCAGAGAAAATAAGTTGTGATGTATTTCATTTTCCTCTAGAGGACAGTAGAGCTGCAAATAATTAAATGGTTAAGACTGGGGACAGTGCTCTATCATAAGGGTGATCTCTTGTTTCCTCATCTCAACAAGGTATATTTACCCATATCACACTTTCATTTGAATTGTCATCTATTCTACTCTGGCACTGAGGATGAATGATAAATGTGCCCACACACGAGGGTGGTAGTTCAATACTGACAGGGTGGCGATTTGTCCCTTGAGTGGATCTGATCAAAGGAAGGGACAAGCACCGTGGAGATTTAGATAACTGCTGAAATTTATTGTGACGTCAATAAATCAAGTCAATCAATCAGTCAGACTGGAGCACTTTTCATTTAAACACAATGGAACATGAAGTGCTTTACATAATTAAAAACAATCAGATCATACCCAAAGCAATAAACAACTATCTTGTGGATAAAAGACTCGAGAAATCCAGGAACCGAGGAACTAAGGAAATTGTTTCTCATTTTCAGCAAACCACTCTGCAGTATTAGCCTGGTTGTTCATGTTGTACCAGTTTTCTATTAATCCACACTACAAGAGGTGGGCAAGGGTGCTAGTCTTAATTCCCTCTGATTCTGTGCCTCTGGCCTCTACAAAGGAAGAGGATTATAGCAGTGGTTGCAGTGTCAGCTCAGCAAAGGTTCACTCAACACCAAGCCACACAAAGGTGACAATACAGAAGGACACAAAAGAAGAAAAAAAACTCTGTGCCAGTCAGTTTTATTCCTTCTAAAGGCAAGAAAATGGGAAAGCTCAAAGGATGCATTTGTTCAGTGACAGTGGAGGGAGACAAGAAGATGGTACCAGGCAAGGGGATCAATTTTCTCCCCTACGGGCCTGTGTTGTGTCCCCAGCTAAGTGCAGAAATGTACCAAAGTGTGGCAGAGGAATAGCAGCATTTTACCATCAGAAAAAGGCCTCGATGGGAGGGGACGCTGTGACTTAAGGATGGATATCTCCTTCCGGAGCTTGGCAGGCTTTAATTTGTGCTGGTTGCAGCCAAAACAAGAATTAGACATCATTCAGCTTCGTTTAGACAGCAGGGTCCTTTACATCTAATAATCTCATTGATCAAAATCATCAGACAGCTAACCCGCAGCATCATTCCTTTGCTCCCCTCCCATTTATCAGGCCTGCCTATTTCTTCTCTGCATTACGCTCATAGTGCAAACAGCTGATTAAGAAAAATGTTTCTAATTAATTAAATTTGCCAATTTATAGTGGATAGTAAAAACACTTCACACCTCTGGCTAAGTTGATTTGATAGGTCACATCTTTCAAACATATTAGCAAAGGCCTGCTCACAGCACCATGTACAGTAAGTCTACATTTGGCTACTTCCCGGGACAGCGTTCATTTGGAATGTCTCTTCGATGTACTTGATCAGCTAATGAAAACTGACGTCCCCTCTCTCTTGCAGCAGCAGCACACAGCGTTGTCTCACTCTCCTGCCTCTGCACTGGCTCAACGCATATGCTTTGGGACTCTAATCTTTGACATGGCACATCAGCATGAGGATTATCTGCGTTGATGTCCTTATGTTAAACAGCGATCTCACAAGTGTTCTGAGACCTGCACTCTTCATCCAGTCTCAGCGGATTATCTCCCTCTTCATACTCCAGCACCCTGTGATTTATAAGTCAACTAGGCACAGCACCTAAAATGCAGATTTTTTACACAAAGAGGAAACTACGAATAGTCAGTGATGTTTTTAGAGCTAATGTCAATGGTTCAACATACAGGGAGCATAGATAAGCAGGTGAGTCAATTAATAAGTACAAGGCATTCATACACATAGTAGAATGGAATAACAATGAATACATGCTGTTTGATAGCCTTTTTGTAGTCCCCCTTTTCAAAGTTGTATGAAAACATAACATTGGCTGATGTAAATTAATTACTGAAAGGATACCTTAGGATGGTGACATCCTATATTTTCCTATTGTTCATATATGGTCTCCAAAAGCCTGTTTCTATGCTTTTCTGACCTGGAACATTGAGGGCACAGAATGTCACACTTGGTTACACTTGGTTACTCTTGGCAGCGTAACTATGAACACACACACTGTGCTTGGTTTCAGTCCCACACACTCTGCCCCGCTGCCCTATATAGTCAATAGAGCAACAAATGCTATATTAGGCTGCTGCTGAAAAGCCCTCAACAAGTGGACCTGTTTCCTCCTGTGTGAGCACTGTTTGGTCCCTGTGTGACAGTGACCAGCTGTTTGAGAAAATAATTGCGTCTTTTTGTGTTTCGTTTTTTTCAAGCTGAAACAATACATCTGTGACTTACGTCCTCAGTAGGAACCAGTGACAGCTTTATTCTTGAATGAGTCAAGTATTTAAATCTTAATAAACGGAGATGAATTGGATGTCAAGTCTTTCATCAGATATTGAATGAGATGACAGGTGGGCTAAACTCCCAAAGCATAGTGAAGTCCTTTAATAATGGGTGTTGCATATTTCCGTCATTTGAAGCTAATTAAATACTCAATCAAACAATACCTGAATAAAGTAAATGCCAAATATTTGTTTAATGAAAGTACAGCGTGCTTTGCTGTTGCACACATTCACTATGTTTTCTGTGTAAATGTCACTTGCGCATGATACATGAATTCCATTGTGGCGGTTGTCTGCATCTGAATGGCGAGCTGGGGACAGCAGCAGTCAAATATAGTCCCACTGTACAAGAGCCTTATTAATATAATGGAACTAAAAGGAAGTCCAGTTCTTCACGCATCAAGTTATTGACATGAAAGGCCTATACAGAAGATTGACTACACTGCAATTTATTGTGTCTTAATATAAAATGTTATCACCATGAGTGAAGTACCTTTAATAAAAGCCTATTATGCAAAGCGCTGTGCAATTGAAATGGTTGGTCGGCTGCAAACACTTATTGACTTTCAAGTTCAAATGTGAGTGTGTTGAGACAGTGCAAAGCACCTTAAAGAGAATGAACTTGAAAGTCACACTCAAGCTGCAAACACCAGCTCACACAAATGAAAATCCATTATAATCGTAGCATTGAATGAGCCATTAACATATTACATATTAGGCATATTAAACCCTGTTTAATTTCACAAGTTAAAGATAAGAGCTTGTGGTGATAATCAATCTATGGATTCACATGATTCCCTTATTTATTGGTAAACTGCACTTAAACTGAGAGGTAGCTTTTTTATCTTACCAAACTGTTCAAGTGTTATTAATGCACATACTGTGCTTTCACTAGTTAAAGTGCCATGATGGTAACGTTGCACAAAGAGTTTTTAGTTCAGAGGATGACAGAATGAATGGCTGTGAAGAAGCTGTGAGCACTTAACAGAAGACTTGACAATATGTGACAGTGTGTTGCACAGGGACTTGGACAATTATCATCATGTGTGACTGTGAATGTCTTATGAGTTAGATAATGAAGGAACAAAGGTTTCCAATAATTGCAGAGGGATTCGTAACCGCTCAAATGTTGTTGTAATACTACCTGGGCCTCTGATGAATCTGCCATATATTGTTTGCTCTTCCTGTTTCTTAATTGAGTTTCTGTTAAAAATACTTCCTGCATATTGTTTACTTTATTTACTTCCCTGCACAGTGAGACCGACATCGCAGCTGTCAATCAGCTCCAGTCCCAAGTACAGTGAGCAAAGAGATCTAAATAAACGTCCCTCCCACAGGGTTACAAAAAGTATATTTGATAGAGGAGCTGTGCAATTTGTTCTCTTTTCTCTTAAAACTGAGACACAGTAAACAGACATGTGAGTTCTTCCACGGACCTAAAAGAGGAAATGTAGATAGGAGCTAATTCAAGCACCGCTAGAGAAATAGGGTGCTGAAAGCTGGAGGAGAAACATTTGGCATCTCTAAAGGGACTTGAAGCCAGTGGATTTTTTTTACACCATGAATGGGTAATATTTTTATCAACTTGTTGCAGAACTTACAACTATACAGCTCTATTCTAACCCAACACTGAAAAACTTCTTTAGTCCGCCTGAAGCAAGTTAGTTATGACTGTCAAACCATTCTTTACGTTGCAGTTCCAATTAGATCTGTTTTCACTGCCCTGAGAGTCAGGATCAGCCACTTTACTTTAGTCATCATGACGGGAATGTGTCCAGCTTTTACTCTTTTCTGCCATGTTGACGACAGGGCAAGTCGGCTGCACAGTTATATATAACCTAACATGGACATAAGGGGAAATGTATACACTCAATCACATGGACAGTATATGCACTGAGCATAGCATGATACATCGGTGCAATTCTATCCATTTATTAAAAAAATTCAATAATGGCCATTCAGTACCATCCATCTCTGATGTGGTTGTCACCTGTACAACTCTGAAACATGGCTCATCTTGCCTTAAGGGATTTCAGATTCAGACAGTAGCTATATGCACCAGAGCTAACAACATAATAGGGATGCATGAATGCTTTTATTGTCTGTTTTCCTATTCAACCATGTGTCCAATAAAGCTGATAATTATATCACACTAAATCCAATTGGCTAATTAAGTTTTTAGGTGCATATTTCCCAGATTATCTGATTTTGTTTAAATCAATCTGACAAAGCTTTTATATTTAATGTGTCAACACAAAATATAAGCAGCCTGAAGGGCTGAAACTAATCATTATCACCATGCAAGAGACAAAAAAACTAAACAAGAATGCAAATACAGCAATAATGATTGATAAAATTAATTAATATAATTCTGAACTGATTTGCTGATAGACTTTTAAACAGTAATCCACAATAGCAAACATCATAGAAACAAAAACATAACAGTTTTCTTTTATTTAAATTGGTGGAAAACAATGTTCATTGTGCTTAAAAACTCGTATTAAACAAGATCCAAATCTTTCACAATGCCAGTCTGGAATATAAAAATATGTGAAACTCTACAAATGTGAGAAAGTTACTCTAAAACGTCTATTATTGCACTAAGTTCTTTACACAGCAATATACAAGGGATTCCTGTGAAGTTTTATTAGGATTTAGAGACACCTTTATTTTCAAAGGCAAAGAAAGCAAGAGAGACTGTGTGAATGCTTCTTCTTCTTCTCCTCAGATGCAGAGAGGCTGTGCTGCTGCTGTGTTAACTAGTAATGTGGCTTCAGTGAAGAGGTTTTCACTGCTTCATTGTGGTTGAAGCTCTGTTTGTTCTCCTCAGTGAAACACTGAATCCTCGTAATTATTTTTGAACGGATGTTGAATATGTGGAACAAAAATTCATAGTATTCACAGACACTGACATACACACATCCCCCTGTTGACGAGTGTTTTGTCTGCCCAGGATAACAGTCTGTGTTACTCTGGCTAATCGCATGGTGTGTCTGCATGCCTCAGGGCCGGCCGACCTCGGGCAGCGAGCTACGGAAGCACAGTGCGACTGATGACTCCATCGAACCTAATCGAGGCGGAGGGACACGCACTTTGTTAGGGCCGAGCGGCCGGCTGCTGCTGAATAACACACAAACAAGGCACATAGCAATAAAGACAGACGGCACTGCTTTATCCACAACCAAGTATCCACAAGTCACGAGCGGAGCTTTAACTACTACCCTCAGGTAATGTAAGTGCAGTGAGAGCTGCAGGAGTAAATGAGACCTTTTCAAATTGCGTTTTTGACAGTTCTACTTTATTTATCTTTTTTTTTTTTTTTTTACCATACCATCATTGCGATGGAGGAGTGACAGTGCAACATTTTATTCCAAAATAACGACTTTGCTTTTGAAGCTACCCGCTGCACACTGTGTTCTATTGCCTGCGGGCTAAATTGAGTCTACTTTAATACCTTTCTTCTGCTACTTAAATTTGGAAGCAAACAAATCCATGTATCCTTGTCTGGTAGGGAATATCAGGAGCATGATTTGAGAAAGGCTATTTGTTATGTAAAAGCTTTGACAGAATCCATCCAAGGCAAGGCGGAGAAAAAAACGTGATGAAATGCACATCCTCACATCATCAGCAAAAAAACACATTGGCTTGACCATTAAAGCAAAACTTTAATGGTACATGAGCAGATGAGATGTTCTACATTACTGGCTATTCATTGTTTATTCAGGTTGAACCATAACAGGTTGGAATTAAGCTACTTTGATGCGTGTACAGGCCATCTACATAAAACATGAGAATTAATGGAGTATGATCTCCCACCACTAGCCTCACTTCCCCCCCACATACACCATCAGAATAAAGTAATCTGTGCATAATGGAGCATGCTGCAGCCAAGAGCATCAGAGTTTTTCCTTGATTCCTATCTGAGACATTTCTTTACATCGATCATCCCCAGTCCACACTACAACCAATGCCCCATCCAAATCGCTGCCTTGTCTTGTACTCTATTTATTGCTGTCCTTCTAGTTTGAATAAGGACTCATCTAGACCTAACTTGAGTACTTGGATGAAGGTTAATAAGCTGAAAATAGCCTTCTTATGCCAATGATAAAAAGGTGAAAGAGAAGAGTGCCAAGTTAAGAGAACACGCAGATGCTATTATCATGTGGGAGCTATAATACTGTTATTAGTTTTGTGGTATAAATTGGTTTGATCTTTAAGAGCAAAAGGTCTATGTAGCCAGTCCCTCAGTGGAGTTATGGCATTATCATAGCCCCATATTTAAAGAATACTTGATGGTAAATATTATGTGAAGTAACGCAGTTTTAGGTGAACATTAGCCTTGTAGATTTTAAAGGATGAAGGCAAGTAGACAATTTAAATACCAGTCACTGCTTTACACTTCACACCTCTAAATCACCTTCTTTCCAGTGTCCACCAGTTGGTGTATGGCCAGGACAACCTTAAAAGATGAGCTGAGGTGGAGCTCATTAGAGAAGGTGCAGCCTCATCTATTAGCAACGACAGCAGCAAAGATTCATCACTGAGGAGGAAAAATGAGTCCAACATTCCCCTGTGATTCATTTACTCTTAAAGAGTGTATACTGTGTTTTGGACCACACCAACTGGACGGATAAATGAGCCCAATTTATTCCTATTAAACGTGCTCCATTGTGGGGGGGCATATGGCACTCAGGTATAGTGTCAGCCGCCGTTGGCACACAGCTGTTCAAGTGGGGAGGCAAACAGAACCCTGGCTGTTTTCCCCCTATGGCTACATGGTTGTGCTCCATCTGCTTTCAAATGCTAGTGTGTGTGCAGTGGCTGGGTCACAGACTTCTCTGTGGTAAGATGCTTGGGAGCCTTTTTCATTCACATGTTAGCGTGTCTTTTAGAAGGGTTTGCTATGTTGCAGAATTAGATAGCTGTATGCAGCACTGAAGTGCTATGTCCTAGTTTGTGCTATAGTGTGCTATCACTATTGTCGATTGATTTTTACCGATAACATAGTTTAAGCTGCAGTTTTCTCTGTGTCACATGAGAACTGCACGTGCAGCCCTGCTGCCACCTTAGATTGAATTTATTATGTACAAAACACTGCAAAGCCAGTGGATCTGCCACTGTTTGGAAAATTCAATGGGTTCTTACATGGCACATGTCCCACCCTACCACAAAACTGTCCTGAAAATCTGACAAAAGTTTGTGTGTTACCTTGTTAATTGAATAACATAGCTGAACACATCACTTCCATGTTGGTTGTAACAACACCCTTGATCTTACGAAGATGTTCCCTCTAATTAGACCTCTGCTCAGGTTGAAGGTTTACGAGTCATGCTGGAACTGTGTGACCAAATTGCATGAGCTGATTAGAACTTGAATAATTCTCAGTTGAGCTATTACCTCCACCATGAGCCAACAGTATCTTTATCAAATCACATTTCAGTTCAGTAGATCTGGACTTTTATTCTGATCTGCACTTACACACTCATGAATATGCATCCCCAAAAAATGCCAGATTCTTTTGTTGAGATTAATTAATTATATTCTGATCAATCTATTAAGGTGTGAAAGAAATAGAACAAATTTATATCATGGATCTATCCAGGAAGAAGAAAGGGGTTCTTCTTTGGGTTATGCCTCACCGCTTTAATGGAAATCTTAGTTGTTGTGTGATCCTGCTAACAAACAAACACACATATCCTTTGCAAAGATTATAAAAATACAACATGTATTTATTTAATTGCTGTTGAAAATAACTGACCTTGTAATGAGTCATGTAATTAGTCATATGTTCTTATAATTTGAGTCTTGGTTTCTGCCAACTCAGATCTTGCATGAGTATGACCAGATAGACAGTATCAAGGTCACTTAGGCATGTATAAATGTAGTCCTCCCCCTCATCAAAACTGTACTTGTAAACAATCTTCAGAAAAATGCCTCAATATTAATAACAAATACACGTAGAGCAAGCCAAAATGTTCTTTAATCCAAATCTAAAGCTTAAAGGTGTGATAATGTGTATTGTGATATTCCGCACATCGAAAGCTCTCATTTAAAAAAAGTTGTTTGAGGTCACTGCAACCTTTACCTTTGACCACTGAGATATAATCAGTTAAGGTTGAATCAAAGTGACAACATTTTTTTTGTGTGAGGCCACCACGACATTGACCTTTAACTTCCTAAACCGAATCAGATAATCTGTAAATTGAAGTGAAGATTTGTGCCAAATTTGATTCTCGAAAAAGGATTCTCGAAAGACATTCTCAAGATAACACTTTCACCAGGCAGAAAAGGGAATACTGAGTTTACTGTGAACTTGACCTTTCACCTTCAAATTAGATCATCATTAAGGCCAACTGAATGACTGTATAAGATTCTACCCAATTACTGAAAAGCTCACTAGCACATATGCATACAAACTGAATAATCCATTTTAGTGCTTGACCTTAAATATGATCTCTTCATTATTAATGCCTTATTCTGTACTTGCACTGTGACACACTTTCAATTTCTGCACTGCCCATCAGGTTCACCTCCTGTCGACGCCAGACTGTTACTCTCAGGGCAAACACGCGCTGTTTTCTCGTAGTTCAATTTATTTTTTGACTCTCATAGTTGTCTTTTTATATATCACTAATAGTACTGTTAATATACTGTTAAAATGTTGTAATTTTGCAAAATACTTAAGCACATGAAAACACTGTGTGGAGATCAATTGGACACGAGAGCTACAGTGTGGCGGAAGTACGTCACACTACATTGTGTAAGTAATCCATCTTTAGTGACAGTTAATGATCGTTAAATGAGGTTTTTATGACATATCTTCTAGAAGAAGCTGCCTTTAGTTTACGCTTGCATCTCTGATCATGGCATTTGACTTTCTTACAGGGAAAACTGATTGCTTTCAATTTACCTTCCTTAGATACGTTTCGTTTTTGTTCCAACTCACCAAGAATGAATATTTCCCCGTAGCTCTGTTTATCTCAAATTTCCATCAGTGCCAGTGAGAAGGCAATACAAGGTATTCCCAAACAGAGCACTCTAAGGCAATTTTCTGTTTAGTCAGCAAATGACTGCTTGAGAACGGCTAACACACTGTTTGGTACTTAAGCAGAAATCACACAAGTACAGACTAAACACTTTGCTGCGGCTACGAGCTTCTCAAATACTGCATCTCTTGGACAAGGGTGAGGCACAGAAATCGAGATTGGAGGCTAAGAGTCTTATCTGTGATGGTGCTGGAGATGATGAGATGCAGAACGCCAACAGATTTTGTCGCATGCCTCTCTCCACTGCTGCCTCCATGAGAAACGCCCACTCGTTTCATCTTTAGCTCTGACCTTGAAAGATCTTCCTCTCACAGAGATGAGCTCAAGTGTGTGTTAATTTCCGTGTATATTGCAGATTGTAAGTGCAAAGGCAAGCGAGGAAAAGAGGCCTTCACGTAATTTGCACAGATAACCTGCCTGGGTTGTTATCTGTGATTGGAAAGGAAGCTTGCACTGCGTCCGTTAGACGATAGATTGCTGCGATGGAGTCACAGTGGCAGGCGTGCAGGTTGTTTAAAGGGCCATTCGGATGCAATCTGAGAGATTTCAGCCTGGATTTATGCCTCTCCAATTGCCTGGGCGCCTCACTCTGGAGCTATGGTAAACGGGGATGAATTATCGTGTCAGGAAGCAGCATTCACGCTCTCCCTCCTAGCCAACGAGGCCCTGAGCTGAGCGATCTGGCCTGTGCTGTGCATATCATTAGCAGTGCACAGCGCTTCACCTGCAAGTGTGAAGCCTATTAACACTGTCATCAGAAGAGCTTGGTTCATGTCATGTAGAGGCCTGAGGTGGCCCCTTACTGGGAAAAAGAACACAAAGCGAAATTTCATCTGAGGCCATGCTGACAAGATATATACATAGAAATATGTAAGATTACTTCTCAAGTTTTGTTATTCAGACAAAGATCCCTTTTAATGCTATTGTTTCTTGAGGCTTCACTCGGATATGACTGGGCTTTTGCAAAGAGATAAAATGTATGTATGATATATATCTGTCTTGACACCTGGCAAGGTGACTTTAAGAAGTTATGAGTGCCGGGAAGAAGACAAAAGCACAATAGTTAATTAAACGGAATTAAAGTTCAAAGATGATTTGTGTGTCTGAGTGATTTTGGAAGTCAGTAAATGACGCACATATAAACAATCTCGTGTTCCCTCAGGATTTCTCACCTTGTGCTGCTGCAGACGTCACATTAATCTGATGACATTCAGTTCAGACTTGTGCTGTATAATAGATGATGCAGAAATAAGAAAAAAACTTCATGTCTGAGAGGGAATAAAGAGTAGATATATCTGGATATGGACTAAAAAATGTTACCCACGGTGACTGTCAGCATTGCACACTGTGTTGAGATCTTTCAAAGTGTGACGGGAATTACAGTTTCAACCTGACACTCACCAAATATGGTAGAATAAAAATGAAATCTACAAGAGTTGAACAGAACATTCCATAAACATGGTTCTTACTGTAAAACTATATCTGTATCTGTATATCTGTAAGACTATATATTTAAAATAAATTGTATATTCTCAATAAAGATCCACATTATCTGGTACTGATGATAATGGAAAAGGATCAGCAAGCATTAGATGCTGCAGTTATTAAGAACCCACTTATTGTTTTTGAGTTTTAAATAAAAAATAAGGGAGATTCTTTTAAATTGTGTGAAACTTACTTGTTAACTAAAGTGATGTTTTCTGGGTTGAAAGAGGAAAAAAAAAACTAAATTCTATTTGTCTATCTCATTTATTTGGAGGGTATTTTGTAGCATGAGAAAGAATTCCTTTAATCCAGTAGGTGGCAAGTAAGTATGTTACAGGAACTCAGCCAACAGCGAGTTCAAGCAAAAAGAGAACTAAATGCCAGATTTCATCTTTCAAATCCATATCTGTCATAAGCAGGCTGATATGAGTGAGAAAGAGCATGAAAAATAACATTTTGCTCTCACAGACAGACAACAAAGACAGAAACCCTAAACTTACAGCAGGTTGCATTCATTCTGCTGTGCTGTCAATAATAATCAATATGTTTTTAACATAAACATTCACCCTTTGTTTGGGAGATGGAGCTGATGTTTCCCTCTCAACACATGCATGCACTGGTCTTAACCAAACACAAAGAGATACTTCATGGTTGAAATATCACTGTCCTGCAGTTGATACAGTGAAACTAGTGTCAAGTCCTTCCAAGAAGGATCGAATAAATACCTTGAAATCATGCAGGGTTGTATCTTTGCTGTAACCACGCTGTCACAAGGTCATTACTCTTACTTTTAGAAAGAAAAGAAGAAAAGATGCTCAGTACATACATTTCCTAACGTACGGTGGCCCAGACAGTTCAACACACACTAACTTTAGAAGGGACATGCAAATCGACAAAACAGTAAGAAAACAGCTCCATCAAATTAACAACACACACACACTGCCGATATGGACACAATACAACTAAATGCTCTAACAGGCTTCATGTTTGTGCACATGGTCTTGTAGTGTGTATTTGCAGTGAACCTGTTGTCAAACTGGTAAGGATGAATTTTCTGAATGTGATGTTTTCTAAAGGGCCACCACACTCATGCCATTTTAATCTATACAATCTCTAACTCTAGAAAGTACAGAGAGGATTTTACCCCCAGACTAATGTGTGTCATACCTGCTGCATACACTCATGCAACACCTCAGCGTTTCAGCTTAGAGACATTTTACTCCGAAGCAAATCTTAGCTCACACCTATCAACTGAAATCTGTGTTGGAATGCCTGTGTGAATATTTAGTGCAGAACTCATGTAATAACCGCAGTAGAGATTGCTCACATACAGCAGCTCCTCTTTGCCTGGGTGCTTACCTGTAAATACATTAGTTCTGGGTCTCATCTGCCTGTTTGTGATATTGTTTGTTTTATTCTTGTGTGCCAAGAAAAAACACCACAAATCTCCAGTCAAATCTGTGTTTATGACACTATGCAGCACATTCTATCTCTCCTCATTATCTGATAAACAAAAGATAATAAAACACAGAGCGATTCAGCGATAAATCCAAGAAAGTATCCCCTGAACTAACCATCAGCATTGAGTTTGAAAAAAAACAAAATTATGATATCTCTGGTTGGCTGAGCTTCGCCAAAGGGCTGTGAGACATAAGAAATGGATCCAAATGTCTGAAGGCTTCACTGAAAATAGCGTTTGCTGGAGTGAGATCATGAAATGGCAGCATGCATCACTTCGCAATCAGTCCATCTCTTACAATAGAGAGCAGCAATGTCAAAACAGAGTAAAGTGAAGGACACACCTGCTGAGAATCCAATGCCTTCTGCTCCACCGTGTTTCACTGTAAATAAGCACATTTAGCCCCCCTGAAGGGAGTCACCTCCTTTCACACATATTTGGGTACATTTATGATGCTACCTTCAGCCCCACAGCTTTAGTGAGGTTATTGTCTCATAACAGCCAATGTCTCTCCTCTGACAGCGTGAAGCCCAGCTCAAACCGGGAGAACAAACTAAATAAATAAATAATGATTTGCCTCTTGCCGGTGGCACCCCCATTTTCCATTTTTCGCTGATTTTTTGGGGTGTGTGTATTATTTTGTTCCTGCCCCATGGAGCACAGGGAGTGGGATAATTATCTGAGCACCAAAATGAAAATGTGATAAATATTCCTGGAGATGAAATCATTTAAAGTACAAAGCCAAAGCCATTTATAGCCTTCCAACAATTAGAAGACAGTACTTAATCACATGTTGCTATGTTCTGAATAATGAGGCTCCAAAAGACTCGAATTTATGAATTTGAGTGGACTAAACATTCTGTTTAATATTGATCGCAGACATAATTTGATGATCCCTGGGGGAATCGTAAAAAAAAGCCAAAAATGGCTTAATATTAAATTTGTTATTCTTCTTTCCTCCTAGGATGCTCTGAGCTTACATCCCCCCCCCCCCCCCCCCCCAAGTGAACACCAAGCTTATACTAGGCTTTATGAAATATTAATTAAGCTGCAGCTGATAAAACAATATGATGATATCACATCATCAAATGGCATATGCTAATTGCGTATTCCCGGACTTCATTATAAACTCTGCTACAGTAATTCTAATCAAAGTCATGCCAGAGCTTCATCAGGGCAGCTTCCTAAGGGGCCGGGTTTAATTGTATCATCAACTGTGGCAAGTCATCTTATCCTCAGTTTTACTCCACCACATGGGAAGCACTCCAAGCTCCACTCTGATAAGAGCAAGCCTCCTCCTCAATGGAGCCACTGACAAACACGCCTATGGCTTTTGTAGAAGACAGCAACTAGGCCGTTTAGTCTCCACTGAAGCATCAGCTTATTCAGAGTAAAGTGAAGACTGTAGAATGTGCTCATAAAGATGTTAATGATATATTAATTGTTATAACCAATAATTGTACTACAGGACAAAAGGTTATTGTTTATCTCTGACCTCTGCTGGTCAAATTAAATCAATTCTATAGACTCTATAAAGCATAATTTGTTAGCATGGTTAGTAAGATTTGTCTAGCAGTTAAGATCCTTTACTAGAGTTTTACTTAGCTGCTCCATCATCGAGACTTGAAGCCTCTTTCTCTGAATGAGATCCGGCAAACTGATACTATTCAATGGAGAAATCGCTAAAGCTAAGCTACCCCCAAATAGCTGCACATGGAAAACTAATTTCCAAACATATCTCTTCATCGTTAGTGATTGCTGCTGTTGGTGGCATTGGATGCACTGGAGGGTCTTGATATCATGCATAGCAATCGTAAACCAGACAACAGTAGATTCGATAACACTACCAACCCCTCAGGGAAATATAATTCGATTTTGATGGAGACATTCCAGCCTCCAAAGTCCAGATATGGCTGGAACCAACCAAGTATAGGTAGGGTCATTCACACTTGTGTTCATTGTTAAGACACCTTGACAACATAGAATAATATGTAACCATGTGTCTGGGAGCAGATAACACATGTGGTATTATCACCACACTTCATTCCTTCTGACCACCTCCCAAACATTTGCCTAATGGAGGACTCAGAGGATAAACACTGGGTTTTATGTCAGAGTAATGGGTCAACTGGTGGAGCTTCAACCATATACTCCAATGACAAAGATCCACTTGCCCGCTTTTCTGATGGTATGGCTAGAATGTCTCAGCACTTCTCAGTAGCTGTTTTCTAGCTGTTGGAGAAAACAAACACTCTTAATAATGAGAAGCCTCTGTTACCACCAGCCTGCACATGAAGCAGATACAAAACCAAGCAATTTCTCTTTCAGTTAAACAGTGACATAAACAATATGCTGAATGTTCTTTGATATCTACATATATTCTGAAATAATGCACGTTATCTTGAATGTGAAGTAATCTTGAATCCAAGCATTTGATGTAACTCTTATACTTGGAATGCAGTTTTTTTTATGTATCATACTAATTTATTGTAGATGTTAATCACAACAGGCTAGACCTGTTATCATTATCAAATAATCATATCAAATAAAGCATATAAAGTATATAATTATCGTTCAATCACATTTGTATCCTTTTACTTTGTATTTATTGATTTTATAATTACAAAATGTGGCTTGTAACTGACAAATATCCGTTTCTGTTGGTGTAAGAAAATGAAAGATATGTCGACTGTAAGTAAGTGCAAATATATATATATATATATAGGCCAAATGTCTATATATATATATATATATATATATATATATATATATAGGCCAAATGTCTATATTAGTGGGGGGAAAAGTGTTTACGACGAAAACTGATGTTGTTAAGACTGATTAACCTTTACTCTAACTATAGACAAAATGTGACATTACCCTCTATCTCATTTATATTAGAAACCTATGTAGCACAAAGCTGTTGACAGTATGTCAAACAGTAGCAGTTAGTTTAATTGTTTCAGGGCTATTCACTGCTATTATCTTCTCACTCAGCTCACTTATGTATTCAGGGATCCATTCACATTTATTTGTTCCAGGAAGATATATTATGGGAGGCAAGGGGTGAGCTGGTGATTCTGCATTTAAGACAATATTAGGTGTTAGAACACGTTCTTATTTGAACCGAGCAGAGAAAATGCCAGCGTTCTTCCTTTAAAACTGACTGCAATGCCATCAAACACTAGAGATAAGTTAGAGAAAGCAGTGTTTATTCACCATGCTGTGCAAACTGTGAATCCAGTCCAATTTATAAACATATTGACTTTATTGTCTGCTGCCACAATATCTTGGACTTGTGGCTCAAGATAAGAATTCTAAATCACTGTAAACAATAAAGCCCAGTCGCCTGACATTGCTTGGAGGTGAAGCTCCACTGTGAGGCTTGTGAATCTTTATTTACAACTATCAGCCTGAATGGCAAAATCTGCGCGGGCTACAGTTGATGATGAGTCAATATGTTGTTTACCCCATTTTCCCTTTTAATTAACTTCCATTGATTTCTGTTGACTAAGTAAGGTTTATGTTCCCTTTCTTCTCTTCTAATTTCACCATGTTTCCATGCTGAGAGACTGATGCTGCAGAGAACCACACCCAAATTAATCATGCATTTAAGAGCCATTCTCAACCCAGGAGAATGCATTTGATCAGATTTATTTTCTTTTCCACTAGGCTCGGTGTAATCCAGTGCAAAGTACCAATCATTTTTATTAGCAATAACCGGGTCACAGGCATCTGCAGGGGAGGTCCTCTTGACTAGGTACGTTATTAAAATTAAGTTAAAATAGGGCTTGTGATTTATCATTGCCCATTTCTGCCAAGATTGTTGAATCGTAATTGAGGGGAAATGTGAACTTTAATTTAGTGGTCTGATAAACCAAGGAAATGTGCAATTTAGAGGAAAATGATCAGACCATTGTATATTGACTCTAAGGGACAAAAAGAGTCCACAGAGTTTGATAAGGTATCTTGTCTATATAATATCATGCTATATCATGCTCACTGCCTCTGCCTATCTATTAATGCAGGTCATTTTTCTGTGTTCATTCTAATACAATACATATTACAGATGACAGGACATATTTTTGTTATTTCTTACAGACTGTAAATTATATCAGCTTTAGAAATGTTACATGGTGATGGTCAATCATTTATCACTTTCGATGTTACAGATTAGATTACACTACTAAAAAATAAATGCTGTTAAAATGTATTCAGCTTATTGTGGATGTTAATACCTCAATAACATTGGTTCAATCGTCTATTAATTTGACAATGACAGGGTCAACTGCTTTGCATTCTCTTTATTTTATTTTTGTACATTTAGGTACCAGTATATCTGGACTTTTGTATCGTAAAAAATAATGGGGTGTTACTTTTACTGTTGCTATTACTTATATGGTATAAAATTCTCTGAATATTACTGGTGACATAAAAAGTGTCCGAGTGAGCAGGGATCACTAATTACTGCAATTAAAAAGGTCAGAAATCAGCACTCAGAACGTAGACCATGTATTACTGATGAATGTGAGAACATGTCTCTCAGTTTAGTGAAGTGCGATGGCTGTTAGCAACCAGCATGCATAGTTTTGCTCAAGGACACAATGGCAGCAGCCTAAATGACAACAAATCATTTATTCCACTACTACCTTGCCCCCTTACTGTGATCACTTCCTTTTTTTAGTCATTAGCACTTTTCTATAACCTTTAGGCCAAGTCCACATAAAACGTGATATGTTACATATCGACAGTGTAGAGGTTTTTCATTATGTTTAATGTCACCCTGTGCTGCCAAGGACATTTCTCTTGCCTGTCATTAGGCCTGGGATTAAAAAACATGTCATTCTGTGTCGTGGAACTGGGAGTTATGATGAGGTTTGGGGTGGAGGAAAAAACAACAGATCAGAATTTTGCTGCAAATCTCCAAATAAGCTTTCAAAGGTTTAGGGTTAGCAATACATATCACACTTGTAATTTGACATGAAAATAATATCACTGTAAGAATAACCATAATTAACCATAATGAATGTGTTTCACAGATCAATGACCCACAGCTCTAATTATCAAAAAGTAATGCTTTGTTAACCACAGACAAATGGGACCTGTCATCTTTGTCTCTTGCATTGTTTTATTGGTTTATTGTCCCATGTGGAATGGCATATTGACAGTAACATTGGATTCTGTGAGTATCCTTGGGAAGACTAGCACAGTTTTTGAAGAAAACTTCTCCTGTGTTGTTTCATTGTTTAATGCTGTCTCCAAAAGTGCACAACGTTATCCACTAAGATGATGGACTTGAACATAGTGACAGGCAGGTGTTATTTAAATGTTTCTGACAGATTCATTGATCATGGTTTTGTGTTAAACTTGACTCCAATCATGTATTTATTGTATGAAAGCTTAATCTGACAGCAAACTTAGATTATACATGAAAAGTTTAGATGGTTAATAAAGACCCACACGCACACATAAACACACACTCAGGGCTTGTACAAAGTCATTAACGCCACTTAAGAGTGCAGAGAAACTTATTCTTGCTGTAGCCTGATAACCTCAGGAATTGTCAGCACTTCTGCACTAAACCTGTATCAGCTGTGGCTTTGCACTTCTCTTTCGTGCTAAATTGACCCATTAGTGTAACCAATTGTTCAGAGAGTGCACTCATTTCTCTGGTCTGTAGCAGTAACCGTTTCAAGAAGTGGAAAAGGCAACGGAATAAACATTACTCCTTACTCTAAGGAGCATGCTAACTCATGCCGTCATTTTGTGTTTTCTCTTGCATATAAACATTAAAACTGCTATGCACTAAATCCTGTAGAATGTAGCTGGTCCAAATTGAAGGTACATTACCTTGAATTGGGCCTCGTGACTTACAAAACACTTCCCTCTGGCGATGCGTGATATTAGTGTAATATCCAGCATAATATATCACTGGGAAAGAGTTGGACAGGAAAGTCAGTGTAACTTGTGATAGGGTGACTAAACTGCAGAACAGGAGTGCCACATCCTTTAGTTGAAGCTCATTAACTCCCACACCATGAAAAAAAAATCGAATCATAAATGCATGTTATAGTAGTAGTTACACAGAAGCACATTGGTGTTCAAGTCAGTGATGTGCCATTTAATTTGCATTCAGGGACATTATATTGAATGAGTATAATAAGAAGAATGTAAGCAGTACACTCTGAAGTACAAATACGAAGGTCAACCATGTTGCTTTGTATTAACAGCTACAAAATATGTTAGTGAAGATTCTGCAACAGATTCCAAGGCAGTAGTGATACTGGACAAGAAAAAAGGGGAAAACATCTATTGTGTGCTCATGGAAAGGTTGATGCTTTGTTGAAATTTGACATAGGTGGAGGAATCTGAGTCTGTCTGTGTGTCTGTATTTTAATATTCTCTTGATAGCCGCTCATTAAATCGACTTCAAACTTGCGGAGTGTTTCAGTCGACCATCTGTCAAGACAAGAAAAGATTCCTCTATTAATGGTAAATTGCACTGGCCATGGTGTTCATATTTTATTTTGAACTGACACACAAACCCTTGATTATGTCACTGATGACATTTTGACACAAAGTCATGCTCCATCTTGAACGGCACAGCACTAGTGATTTAAAATGTCAAAATCTGAGGGGGCAGTTGTGTTTGAATTTGCTCTCTCTTCAAGTTTGCAATCCATCTCATTCATTTCTTACTTCCAATTGTCCGATTGAAAAACAATAGCAGATTTTGTCTGTCAAAACACACAAGAGTACATCACTGGTCAGATTACCTGAACTGTATAAAAATCGATATTTAACAACCTATCAGGTTGTTGGAGGGAGAAGCCTACAAATGAGGTCTGAATCAATCAAAGTGTTGAACATAAACAAATACATTTGCATCACATCAATCAGAGATAAGCCCATCCAGACCAGGCAGTCGTTTCCATTGTGGCTGATTCAATCGCAAATGGAGAGCTCTAAGATGCCAGTGCACACCTGCTATTAGACTGAGACTTGTGATTAGATCTTACTCCTTTGCTCTATATGCAAATAGACACAAACATAATTTCTGTTCCCAAAGACAAAATAATATTGGTGTGTCTGTGTCTGCACTTATTTGATGTTTTTTTATTCATGACGAACACTTCATGCCTCAAATCACGTTTAACCATTCCCACACAGTCATACAGGTCTTTCATACTTCAATATATCTAGTGGGAATGACAACACAGCTGTCAGTTTGGGGTCAGCGTCTTGCCCAAGGACTTTGACATGTGGAACTGAGGAACCAGGGATTGAACCTCAGACCTTCTCTACCAGGCCGAGGTTGTGTGTGTGGTCGTGAGAGTGATAGACAGATGGGGAGAGAGGGAGGGAGTGAGAGGGGGAGAAAGAGAGGGATGAGTGATCTGACTTAATCTACTGTATGTGACATTTACAGACATTTACATATCTGAAATAGTAACAAAAAATTGAAAATCGATATGTCGGTCAGTGTTTATATTGTGGCGGTGGCCATGAATAAATCATTGCATGAAGGAGACTGTGAAGTGTAAAGATATTTTTGGCCTCTTATAATACTGTGGTGGGCCAGAAGACATCAACGAGGAGGCCCCATACACATTCACACTAGAAGAATGTGGCAATATGGGGGTCTCTGCCTGCAGGCCTCCTCGGTGGAGTCACTTCTGGTGGCTCCACTCTCACCTCCATTGGCAGGAGAGGAAATTAGAATGGATGAAAAGTTACAACCTTTGTGGTTGTTTTTGCTGATTAGCACCTGAATCATCCGAAAACCATTGATGGTAGTGATGGGATCTGCAGTATCTTTCTGGAGGCTAGTCTCTGTGAAACACCACAGACGTCCCTCCAATTCCTCACTGGGACCACGAGCTCGTCCATCTTATGTTTCAGCGATTTCACTTCTCCAACAATGATAGAATGGAGATACAGCTTCTATTGTTCCATCTCAATCAGTCTCCGTCAGGACCTTGCTCCTTTCCCTTGCTGCGTGCTTCCTTGTCCTATGCCAAATGTCTGCAGGGATGTAAGTCATTCTGCTGGCCAGCATCAGCACAATATCTTATCCGCAAAAGAAAACAATGCAATTGGCTTGCTGTGTGACTTTAGCATATGCCTAACTCATCAGCAATCTCAGAGCCAGTCACAATTTCTAACCATCATTCTACTCACCCAAACGTTGCCCTCTAACAGGGATTCACTACTTGACCTTCTGTCGTGACAATAAGCTACATTAGAAACCTGATGACCACGGCACAGCAGGTCAGAAACCCACCCGCCCCTCTGCTACACGGTTCAGAGTATGCGGTCGGTGTGGTACAGTGTTCTTCCTGTTTAACCTTCCTGTCAACACAGAGATGGTCCCCACATCTCAAGACTCCCAGCAAAAGGATGTGTCACACTCATGGACTCTGTGTCCCGGACATGCTGAGTAGATAAAAGTAATAATTAGTCAGGGTGTCACTGCAGAGATCACCTTGATACTGAATATACAGCATATCAAGCTGAATAGGGCTGTATATACTTTGCGGTAAAGAAGACCTCAAAAAGCCAGCAGGTGAGCACCCGTGTAAGTTACAGACGAGAGACATAGGACAACCTTGTGTCTTGACCTTGTCACTGACAACCTGTGATGCTTTGCATAGAAACAAGAGGTAAATCCGCAAATAACAATGCCAATTTTAAACACATAGCCTGTAATATTTACCCAATTTACCACTTTAATATTACCTTGGTACCTATAATGTTTACCACATTTAATATTTTACTTCAGTAAGCTACTATGTTAATTTGCTAGTGAGCATTACACACACAAAACAGCAGAGGTTGATGGGAGTTTTATAGGACTTGACCTGATGAGGTAAAGAGAAGTGAAATCATTTTGAGCCGATTCATTCAGTGGATGTTAAAAAAAAGTGCTGGCAGTGACAGTGGATCACCGAAGTTATAAAAATTCATCCTGAGGGAAGCTGGGATATGTGTGCAGGATTATGTGTATAGGACAACACCTACTATTCACTATCTCGGGAACAAAATGGTGGACATTACCATCTCATAGTCCCACACTGTTTGACTACAAATATGTTTATTTGTTGGAGATATTAAAATGAAAAACAACACTTTGTATCAATAATTCTTCCCTGCCTGATACACTATCTTAAAACACATTTTTCATCATGCTTTTCAAACCTGAATAGCATGTAACAGGCAGGTTCACATTCTCAGTAGGAGTGTGAGAACTGTAGACAGAAAACTCATGTTCGCTCCCTTGCACAGTCGGCTTTAATGTTGAGAGGAGAGTCTGGACTTCTGCATTAAGATAATCTTTTTTTTTTTTGCCTCAGTAAAAATCTCAGAAAAAATGTCAGTGGGATTTTGATATTGGATTTGGGATTTTGGAGAATAAATGACCGCTCATGCATATACATGAAGCCAGCAGCTTCATCCAATGAACACATGCCCTGGGCGCTGAGGAGATTTACACTAATTCCAGTGTGGTTTGAGTTTATGTTTATGTTTTACTCTTTTATCCACTTTGTGTTACTAGTGACAAAAATCATTAAAAGGATTCCCATTAACTGAGACTCTCAATCTCATTCACTTCAATTCAGTTCCAGATGGTACAAATAACCCTTGATGCCAGTATTTCAGCCAGTAATCTGTGTACAGTGATTGCAAAGCTGAAAACTGTCCGGATGAATCAGACCACTAAAATCAGTTCATAATCGTATACAGTCTATATCAAAGTCAAACTGGCTATTGGAGCCATTGAGCAACAGTCTGATTTAGAAAGTCGACAATCGTTTTTCAGTCTTTATCTTTGGTCAGAATGAAACTCTAGTCATAATTCATATGAAAATAAACATGTTGTGAGACAAACCTTAACCAGAAGTTATTAGGGGTTGTACCTGTACCCCTGCCCCTTAGTTTGTCTGTCTGCTGTATCAACTGGCTAAAATATTCCTGAACAGAAATTTGCAGGTTATACTTGTGTTTTTCGGCTGTTATGACAGTAAACCTCCAGCTATATGATTCTGAAATCGCTGCACTCACGCCTCTCATGCCCAACATTTTTCTGTGATTTCAGCAGAAAATGTGAACTCTCTGTGTTTTACTTGGCTGAACCATACCTATTGTATTCCATTAAAGCTAATGTTTGCATCCCCCAGCTCAGCCCCCGGTGAGTTACAGGGCTGTTTTGTCTGCCGCTGTGGGGAAACACATGGCTGACTCCTGATTACATTAGAGACATATTTGTGGAGTCGGTATAGGGCTGACGCTACAGGTATGTCTTCTATTTTACACTGAGTGACAGCACAGGGATAGAAGTATGCTAATGTGACATTATCCAGCGTGCACTCTCTGTCAACACACCCACATGCACTTACACTCATCCAGATTAGGGCAGAGAGGGGAGGTAACTGTAATCAACACTGCACATTTTGCAACTGGAATTAAGGCTCCAGTGCAAATTTGCAAGTTATTTTGGTAATGTCAGGCATTTTCCTGACACACCATGTACCTTCTTGAGACAAAAATCTCCGCATTACCGGTCCCAGTGCCAGCTTTGCAAATGCCACTGGCCTGGATGGAATTTTGAATGATGCCACTGAGAGACCTGCTCAGTATTCATGTCTTTTTTTTTTTCCGCTCACACTCAATTCCACTCTGAGATACCTGTGTAGCAGCACTGCTTTAAATGGAGTGGCTTTCATAGATGAAGTGCAGTCACCCTTCTTGTAGACACCTTCCCATGCACTTATCAGTATTAGTATGTGTTTGTGAGTTCATTTCTTCCGGCGTCTACATGTTCACATCTGGTGTATGGCGGACGATTAACCACCTCTGGTAATTTGGCGCAAATACACTCAATTAGCTCCTTCCCATTATGCTAACAAATCATTTGTACAGCATCGCCTTGTGGATTAGCATAATAGTGGTGCCAATGGAGCATACTATATGAGAATCGAGAGATGTCTCTATGTACTCATTTACCTGCCTGGTATTATGTTTATTTGTTTGCCGGTTGGTCTTTCTCATTTCTTCCCATTAAAATTCCCATTGAATCGGCATGTAAGGATTTCAGCACAAGACCCCGAGACACAATATTTACCACGCTGCTCAGAACAAAAGAGCAGGGGTTACAAGGCTCGCTTTGTGCTTTGCTGCAGAGGCGTCTGGCTCCGTCATATTCCAATTCTGATATAAAGCAAAACAAAGTGTCCTTATTATAGTGTTTGGCCAGAGGGAGAGCCAACTCAGCCTCCTTGACAGATGAGGTCACAATGCCTGAGAGATGAAAACAACTACAGTACAGAGCTGAGAGAAGACAGTGTGCAGATGAGTATGATGAAGGAAAACTAAATGCTGAAATGTTTCACCATGAACTCATATTCTGATTCTCCCTGGCCGTGATACTTTCATATTCAATTGTCTGTTAATTGTTGAAGATATTTTTAGATTTTCCATTGACAACACCACAATCTGTTGATGTTCCAGCTACAATAGGCCTAATATACAAGGACGTGGTAATGCACACACACAGACAAAAACAAAGCATACTGTATGGAGAGAAACAGCTAGGATTGTCGGCCATTTATTTATTTCCATCACATTCAGCCAGTGGTAAAAACTGACCCATGGCTGAGGTTGACTAACTGCCAGTTGTCAAACAGATAAATGTGATGATGCATGGCAGCGGAGCATGAAGAGCTAAAGTGCTGAGGTAAGAAACCATCAGAAAAATCTCCAATTTAATCTTCCAAAACTTTTCCTCTAGTCTGCACTGTAAATCATTGCTATTAATAAAGTTACTAGAATGAAAGCAATCAAGGTTTTTCAAAAAGTGATGGGCAAGAATGTATTATCAAATATAACATAGAAGCTATAGCGAATGAGAATGAGAATTGAAATTGACATTAACATTTGCATAATGCCTACAACCCAAAATACAGGTTTCATTCTGAGAGTCATGTAATTCTATAGTTTACGGATCACTACAGTTGTACAGTGTGCGATTTAACACTTTCACGTGTATGAAGAAGAACAGAAGCATGCCGCCAACAGTATGATTTCATGGGCATAAAAAGCATGAAACAAAATATAAGGCAAAAGGAAACAAGAAGATGTGTTCTACCGTCTACGTTGATTACATTGGGTATGTCAAAATACACTTAGTTGTCAGTTTATTAGAAACACTAACTACAGCATACTACAGTCCTGCAATAAATCTGCCTCCATTATAATAATGCTCAGATGAATCAACACAACTTTGATAATAACAGAACATTAGAACCCGAAGAAGTAGCAGTTATTGCAAGGCTGTTGCATTAGAGGGAATTAGTTGTAGCCACAAGGAACAATGAACTGACAAGTGAGAGTGAATATTTGTTACTTTGCTGAAAAAGTACACTCATCTGGGGTCTCATTTATTACCGTTGCTTACGCACAAAACGGGGCCTGAAATGTGCGTACGCCACTTCTCACGCAAACGTTAGGATTTATAAAAACAAACTTGACAGTAAAATTTGCATATTTCCAGGCAAACTCTGACCCATGCGTACAAACGTTTTGGAGGCGGGAAAGTGGCGATGCAGATGTGAGGTGTTGAACTGAAGCCAGATTATTGATCCAATTCATCATTTACATTAAAACCAACAGCTTAGTTTTGCTCGCGCGACATATCTGCTCCACACAAACCTTTTAATTAAACAATATATAAAACAATTACAGCATATTACTAGGGATGCACCGATATGGAAATTCTTGGCTGATACGGATGTTTAAAACAACAATCTAGCTGATAGACGATACCGATATTTGTTTATTTTGTTTTTGTTGTTATTTTTTCATCTAAATTCACCTAAAACGCCTGTCTGAGGAATACCCAAAGTAAATTGTAAGCTGTTCTTGAACCATTTGGAGTACATGCATGGTCTTGGTCTCTTTTGAAAGGTAACAATCTGAAATCCCCACCCAAACAGTCAGAATCCCTCTAAGTGCTACTGGCTCTGTCTTTCTCTCATCTTTACTCTCAAACATTGTGTTATCCACAGCAGCGGCAGAGAATCAGTGTATTTCCTTTATTAGTGACATCACTGCTGTCCCATAAACTCGTTCTTCACCTCCACCTCACTAACAAAAACCTCAATGTCAGTGTCAGAAAGTTTCGATTCCTCTTCTCATCGCTTGATGCCGTGACTCCGTCAGGCTTCATGGTGGAAACCCATTGGTCATAAGCATAATTTAATATTCATGACGTGCTTTGCATTGACCATTTATGGTTGAAAGTGGGCGTGTGGAGGGCGGATTTGGAGGCACGTACGAACGTTTCCAGGTGGACTGTAATTTATAAAGCGGCTTTTGTGCGTATATACACCTTAAGTATGAATCCTATGCACTGTTTTATAAATGAGACCCCTGGTCAAATGCTGTTGAAAATATTTTAACACCAGAACAAAGAAAACAATAATGACTTGGGGAATGTTTGAGTTTTTTGCTGAAGAGAAGTTAGTCTGAACTGCATGAGCAGGGGGTCTCGTCATGAGGGTGAATTTCCCAAATGCAGTAGAACACAGTCTTTAAAGCAGTACTTTGTCTACCAACTAATTCCAATCTGTGTGTCCGTCTGTCTGTCGGTCTGTCTGTCTCTGGAATGCATATCTGGAGAAGCGCTCATCCTATTGGCTTCACACTTGGCATGTGAGTGGTGTGGAGGGGGCTGGGAGAGCACCTTCATGTGGACCACAGGATCAATCAGTGCACTGGGGAGCTGTTAGCTGATTGATCCTCTGGTACAAAAGGCAGCAGCAGAGCTGCCTCAGGAGGAGGAACACAAGGACTGAGACAATCACGGAGAGACACTCAGGACCCAGACACACTGAGACGGACACACAGAGAGACACTCAAGACCGAGACACATTGAGACGGAGTTTTTTTTGAGTTTACGTTTGTTCCTGCAGTGTGGATGTAATAAAGTCATGCTGAAAATCAACAGACCCATCTCTGGCTGTGGGTGGGAGAGCCCCGTGGCATGGTCAACTGCCACAGGTGGATAGAGTAAACAGAGACAGTACTCATTAATTTCATTAATGAAGTGACATATTCCATTCACAGACAATTTGACAGACCTCGGAAATAAAAAACAAGCAATGACTTAACTCGAATTACCACAATGTGGCTGTAGGCCAGTGCAGCTTGAGATGTACCTGGGCTATTACAAACACAAAATCTTACATGTGTTTATGAGGTCACAGTGACCTTTGACTACCAAATTCTAATCAGGTCATCCCCTGGGTAAAAGTTATTTGGACCAAATGTCCCTCCAGGCAGTCCTGATATTGTGCATTCATTGGAATATGAATCTGCTGATCATAGCGTACTTTTTCAGTTTCAGAAAGAAAGCAGCAGGTCAAGCTAACAGCCTATTACAAACAGACAGGATTCGAACAGGCACTGGACTAGTTTTCCTAATTATAGCAAGGAGCCGATGTCTATTTAAAGGAACAGAATACATGAGGATCTTACAGTGATTCATGAATGTATTATATCAGCTGTCTATGCATCAGAACACACATGAAGTGAAACTGAATTTGTATATATTTGTATGTTTATAATGATGTCTGATGCCGAAGCCAGTGATCACAGTAGAATGATTCTAATTAGAATGTAACATTTTCTTTAGTGTGCACACAAATGATCATCTGATCTTCACAGTTAACCAAACTGTTGCAAAGATAGAAGGAGAAAAATAAGTTTCTGCTAAAAAACAAATGGGTTGATACATGAGATTGTGCCACACACAGGTGTCTCTTCTCTCCTGCACATCACTCAGCAGTGCATTGATTAGATTGCGTGTTGGTGATTGGGGATTTTGTGATCTGTGGCTCAGCTGACTGCAGGAAATGATCCCCTCTGAATCTCCAGCTGCTGGTCAGACAACACACCGGGTTAAACTGGTTACATGACTCAGGGTCATATCACTGCTTTAATTATGATGAACAGTCAGACACCTCCTCTCATGTTTAGAAAGAAAACCACACTTCAGTCATATTGAACTGTTCAGATTAAAATGATTGGTCTAATCATATATAACAGGTTAAAATTGAGGCACCACTATTTTGTATCTGTTATTGTGTTGTACCAAGACAACATATCACGTAATAAATAGTCAAAGGGATTGAAGAGCCTTGCTCCCTGTACCAGCAATACACAGCCAGTAACACCAGTTCACGCGTGCCTTTCATTGTCATAAGTTCATATAATAGTATTGACTACACTGTAAAACCTAACAGTACATCTTACTTAATGAAGTAAGTTACAATAACTTAATTCTCAAAAAAAGTTGAGACCACTAATATCAATAATTTAACAGAACTCAAAAGTAAATTATTGAAGTAATAACTTAGTTATTTTGAGTTCGATTAAATTCGAGAGAATTTTGAGTACTGCTGACATGAAGAAAAAATTTTCAATGACTCATTTTCTTTAAGTTGATTTTATACTATTACAAAAAATGCAATTCCCATGGGCTGCTTCCTATGTCTTAGGATTTTAAATTTAATTTTTGTTTTTTTTTATAAATCATCATATTTTGTATAAGTATGCATCCAGATCATCTTTAATAATCCTCCAAAGTGGAACCTAAGTGAGGATGTTAATTACATAACGTACAAGCAGGTATTTTTAACAACTTGATTGACAGAAAATGAATTGCCAACTAATATTATACGTGATTCATTGTGTATCATATGTACATTTGACATTTTATATAAACATTTGAAATATATATATATAATATTGTTTTAATTTCCTTGTCTTATAAATCTTTTAATATTTTGAAGTGTCGAAGGATGGGGCGAGGTGGGGTCAACTTCTGTTTGTGATTTCTAAACGATTTTCCAGCCCGAATCATTATCGTATTTTATAGTCCGGAAATAAAAGCACGGCTCCTATATATACAGTCTATGCTCTCCGCGCAAGTAAACGTCAAGACTCTAAGTTATTAGTCCGTTCATTTTCCGCTCCTGCAACAATAAAACCTTGTTAAAATAAATGACTAGACTCAGTCAACAGAAACGCGAGAGTGCTTTTACTCTGAAACGGGCACAGGAAGAAGTGAGTGGTTTAAGCTGATGACCTGGCGCTGACTATGACCTGGCGTTGACTACCGTAACCCTAACCTGCCGTTCACCTGCTGTCACACGGTACCGACGGAGACGGAGGGCTTCGAACCGATCAGCGCGAAGTTTGCACTTGGCACTGCCGTGTTTTAAAAGATCGGCACGAAGAGTTTTTTGCTGGACAGACTTGAGACTTACTTACAAGTTTCAGCGTCAGACTTACTGACGGAGAACCCCGTGACGATAGTCCCCCACGCACGGTAACTTTGTTCTGTTATTGCTTTTATTACTCTTCATGTCTTGGATTTAGAAATATACAAGAAAAATGTCTGACGCTGAAACTTGCTAATGAGTTCAGTAAACGGCGCTAGCTTGAAGCCTCTCAATACCCGCTTTTGAAAACCATGTGGAAATGTAAATTGTGTGATTTTTCTACTGCCCTACGAATACGGTTATTGAGACATTACAGACTGAATCATGGCCAGTATTCCACAATTTCACCGTTACCATGCCTGTATAAGAACTTTTTGTGTACATTTAGTACTTTTAATTCACTAAAGGTACATTTGTCAAGATTACATTCAGAGAAAAAAGTGGTAGGTGAAGACGGTCACGATTTGAGTATTCAGAGGGCATTTCATTGCCCTGTGTGTGACTTTAAGCAACCATTTGTTGACAGGGACATGTTTATACACCTAAGGGGGCATTTAAGACGGAAAGAAATAGTGCCATGTCCTTTCAGGGCCTGCACGTTTAAAACAAATGTTTACTCCACATTTAATGCCCACAAATCCAGAGAACACCAACATGTGTCAGACTACGATGTAGGAGTTGTGGTGCAAACTGTTTTTAATGTTTGTCAGTATAGTGACATTGAACAGGATCCAGTTCAGTTTTTAGATGAAAATGAAACTGCCACTGTGTCAGACAGAAGCAATGAAGGGTTAGCAGAGCAGTTACAGTACAACCTGGCTGCCTTCTTCTTGAAAATGCAAACCATTCTCCATGTATCACAGAGGGCAACACAGGAAGTCATTGAGCATATAGATCAGTTGTTTTCACTTTCAGAACCTGTTATCAGAAAATCGGTAACAAAGATATTAGAAAAACATAACTGCTCTGTTACTGAAACACTTGCAAATGACATTGTGCAGGCAGTTTCCGAGAGTAATGTTTTGCAAAAATCAGTTACATCTGAAGGACCACTGTCCACAGCTAAGAGACGGAAATCATATTATGAGGAGAAGTTTCCATTTGTTAGGCCTGTACAGTACCATATTGAGTCGTCCCAGCATACCTTTATGTATGTGCCCATTCTCACATCTTTGCAGCAGCTGTTGAAAAAACCCGATGTACTTGAGAAAGTCAAAGAAACTACTGCACAGTTGCCTGGGCATTATTCATCATACTGTGATGGCTCCTACTACAAGGAAAATCTGCTTCTTTCTGATGAGGGTCAGAAATTATCAATAATTCTCTATGTTGATGATTTTGAAATTGCAAACCCTCTAGGAACATCAAAAAAAATACACAAAGTCTGTGCAGTTTATTGGACATTAGCTAACTTACCAGTAAAGTACCGCTCAGCCCTCCACATTATTCAACTGGCTCTATTGTGCAATTCAAATGATGTAAGGAAGTTTGGATATGCAAAAACATTTGCACCCCTCTTGAGTGACTACATTGAAACATTTGGTGACTGCCTCAAAGGCACAGTCTTCTCTGTTGTGGCTGATAACCTTGCTGCCCATGGGCTAGCTGATTTCAGTGAGAGTTTCAGGTCTACATATTTCTGCAGGTTTTGTCTTGCCACCCAGACAGAATTGCAATTGTCAGATGCAGTTTCTGGTGGTTTTGAGTTGAGAACCAAAGATCTGCATGATAACCATGTTCAACAAATACAGAACAATGACAATGGAGACAATTGCGGTGTAAAAAGCAGTTGTGTTCTCTCTGACCATCTCTCTTATTTCCATCCTGTCACTGGATTTCCACCTGACATCCTCCATGACCTGTTTGAGGGTGTGGTTCCTGTGGAGTTGGCACATTGTTTGAAAGGTTTGATCACAAAAAAATACTTCACTTTGGAAGAGTTGAATAGGGCAATACTGTCCTTTCCCTTACAACATTCTGACAAGGTTGACCGCCCTCACCCGATTCCTCAAACTTTTGCTAAAAGAGGAACAGTTGGGGGGAATGGGCATGAGAATCACACTCTGATTCGATTGCTTCCTATTCTCATTGGCTCCAGAGTCCCAGAAGGGGAAAAATTATGGGAAGTGCTAATGGACTTAAAAGATATTGTTGAGCTTGCTATGTCTCATAATTTCAGTGATGATACTATTCAGTACTTGGCATGTAAGATTTCAGATCACAGGCAGCTGCTTCAGGAAGTCCTTCCTAACTTACGATTACGCCCAAAGCATCATTACATAGAGCATTATCCTCATCTCATTAAGTGCTTTGGTCCTCTGGTGCATCTCTGGACAATGAGATTTGAGGGGAAGCACAAAGTTTTCAAGAAAATTATTCATGACACTCATAACTACAAAAATGTGTTGAAAACTTTGGCAGAGAGACACCAAAACATGATGGCATTCTATTTGGCATCTCCAAGGTTTTTCAAGCCACAAGTACAAACTTCAAAAGTGGAGTCTATCTATATTGAGTCATTGCCTACTGATACACATGCATTAATATCGAACATCACAGACAGCAGCAGTGTATACGGCACAAAACAGGTAACCATTGAAGGCACAACTTTTGTGGTGAGCATGTTCGTTTGCACTGGAACGTATGCTGCATTGCCTGAGTTTAAATAGATCAGAAACATATTATTAATCAGAAATCACATCTTCTTTCTTCTGAAAGACTATGAGACCGGGTATATTGAACATTTACGGTCTTATGAGCTAACACATCATAAAAGCATGGAGGGCCATACAGTGAAATCTGTGTGTCAGCTAACTGATCCAATGCCACATATTGCCTACAAAGTTTCAGGCAAACTAATTCTGACAAGTAAACATTTCATTCCAGTATCTGAGTAGAGGAGTAGCACAACGGCAAGCAGCCTTCCTCATCCATTTTTCCGGTAAGGTACTATGTGTTGAAGTATATCATTACTGTATAATGGTTAGTTATATTTGTGAATACGTTGAGTGTATTAGCATACACTTAAGATTGCATTGTTCCAATTATACCATGCTCTGTTGTAAAATATTTAACCAGTCCATGCCTATTTAAAGGGAATTTTCAATATTTTGGGAAAGTTAAATTGAAGAGCAGCAGAAAAGTGAGCCGCTAATGTACAGATTATAGCCTGCACCTGAAGTAACTATTTGCGTTTTGTGTTACAGGTCTTCCTTATACAGTGAGAATGGATCCAAATGCCGTCCTAAAACTAAGGGTCATCCTAGACGATATAAATGCTGAAAGGCTTATTTTGCCCTCTCGTTCTGAGACTGTAAACGCCCTCATATTGGAGGTAAAAAACAAGCTGAACTTGGCATATGACTTTCGCCTTCAGTTCCAAGACCCAGACTTTGACAATGCTCTCTGTAATTTAGTTAACATAGAGGACCTCCCATCCAAGGCAACCATTAACATAGTTAGATTGGTTGATTTACATGTTAGTTCAACCAGCACAGATGACACAGTGTTCCTGTCTGACAACACATATTCACAAGAGCGTCTTTTTCCATGGCCAGAGATATTTGTCATTCCAACATTCTCATATGAGGTGGAGTATGCTCTAAGAGAGGGCAACTCTGCATATGTGCAGGAAGGAAAAGCTCTTCGTTTGCTCAGGGATCAAAAACACAACATATTGGATTCAATGGCTGCAGAAATGTATAAACATAAAGCATATCCCAGTACCAAAGAGATCGTGAAGGCTGCTGAGGCTCTGGTGAGCAAACACCCCTGTTTGAAAGAAACTGGTTCCAAAACGGGGTGCGAGAGTTGGAAGAACAGTTTGTGCTTCAAGATGGGCAACTACAGGTCAAAACTGAGCAGGGCTGGCATAAAGGAAGTGGCTGTGAATTCAGGAAAGTGCAGCAGGACCAATCCAGAGGGTGAGCCATCCAGGGCCAACATCAAAAGACCCAAAAGAGGGGAAGTCAACTTCCTCCCTAATTATCCACAGGGAGAAAGTAAGGACACAATGGATACCATGAGGCTTGAGATGGTGGAGCAGTTCAAGAGGACATCGGTTGAAAGAGACGCGGTTCTCATCCACCAACACATGCAGCGTACCTTTGCACTAAGGCGCGAAGAAATTGTGAATTCAGGTCCTCCCATTGCTGAACTTAAAGACCGATGGCCTGCACTCTTTTCTGAAGCCCAAGTGAGTAAACAATTAAAAAAAGAGCAATTAATTGACAAAACACTACTTGATCTAGAAAAATGAGCTTGAGTTGTTTAATATAATATGTCTATGTGTCTTTCCTATGCTGTTTTCCATGCAGCTCTACACTGAATTCCACAGGATCACCAACACAAATCTGCCACATTCCTTCTATGCTGCCCTTGACAAGTATACACCACTGCTGCTAAAGCTTTACAAAAAGAAGAAAACCGGAAGTTTTGCAGAGAAGATGGAAGAGGTTATTATGGCATATAATGATCAGGTAAAATGTTTTTTGCGTATTACATAATGTTTAATGTGAACAGGATGGACATCCATATATGCATAACCTGTGTATGTTTGTTCAACAGGACAAGAACAACATCACTGCAGCTCGAATGACAGCCCTAGCCGTCCTACCCCTCTACTTAAAGGAGGATTCATCAGAGGTCTTCAAAACTTGCAAGGTATGTTTGCCCTCACTATATGAACAACTCAAAGGTAATGGTCCACACAGCAATCATATTATATGGTTTGTAAAAGTACACTCAACCACTCTGGACATGTATTCCCTTTTCAGGATGAGATGGAGGCAACCCAGCAGGGAGCAGTGGCTCTTGTTGCAGTGGTGGATGAAGCAGAGGTGCCTGCAGGAGTTCCCTTTGACACTCACCATGTGTCGATCATCCTCGAAGATCAAGTTGTTATGTCTAGCAGATCTTGGACTGATTCACTTGTAATTTTGTTTGGACTGATATATGCTCTACATTTGAGGTACCCTGAGAAGCTCAGTGGCTTCTTTGAGTTCATCCAGGTGGTCATGTTAAATCTTGATGATGGGAGAAAGCAGCTCAAAGCTAAGTTGCAGTCCTTAAGAAATGAGCTGGAGTAGGTTGTAAGTAGCTAATAATGTTGAATGTCAGCATCGTTTTGCCAAAATAAAAATAATATATATAATAATAATATATAATATAAATAATATATGTATATAAAGTAAACTACGGCACATCTGATTTTTGTGTTTAAAAAAGATCCTATTCTTGGATTGTTTCTGTGATGTTCTCAGTTCTCTTCGTTACCACATGGAAATATTTTTTATTTATATTGATATTATTTTTATATGAGCCTCATTTCATTCATTTCATCAACAGCTTCATTGTAAAACAATATTGCCACGGAGTCCAAGGGAATCCAAATGTTGACGTTAAAATGTTTTCTTTTGTCAGGTATTGACACTTTGGGTGAACTATACCTTTAAAACCCTCGTGTTGTCTTTGGGTCGGATGACCCAGAGTGTGTGTTTGTGTGTGTGTGTGTGTGTGCATGCATGCGTGTGATTGTGTCTATTGCCTACGTGTGCGTCTTAATATACTGGGGAAAGCAAGGACAACACGAGGGTTAAACTGTTTACTTCAAATGTGCCCTGCTTTATGTTGTACAGTTCATCGTTATGGGCACAAGAATGTGCTTGGTCTGCTGTAGCCTTTAAGTTGCATTGAAATGTGAACAACAAAATAAATTGCTCAAAGTGAGTCATGTGGGTGTTTTTATTTTGAGTTAATAGAGTTTAAAATGTTGAAGGCAATCAGTTTCATCAAATGAACTGAGTAGCCATAATAAAGTTTTAAGTTATCACAACTTAAATGTAATCATTTTCTTAAATGGAAGACAACTAAGTAAATTGAACTTAAGTGGAAACCTTTGTATAAAGAAGGTTCATTTAAGTTAGTCTTACTTAATTCACTTACATTCTGTCAACACATTATAAATAAGTTTGTGTAAATACTGCATATGAGTATAGAATACTAAATAGATTTAAGGTCAGGTAACTTATAGGGATCGGCAATATTAACTTTAGTTACTCAAGTTGGCTCATCAATAAATATTTGAGTTACCTTTGCTTAAATCAAATAATTTGTAAACCTTAAATTGTTTGAGTTAATAAACTTAAATGGTTCAAGGCAATCAGTTTCAGCAAACGGTTTGAGTTGACCTAACTTGTCAGGTTTTACAGTGTAGTTTTGAGTTCCTCAGTGCCACCACACTGGCTTATTCTGACCACAAAATAGTATACGTCATGACATGTTGTAAAACAAAAAAAGGATATTGAAAGCCAGCAACTGGAAATGGTCTGTCTGAGACACGATGAATAAAGTCTAAAGAAATGATAGCATCCAGTAAAATCTTCAGAATATTTGTATCACATCCTCCTGGAGCTGAGGACTGTAATTAAAAATCCATACTGTAACATGCCAGGTGGCAGCACAGCCAGTGCTGGCTGGATTAATACACAATGTTCTCTGTTGTGATTAGCATAAGGTTCCTAATATAGTATTTTTTATTATTGCTCACAAGGATTTTTTTATTAATGACTAGGTGATCCTAAACTTTTTAGCACCTGACACCCAAAATAAAGTTCCAGAGACTTTCTACTCTCATTATTGCTGGAGGTGGTTGAGGCAAACAAAAGTTATGGATTTCAGCGAGTTTGCCAAAAAAACACCTGCATGCACATGTCGCAGTGGCACCTGTGGTGATGTAAACTGATGTCCTGAAACTAATGCTGTTGCTAATCTGACACAATGGCATCAGGGGTCATGATGGGGGGCTGATGGCATATTTTAATAGTCTTATTTTGATCAACCGCTAGCACGAGGAACAGTGATATAAGGGGTAGAATACTGATTATAAGAAGCTGACACATGAACATGAAAACAGATACACGTATGTATAGTGTACAATTTCATCCTCAACAAAAAAATGAAACCCATATATTTGTATTCTATTCCCTATGTCCGCAAATTCATAGAATGTACAATTCAGACGTACAGCAGGAAATGAGCATGGCCAATCTGAAGAGTCACTCTGTCCCTGTATGTGTGTCTGGGTATTAATGTCTGAAGACTGGGGAGATTTGTCAACCCTGAGCCCTCACAAGACACACTCCAGTACGCCATTAATTGTGCTGATTGGTAGCTCATATTCAATTTGAACTCAATTATTTTGCGTGACACACAGTGAGAGGGAGTCAAACACAAATGCAGCGACTTCACCTCAGAGACAGCGGCTGCTAAGAAGACTGAATGGGGACGTTTCTTAACAATCAAGGCGACTTGAGAGATGTGCTCATTACATGTCATCTTTTCTTTGATACCATTTTGAGAAAGATGCACTACTGGGATAAGAAGTTCACTGCAAATGTGCTTGCTCCTCGATTGATTCTTCTTCTTCTTCAGTTTCTTATGCACCTTGGCAAACTACATTTAGACTCATTACCTCCCCCTTCTGAACTGGAATGTGGTTCAGTTGCGTCATGGAACGTGACTTCAAACATGGTGGACTGACGTGTGTATGTAAAAAAAAGAGCAAAGAATCTGTATGAAATCATGGCATAAACATTTTGTAGCGCAAGCTGGAGGTGAATCATAGTCGCAGCTGTACAAGTACACAACATCCGGTTGTTGACCCTGCCCGGTCAGCTCGCTCCCTCTTTCTCTCGCTATTGCGGGTTTCTGTCTGATATTCACTGATATTTTGTAAAACCCTCACACTTAATAATTGTCTGGGCAGATAATCGGCACCCAGTGACCTCTAGTCGAGAACGCCCCTGCGATTGTCAGAACGGGCAAATCGACCCGATTATCCTCGAGTCTGCAGCAGCCTTTAAACTACAGGTGGTCCAAACAAATAAACTTCTCCACTCCACTAAGCACAGAGCTGAAGGTTCCTTCTGTAATGCTCACACTGGCACCTTGCTGCTGTTATTGAATATGGATGAGCAGAAAATTCATTCTAAATGTATGTTTGTAGAACAGGTGCTTACGTTGCATTTGGTCTCTGTGAATTTATTTCATTTAAAAGACGGTGGGCTATTCTTCCAGCTGCTGTATTATTTATATTTTATGATGGAATCGGCAAGTTGACTATCACATGTATACAATGTCTATCTCTGTTATGCCCCTTTAGTGAAAGAGATGTGCTGTACTTCAATGAGTAAATACTAGTGCTGTCAAATGTTTAAAATATTTAATCGCGATTAATCGCATTTATGTCATAGTTAACTCAAAATTAATCGCAATTAATCGCAAATTTTTATCTATTCTAAATGTCCCTTCATTTATTTTTTCGTTTTAATGCTCTTATCAACATGGAAAAGTGGATTGGCTTGCTTTATGCAAATGTTTTATTTTATTGAAAAACAACATTGCCAAACAGGGCGGTGCAAAATACAATTATAAAGTGCACATTTCAGGTAAACAAGGACTCAGCCTATAGTGCAGTTAAACCATGGCTTAATATTTTCTTTTTTTCAAGTTTGCTGTGAACATAGCAGTCAGGCCTCTTATTTCAGAAACAATGAACTGTAACAGTTAGGTTACCAATAAAAGGTAAGCCTACTACTTCTTTGCTTTCAGCCAGCTACTCAAACAGACAAGCAACAAAATAACAAACAAACAAAATACACAGGCAATTGTCGGCCTACTTTGAAACAAATTAAGCACAGAACTTTGTAGGGCTATTATAGTCCTCCCAATAGTTGTGGAAAATGTATGAAATAAGAAGAACCCTATTTTGAAATAAATACAAAAATATAGCTGCAGCCTAATAGCTTAAAAATATATAATTTAGTTTTAACGAAATATTAAAACAAAAAGCGAGAGCAGGTCAGACTGGAGGCGAACACAGCTCGGTAGAAACCAACTGCAGCTTCTGCTCTGATCAAGGAGCTGAGGCGCTGATCTCTGAGCAGCTGAGACCAGAAAACTCTGTGTTTTCACTGTTTCCATAGTTAAGAAGCAGTCAGTCACTGAGCGGCTGCTTCACGTGAACGAGCTCTGATCTCACAGTGTCTCTCTGGGCGAGTGAGCGGGTGCGCGGGGCGGAGCCCTCGGACCGGTGCGCTATCTGGTAGCACACACACACACACACACACACACACACACACACACACACACACACACACACACACACACACACACACACACACACACACACACACAAACACACACACACACACACACACACAGACACACACACTCGCCCGCTCCTGTTACTTCATGACGGCCTGATACGATGATGTTTTAAAAAATTATGGTGACTTAGTCAACCACCAACATGCAAAAGCGTGTGTCACATGGCGAAAGCGCTAGAGTTGGCAGCTCTGCGTTAATCCTGCAAGAAAAAAATTGACGTTGTTAAAATGGGTTTGCGTAAACATAGTTAATAACGCGTTTAACTGACAGCACAAAAACAAGGCTAAAGACATAACAGCTCGAAAACAGAGAAAAACTAAAATCTAAACAGTAAGTCCTCGTGTTTACTGCACGCTTTTCTAGTCTTGATTATGGCTCAAAACACATTTCAGTACAGTTTTCCCATTCACATCAAACAGTGCTTCTATGTGCAGCACTTCCTCTATCACACAATATTTGGTGTTCAGTGTCTTGCTTAAAGACACCTTGGCGCACAGGGAGACTGGGAACATTTTCACTGAATACAGCTTCTTTGATTTGTAGTTCACTACTGCACAAATCACACCACAAGCTGCAGAGGGTAAAAGAAAGACAGCTGGTCAGACATTCAAGATTAATTTACCCTGGATGTTGGATACACTTGTCTTTAGTGACAATCATTCTTGTCTTTATCATATTTAAGGCCAATCTGTGACACACGTTGAATTGTGAATCAGAGTGTCTTCCGGACTGTTCTGGTTCAAAGTACTGACGACATTATTTTCCCCCATTTCAGCCGCTGCAGAATCATGGAATGGTCTCAGTGCTTTCAACAATAACAATGCACTTCATCACCTATCGAAAAACAATCAAAAAGACTAAATTGCTTCCAAAGCCAATGCAATTTTGTCATAAAAAATTGCCAGCATATAAAAAAGAAAAACACTTTATAGCCGTTGGATTTTCAGTGTGTGACAACTGAGAGAAGCCAAAGCTCCCTCTGTATGAAGGCTGGGTACTGTACCAGAACAGGGTGTGTTGTTGGATGTGATACCCCAAGGCAGTTCACTTTAAATCAGCCTCAGCAATTTGTTTCACTTACCTAGATAGAGAGGGAGAGAAGAGAAAAGAGAAAAACAAACAATTACATCATGAATTCAGAGTGTTTGCTGCATTAGCACCAAGGGTAGGTTCTTTCATTCGTTCATTGCAATCTGATTTGGCTCTGACTGGCCAAAGGGGAGTCACGGCTAGATTAAATTGAAATACCATTCAGGATGTGATAGTATGTGACGAGCTGCTACTGGAGTCTGAATGAATTGATCTACTGTATGTGAAAGCCCATTTATTTAAAATGAAATGCAATGAAGCAAGCAGAAGGCTGCGGCATCCAGTGTGTCCCCAACACTTCTGTCAAGGTCAGGAATTCATTTATTGCTGATAATATCTCAGATAAACATCATCGTTTATTCTCAAGAAATTGAAATCGATATTGCTGTTGGAATTTAAAGGATTTTAGATAATAAGGAGGAAGCAGCTGTGGTGTGTTTTTGTTTGTTAGTTTTTTTGGGGGGGTGGGAGGTTTATCCTGCATTTTGTCACTGAAGAGGAACACTGAGCCTCCTACGGGCCCACACGTTTAAGTATCCTCTCATTATCCGCAGTCTGGTACAACAGTTTGAATACTCAAACTCACAAAAGTCTGTTCATGAGTCATCCCAAATTACCAGCACCCACTGTCTATAAATAAAATAGCATCCCCCCCCAAAAAAAGGAAAGAAAGAAAATAGATCTCAGGTCCTTCTCACACAGCTCACCATCTGTTCCAGCTGTGAACCTCTGGAAGGCGCCATAAATCAAGGCCCACAAATGGAAGACATGTAACTGTTGTGCAGTACGTGTTTGTGATATGTTGTTGGGGTTTGTGATTGTGCTTGTCTTACAGTAATGATGAAACTGTACGTATGTATATTGTCTGTTAGGTTGAATCATTCACTCATATTAACATGCTTGTATTCATAGACCACTGGCTGGGCTGCATCCGGAACATGACGGTCATTAAAAGCTGCTTTTATTCATATTTTTATACAAATAGTAAATAATGAATGGAATGTTGAAAAAAAGAGAATTTGAAGAATGATCCAGAATTAGAGACCACATGCATTTTGTATTTGAACTTCTTTTTGAGGATGTTTTGGAGGTGGAAAGTCACATAACTTAATCCCCCATGGGCTTTATAAATTCTCAGAGGATGTTTTCTGGCGTACAGTATTCCGGGTATGTTATATAGTCGTTGGCTTATCAAGGCTAATACTATACATCCAACATAACTTCACACGAGAGGTAAAAGTCATTCTCTTATCTTTCTCTCTGTGGTTTAGAGCAAATGTGTGAGCTACACAAGACTGTTTTTCTTTCTTTTTGTTTTCTTTTGTCTGTGGTATGCTCACACACACACACACACACACACACACACACACACACACACACACACACATAGAGCTACTGTAATGGTTCTCCACTCTGTCATGGGGTCATGCTCAAGGCAATCCGGTGCATTTGTAGTCTTGTGTGCAGCTTCATTGTGCCACATAAGCCCTTCACCTTGGTCAAATTGTACAGTTGGCTAATGGAGGCAATCCAACTTAAATACTATGGTTTGACTCGTACATTTATATTTGCAGGAGGCTGCTTTGTATCGAGAAACACAATAGATTTGCTCATGACAGAGTTGAAAGAAATAAGCAACATCATTGATTTCTAGGCTGTTCTGTTTGTTGCCCGGTTGATTTTCTTGCTTTTTTAAATCTAATCAAAGTCTCGAAATCAACCTTCATTGTTAGCACTGATTGAAATTCGACATCACCCTACAGGGACTCAGAAGCTAAATACAATATTGTCTGGGTCCTTAATGATCGGCAGATTACACAAATACCATTTTGTCAGAAGTGTGTAGGAAAAAATGTCTCTACGCCATTGTTGTTCGAAATATTTTGTTGACAGCGGGCTGTGACGAGTTGAGTTGGAGGTAAAAGCATTATTATGCAGAAAAGTATCAGCTATGGCGGCTCTTTCCATAAATACACTGTGACGTGAATGCAATCAAGTGTAATCAAATTTGTCCTCAAGTAAAATTCCAATGCTCAGATTGCTAAGGTCACAAATTGATGATTACCAAACAAATGATATTCTCTCACTGTCTGAATACATTATATGTACAACGGTTATGTAGTTTCCAGAGATGCACTTTGAATGGTCAGACAAAATCATTTGTGCTTAATTTAAGAAATCTTGCTTGGTGTTAGAATGATAATGAGATAATGACAACGCCATACATTACTTGAACCAGTGTCTTTCCTGCTAGTCCCCCTTTCCACTGTAAGAAATGTTCAATAGTGCTTACATTGGTTATAGACTGTCTTGTTTTGCCAAAGCAGTTATTTTACTACATGACTCCCCCACAGGAAAGTGGTGGGGAAAGTAATTGCCTGGCTGATGTTATCACCTCCATAGAAGACACATGGTTATCTACTCATCAGACAATTTATACTTTAAGCAGAATTTCTATTACTACTCGTTAAAGATTTTAAATCCAACGTCAGGCCAACTGGTTCAGCTGTCTCACGATCACCTGTTCATAAAAAATCAATTATTCATCCTGAATATAGCAACAAGGCAAAGGACATCCAATATAAACTAGGTTTCGGTAAATACAGGGACAAACAAAAGAAGTGCAAAAAAAGATGCCAGTGCTTAACCAAGAGTTTGGAACAGTGATCATCATCACAGATCACTTGAAGCAGTGAATGATGGTCCTCCAGAGAGGTCCTCATCGTGGGTCTTCAAGTGGCTGAGGAGGCCAATTCTGGGACTACAAACTTTCTTTAAGTGTGAGCACTGATGTGAGGTGGAAAAGGGATAAAGTGATACAGCCTTTCTAGCCTCCTTTCTTTGCTGCTTGACTCTTCAAGCCTGTCAGAGTTTGGGACCTGGCTTCTTCCTGTTTAAAACGTTTTTCCTTGTGTAATACTGATGGCTCTGGTAGGGTATTCTCAGTTTATCTTCAATTTATATTCTAAGGAAGAGCCTGTTATTTTCTTTTAAAAGCTATTCTTTTACCTCCCAGTGGGGGTAATGCTCTGTCAAGAACACTGATGATACTCCGCTTCTCTGTCCAATTGATGTGCAGGCATCACAAGTGGTAGCACTGCGGGACTTGTATGTGCCAACTGTAGGTGGTACAAGTCTCTGCATCATATTTTTGTCTCTGATAGAAAACTTCCTTGTAGACCAGTACATAGATGACCCTCGCCAGCAGGTCATAGTTTCCGCAAGAAAAAACAAGCACTTCAGATATGAAGGAGTTTCCCCTTGTCTACCTACATCATTCTTTTTTATGTTCATGGACAATTTAATGAATGTATAGGGCTTGGGCAAAGAAACATCTCAAGTATGCATCAAAGATCTGGTTTCCTGTGTGGTAGACAATGGCATTTCCATCTGAATATTTCAAGGAATTCATGCCAATTTCCAAAATTGTTTCAGTTGAGAGGCTTGTTATCTGTTCTAAAGATAATCAGGACTCCACGGGTTGGAATCAATTAGCATGGGTACAATGAAGACTTTGGTGGGGCAATGATGCTTCTTTGTTTCATGCCAGTTTCTACCTTTGAAAGGTTCATTCTCACTGCCAGGTGGATTGTTGCTGACACGTCAGCTTCATTCTTGGCTTCCGTCTTGGTCTGGCAAGTGATGTATAGAAATATAATGTTGAATTTCTACCTCATTGTCATCAAACCAGACTGGTTTCTCACCTCAGCCAGTGTTCAGTCTCCATTTGGTCCTCATTGTGACTCAGAATTCCCCTTGGGAAAGTGGTGTACAGCGCCTCTGTTTCTTGCTCGGGTAAGTGGAACGTGAATCATGATGTTGGATGCTTGGATTGAAAATGGATCCAAGGCGTTAAAAAATGTTGTTTATCTTTTTCTGAAGAAAAGGTTGGTGATGATAAGATGTGTGTGTACACATAATAAAGGACACTTTCAGGGACCAAAAAGAGAAGTAGCAGCCAAGTAAAGTAAGAAGGATCAAAGATAAACACACGTCTGTTTATTGCATATGCTGCTCTGGCTCAGTCTAAATGGGTTTTGACAGCTGTGACATATTAGGCTGAGACAGGGAGAAGGCAACTACTTTAGATTGAGTGACAGTTTAGACAGGAGGACCAAGTAGGAGGGGGAGGTTAGATAAACAGTGGATGCGGACAGAGCTCAATCGTGATCAATGCCTGCCGTGCATATCACTATCCAGCTTACAATGATTAACCATAAAACTCTTCTGAATAATTAATGAACTCTCTTAGACACCAATAAACAAATGTCATTTACATATGCCTTTAACCAAGGTGATCTGGTTTGAATAAACCAAGCTTGGTCCTCTAAGTTGGCCACTATATGATGCAGCCTTTGATGATAAGATAGAAATCTGATAGCTTGTTTTAACCTTAACTGCAGTGGCTTCCTTGCACCGTGTTTCTTCATTGTTTTGTCATTATTTGCGAGACAATACACCAACCTTGTCTTTGGCAAGATGAAATGGATGTTGTTTATTGGAAAGATGACTTTTCCAGTGTCAGTATTGTGGTTATCAGGTGAGAAATGACAGATGAAGAATGAGACAGGTTAGCCTGGTGTAGAAAAGTCAGGCAAGATCTGAGGTCATCTGAGGTTCATCTTCAGGGGACAATGTCAGTCTTTGCAAAATATGCTGACCATACCTAGATATTTCTTTGGATAAGTGAAAACCTTGACCTGATGCTGGTGCAAGAGGAAAAGATTGATTAAAGAGACAGTTGGGTACCATGAATGCAACTCAATTCAATGACAATGTTCCAATTAGTTGAAGAAATACTTTAGTCTGAACGTAAGTCACAGGCCTCTTTATATGTTCTGTATCATTTTTTAATTAGTTAGATAATTTATGAAGCAAAAGGGTTATGATGATATAGGATATTAATCGTTTGGCCCTAGACCAAAACTTAGCTTTCTGCAACATTCCCTGTAGCATAAAGAGAATTGTCTATGAATTGAAATGCTGTGTTAAAGCTTCCTTAAATCCCGGATATTATTCACTGAATTAATGAAGAAGCATATTGATGCTGAGCCGTAGTCCTGCAACACACACACACACACACACACACACAGAAAGAATCCACCTTGTCCATATTACCACATTTGTGTATCCAAAGTAGCACCTCTCTGATGGAGATGAGCAACAACATCTGCTGATTGTGAAAGACAAATCAAGTGACAGATCACTGCTGCAGTTGACAGATCCCGACTACAATTGGTATTAGCTTTATTACAGCTCCTCCTGTTCAAAGGCAGTCTGGAAATTAATTTTATGCCTGATTTAGTACAAGTTGTCACTTCAATGCACCTATGGCTGATATCATCAACGTTGGAGCCACTTCATCTCGCACAGTCTCACAAGCCGAAGGAGGAGTTTTTTTTTCTTCAGGTAACAGTATGGAGTCAGACGGCTTAGACGGGAGGCAGGTTCAGCCTCGTAAGCCTTTTCACGTTGGTGATTAGTCAGGTATTAGACTTCCTGTGTCAGCTATGAGATCCAATTCATATGATGATCAACTTTATATATCTTTTATATTTGTGTAACAAGAATATAAATATCTGTCCTGTTGAAGATAGAAATAATAATATATTTATTGCTTATTTTACGTGGAACATATGGGAAATTTATTGGTGAGTGGCAGATAAAAAATCATTTTTAATGTCAGTTCAAGGGTGTTAAATGTCGCTAAGACTTGCCAAAAACCTCCCTTCATGATATGTGTTTGCAGAAATCAGTTTTTTGGGTAAACTGTGCAAGATATTTTTATTTGTACATTCATATCTTGTGCGGCAAGTAGGATTTTCTGCATATTATTCTGCACATCATAGTATTTTATAGAAAAAGGCACCATTGCATTTTAATAAACAGTGGTCTTAAGCTTCATGAGCAAACATTCTTCATGTCGGACGATGTTTGAATTTCAGGAGTAGTGTTAGCTTTTTGTCACAATATCACTGTGACTTTGCACATTGAAATTCAAATGAGTTCATCATTCACTGAATTAGGGGATCTGAGCCATAAATAAAAAATACTCTCATGGGAATTCAGAGCAGTACATAACAGACTCAGGCTGAGTTTCACAGGCCATTTGCAGTCAGTCAAGCAAATCTCTAGATGAAAGGTTAAATGATGACAGGCATCTTCCTCGTTTTGATTCCTTATAGCTCCACTTGGCACTAGCACAAAGTTCCCCTATGTGAATTCAGATTGGAAAATGTATTTCAGGTTATCAGTATCAGGTATATCCAAGTCATATTTTGGGGCAAGGTGATGAAAGCAATGCATTTTAAACAGTCTGACAGAGTCAAAAGTAAGTATATACAAACTATGGTCTCAATTAGCCTCAGATATTATTTTAAATGTGGGATTCTAGCCACCAATGAGTAATACAGTGTTTCAGAAATACAGCTGCTGTTTGTTGTCAGGATATCTCCAACAATATTCTTGGATTTGGATGACACATAGTTACTTGTGAAGGTGACATCATAAAAAAATCCTTCTTTCATTAGTTATCTGCCTCTAGGGGTAACATTTTAATCGATCCGATGCCCCTTTAAAGCGACTCCTAAAATGGGATATTCCCTTTATGTTTTCTTTTTTTGAGTGTCTGCCTCACCTTGATGTATTTAGCCCCTCTCGTATTATCCCTCTCAGTGCTCCCAGTCCTGTTAGTCAGTTATTCTGTTCAGCTTCCCAGTGTTACCTCATGTTGCTGTTCTGTTTTCCAGAGTTCTCAAGCTTCTGTTCCCTCGTGTTCCACTGTGTCCTTTGAGTTGGGTTTACTGTTTGCATCCACCTGCCTGTCTGCCAACCTGAGTCTCTGTAAGCCCGTTAATTTCACAATAAATTATCTTCACTGTGCCTTTACTGTCCCGGTTAATTCTGTGTTTGGGCCCTAGAATCTTTAACCATTACCTGTTACACTGTTAAATAGAATTGGTTTTCCATTCTGTCACACAATCAAGATAAACCCTGGTCCCAGCACAGATATCTTTCAAGTACAATCCAAATTCCAGGTATCCAAAAAGAGAGAACCAAAATTGCAGATAGTGTAATTATATAATACATTATAATTATACACCTTCATCCTGCTGCAGCCTATCAGGACACTGACCAACCTGCTGCTGATCATTTGCTACGGGAATTTCAGGTGAACTATCTACAATAGTTTCCACTGTTCTTTACACAGCCAAGGTTAAACTGAATGAAAACATCCACTGCAGATGATTAATGCATGGCATAAATGTCAAGCTAACCTATTAGCCAGTAAGGGAATAATATGAACCTTTAACATGAAGAATGAGTCCATTCACCTAATGCTAAGTCATAATGACTAGTGCATGAGCCCTGTGCCACTGAGTGACACAGATTAATGAGAAGGACAGTCTTCATATTTGAGCAAATCATGTGTTTTCATGGCACACAAAAATATTTCATTGTGAATGTTCAAGTAACCAACAATACTTCAGATGGCAGGGGCAGTAAATCTCTAGCAACTCGACCCATTTGATGTTATAAATAAATCATCAGAAACACTGGCACATGATTATGACAAATAATAATGAAGCTTTGTTAAAACTTGATAAGCCTGTCATATTTGAGTTATTTCCTTCATTGAGAGAAGCACGAATGCGGATGACAAGTGAAATCAGTCTAAACAGGACTGATGTTCAAAGGCAAGACGCCGCAGAATTGTCTGCGCTCACAGTGAGGAGACAGTGTGCAGGCTGCAGAGGACCCTTCCTTTAGCTAAGATGCATTTCCCTCTGCTTCCCTCTAGCTATATTTTATTCAAGCTGGATTTACTGTACTTTAATCAAGCAATTACACTGCTATCATAATGTAAGTGCATTCAATTAGCCTATGCCCCATCAGTCTTAATTTGACCTCGTATAACATCTCAGATCCTACAGTGAATTGTCTTAAGCTGTCCTCTGTGGGTGTCATAAAGCAAAGCCATTGCTAGGCATAATCCTTTAAGTCAGAAGTATCTCTCGACCACAGCGGTAGATTATATCACAACTTTTAGCTAGCTTTGATATTATCCTTTCAATCCCGTTCCACCAGAGCATGTGATGCTATCTAGTATCGTGTCCAGAGGGGAACAATATTAACTTACATTAGAGGCTATTAGTACATGAATGTTCTTTACAAATTAAAAAACAATTTCACAAAGACGGTAGCTACTTGCCAGTGCTCAGTGGCTCGATATAGCACAAGCTGTAGCTGCTCAGTTTGTTGTTCTCCCATCACAGTAAGGCTAATGTGGGATTTACAAGTCAGAGCCCAGAAGCTGGATAAAACAATTCTTTAACAAGGTTACACAGCACACTGAGATCTTTGTTTTTTCTCCACAGGCAAGTTAACTGTTCAAACAATCAATGTATTCAGATTCTCAACTTGGGAATTTAACAGGACGACCTGTTGCAGGGTCCTTTCAAAGACAAAAGTCTTTGTCTCCTTTTGCGGTCAATCTGATTGAATGGATCTTTTCAGACATGCATCAGGATTGAAGAGCACACCCTTAACGTTAACAGCAAAGTTTCATCTCCCTCTCTGATGGAGTGAACCAGGCTCCTCGTTGCAAGGTTAATGGGTGTGCTAATGTCACTTACTAATGTCCAGTCGAAACAATCTATTTCCGCCAACATCCCTGAGCAATGTGGCCCATTTTCCTACACTCCGACACTTTGACCACAAAGCCTACATACAGCACAAGTCAAAAGCCACTTGTATTGCTCCTCTTTTAATTGCAGCACTCTATCATCACCTGTTGTCTTCCACAGTTTTAATAATAATGTATGAAAATCTCAACCACTCTCAGTCGCTTGATTCACTGACCTGGATCAGGGTTTGAAAAACTCTTTGAGCGCCTAGACTCAGTACACCTTGTGCCAGTGAGAGCTACTCTCTGAAGGTCAACACTGCAGGGAGGGCTGTGTCACACCACTCACCTGCACTGAGCAGCTTTGATTATGTCTGCATGTCACACGGTCTCGCCTGAACCCAAACCTTTCTCTGCTGACACTCATCTGATTGGCAGTAAAAACAGACCTGTGGAGCCTCTTCTCTGGTTTAAATATGCAAATGATGTCCCTCCATGCTGTGTATGGAGACAGAGTTACTGTGTACTTACTGTCATGGGTTGATCAAGCAAACTGCTGCATTTGAAAGACCAAAACGCATCACCGACTCACTGCCAGGTCACAGACAGCAGGGCACCATAGGACAATAAAACATGGGCATACCCTTCACAACATAACCAAATGGTTTCTGTGAAAGAAGCTGTGATTTGGATCAAACACATTAAGATATCTCTCCTCTTAATCACAACTTGCGGGATCAAGGACAAGCTGCGCTGGCACCACCAAACAACACCCCAGCACAGTGATTGGGCCTACGTCCATATTGGATATATTTTACACCAAATGATTTACATCTATGTTCCTGGTCAAAACCAGAGCTAGGTGTATCTAGTGATTCAGAAGGTGAAAAAACATGATCAGCCATGTTGCTGAATTGGTTGACTAAAATAATAGAACAAAACTAAAGTACTACTAAAATAAGCTGCAGTCACAACAATGGCATCATTTTACATGGTGCATGTTGAACCCATGGGTTCACCATGGGTTTGACATACAAGTTATCATTTAATCCAATGTTTATATTCATTTACTATATTCAATATACGCCTGTTATAATCTTCTTAATGAAACATTACTTATAAGATGTTAAACACAGGAGGTCAATGGTAGAACAGACGTCCTGGACTTACTGAATACAAGAGTGATAGAAATCACCAGTGAGTTTAGAGAAATGTCGAAAACCTTTGCTGCAACAATATATATATATATATCGGGTAATATATATATATCATATCTGCAAGGGTTGACAGGGTTGTTTCTCAATACTAATTTTTCCACTATTATGTATCCAGCTGCTAAGATTCAATATCTGAGATTTTGCTTTTCAAAACTGACTCTCCAGCCTGTGGTCTGCTTGGATTTAAAACGGAACAAAAAGAAAATGAAGAAGAGAAAGAAAGACAAGAAACGCTGCAGCATCTCTGGAGTGGTTGGTCAGAGACAATGCATCTCCTACCATCTGCTGATAGGGGTTAATAGGAAGCAGACACTGTTTAATGTATGTTGAATGTAATTTTCAGTTTTACACAAATACAGCCACGTCGACCCACAACTTCTTTTTTTTCTTTTCGAGGACAGTGCCTCTTGTATGATTTCACTGTGAAGAGGCAGAAAGGAGCATGACTGTGTAGGAAGTGAGACAGTGACACCCTTTATGTTTTCACAATCATCCCGCATGCCAGGGTAGAACACAATGGAGCGGAACCAGCCTCATCAGCATTGATCTGACCTTTAGTCCCAGCAGTAAGTCACAAAATCACAACATTTAGTTCACATTGGAAATGAGAGCTGATTTTCACTTCCATGCCACTCTCCATTACCGTTGTACATTTAGGCGTATCTCGGGGGTTTATTATGCATTTAACTGTTTTAACTGGGGGGGGTCATAAAGGTGGCTCATAAAAACTGGACTTTTCATGAAAATACTTAACAAACCAGGATGGGGTTGTTTTTATTGGTATTTAACAATTTTTCTTCCTTATTATTTGGTAAATTGCAGCATAACAAGTGAGACATGACAAGACAGACCTTTCTACAGTGGGTGACGATACAGAATTAGCAAAAGGTGGAATGATTGGAAAGCAGAGTGACAGCAAAAGAAAACATATAAATAATTATTTTAAAGGAAAGCGAATGCATTACACTTGTGTGTATAAGAGGTGGCATTTCATTGTGTATAATTTGAGTGTATGTGTGTGCATGAGTGTGCACACAAGCTGATGCCTGGGCCACACTGGCTGCGGTTGCGGAGCAAAACCGCTCGCAACAATTTGCTTTTCCTTTCTGCGCACATGTTAACAGATTAGAGCAGGTTCTGTTTATCTGTCGAATATGTCAGAAACTAAAAGGTTTACAACAATTCCTATAGCCTACCCTTTCAAAATATAAGCACTGCAGTGTTTCTGTTGACTGAATCCAGTCATTTGTTTTTAAAAGATTTTTATTGTGAAATATTTGCATCAGTGGAAGATAAATGGCATCATACTGTATAGCCCTGGTATTTTATCACAGGACTACTTTTACACAGGAAAATATAGTTATATATATACTTATATTAAAAGTAAACGTTAAGAGCTTCAGGTGATAGGTCTCTCTCTCTCTCTCTCTCTCTCTCTCTCTCTCTCTCTCTCTCTCTCTCTCTCTCTCACACACACACATTTATGGCCATTTTCTAGGTAAACCCGATATAAAAACCAAGGCACTGGCATGCAACTCTGCAGCTGAACTGCAGCAAGTGTGAACAACTGCCCAACCGCAGCCTGTGTGGCACGGTTGTAAGTCAAAATAAGAAAGAAAAAAAAGAAAGACCAAATGGGGGAGGGAAGGGAGCTGTAATGAGAAAAAACTTAGAGAATCAAACTACTTCTAACCTATAATTTTCCATTTCATTTTCCTTTCTTCCCCTTTTTTGTGTCTCTGATGTCATCTCAGGACATCTTCGATTACTCAAATAGCATTCAGAGGGATGGATGACTCATTGTTTCAAGTGTCCATAATGTGTAGAAATAATTTGAAATGAAAGTTTTTAGAAGAAACATGTGAGAAACCTGGCAACTTTTTAGGCTACTAAATATGATAAAATTACTGATCAGACTGTATTATTCTTAGATTTAATATGTTATAATCACCTAAATTCATTTTTTTCTGAATGAGTCAATATTCACTAAGAATAAGAAAAAAGAAAAAAAACTCTGGTCGTTGATTTGTGATTCAGATTGATAATTAGTATTTTATGAATACACATGAATAAAGTAGACCTCCTCTCCTCTGTTCAGTCTGTTGCAGAGTGAGTCAGGACGATTTTCTTTGAATAAAAAAGTTTGGGCAGGCCTGGGCAAATTACATTTATTTATTTACATTGAAATGGAGAGAAGTACATATGAATCCAAGCCCTGCAGCGAACTGTAAATAAAAGGTGTTCTTCAAATGGTAAAAAAAGTATAACTTGGTATTTGATGAATACAAAATAAAGAAACATTCACTGTGGCGCTTGTGCCTCCTTGACAAGGTCCCAGTCTATCACAGGGATAACACATAGACACACACAACAAGTCACATTCACACCCGTTTGGACATGACTAAGAGAACATGCAATCTCAAAAACGCCCAAACTGGATATCGAACCACCTTGGTGTGCGGCGACAGTGCACGACTGATTCTTTGTAATAGACAGGTTTTTAAAAGACATTTAAGAGCACACATTTAAATGTAATGCAAACATACACATTACAGGCTGATAATGATCAAATGTGGTTTGGTTAATTTAAAAACTAAATATTGTCAGCATTCATCTGATCAAAAACGTGATTGTTTCTACCACCTGTTTATCTGTTAGTATAATTAAAGGAGCATTAACCAGCTTTTCAGTTGATTTCTGACATAATTGGTATAGAATTGACTGCAGCAGAACTTTACAGTCTCCAGCCTCAGGCACCAGTGTCATTAGTCTCTTGCACACATTTGCACACAATCGGTCAAGCGAATATCACAAATACCCTGCAGGGCTGTATAATGTGACTCATCTTAATAGCTCAGTTATATGTTGCATTCTGAAGGTGTGGATCCAGCTCTCTGACACATTAACTATAGGTCAGTGCTGGTCAGGTGACTGGTGACAGTGAGCACCAGTTATCACCAGTGTCAGTCAAATCAGCTGTTAGTGAGACTTCTGTCAAAGCTGGAGGGACGGAGTGGCATTATCAATAAAATAACACATACATATATCCCATGGGCCCAGTTAAAGGTATAATAGGATTTAGATTCATGTTCAATGTTTTTATCTGTTCTCAGCCCAAAAAGGACATAAGGTCATCTTTCTGATTCGAGTAATAGTCTGTAAATATTGTGTGTGTGCACTTATAGTTTGATTTTGTGATAATGGAGTACATATGGTAATAAAACACCTAATAACAACACAGCAAGCCCTTCCCTCCCACAAACCGAGCACCTGCTTCTCTCTAGATACACATCCTGAACATTTACGAGTATCAGGGGAAGGGAGGGGTGCGTTCACTCCTGCACATCATCTGGGAACAGTTCAATACTTTACCTACTACTATTCCTACTAATATAGATTGTTAAAAAAAGGAGCTGCATGTAACTGAATTAATGGTAATTAAAATATGTCAGCTTAAGCACACACAAAGTTAATTGTCACTGATGAACATCAACACTGAGTGAGATGTGCACTCAAGAGATGTTCAATTGAATCTCTGACTCTGTCATTTGGATATTGAAATATTGTTAAAATGAGAAGCCCCTCCAACAACCTATTCAATCAAGATATCATAATGACATCAACAGAAATACTTACATATTCAGATGAGTCACAATGGCTAATAGAAGAGTGATATGACCAGTGTAACTGTCACTGCAGGAGAGAAGTTAGAAGACAAGAGTTCTAAAGACGTTTTCTGAAACTGCAGAATTGATTGCATGTGTGTTCTTATATTGATGAATGCCATGTCTTCATAAGTTGAAACCGAATGCACACACAGCAATCACAGAAATTGAACTTAAGAAGCCAGAAATTATGAAAGAAAAATTTAAGGACAGGGTCGCACCGAACTGAAACTTGAATATATTTTGTAGTGACAGCCCTGAACATAAAATATCACAAAACATTATGTATGGAATGCAGTCACAAGTTCAGTGAAAGCTGTATCAGGAGAAAGTGTCTTAATTGAAGTAAAAAAAAGTTTGATATAAGATTTGAAGTGAAAATAAATATAGTTGAACACAGAAGAGAGAGGGGGAAGGGAAAAGAAAAGAAAGGTGCACAGAGTTGTCTGTGCTGAAGCAGCTCATCATTGGAAACACAGCACTGCAGGTGAGCCCCCAGCTGATAGTCTGTGGATACTCAACCTGAGCCTGACGGGATCCATCAGGACCGGACATTATGGGCCAGTTTCAGACCAAATGTTTTCAATCATATTTGGGTTCAGGTCCTGCTCGATGTGCAGGGAGCTCTGCCTCCACAGACCTGGTTGCAGTGCACGGCGGGTGGTGCGGTTGCCTCTCCTGAGCCACCTCTCGTCTCAGCATTGATATAAGCTCAGTTTTCAGAGTTAACAGGTCACATTTGGATAGAATATTTGAGCTTAAAGCTGTAGCAGTAAAATATGTCACACGTTTAATATGTGAACACCAGTCGGTAAAACCTAAAGACGTGTGAATATTTCTGTGACTAAATATTCTTCTCTTCAACCTGTTCATGTGTTTAAAAAGTGTTATCTTTTGCAGTATATAGCAAATAGTATGTTTATTCCCCTCCTCAACATTCCCATGTGTTTAATAAAAAGTATATTGTGCACACAAACTTGTTTGTCTTTTTTTTTCAATAAAAATGATAAAATATTGTGGTAATTTACATTTTACACAACTGTACAATAAAGTAAAAAAACACAACTGATAAGAGTGCTCTTCTTTGGGAGTAGATTTGGTTCTAGATCACATCCCAGATACGAAAAGATTGGTGAAAGTCAGAATCTTCATTAAAACTGTGTAAGTGGGTTTTAAGAAGAAAAACACCCATCAACACCTTTTAGCCTTTACCTGCTCTGCCATGGAAAAGCACTTATACCTTTTCAGCACAACTCCAATGGTCACATTTGCTCATAGCTCAGCATGACAGTGAAAGCTACAACAGATGCTTCACAAATGAAACTGATAACATTCTCAAAACAGTCTCAAGCCTCATGGTGACATAAAACTGAATCGCGTGAGCTGAAGTCACAAGTGGACTGAAACAAACACTCAAACCAATACTGCCCAGCTGGTTGTGACTCACCACAGCCTCTATCACAACTATGACAACACTACTGCGTCAACATAGTAAACACAAAACCTTTGGATCTTAAGACAGGTAGAATGTATCCCAAGGATCCTTTGCACCACTGTTTCACACTGTACCTACTTCACATTCACTTTCTGTCAAACCAGACTTTTAACGAAAATTCTGCAGCATCTCTTCACCTCTTCATTTTTATATATATATATATATATATATATATATATATATATATATATATATATATATATATATAAAAATAATACATAAAGTAAAGCAAATGTTGGTTTTAATGAGCATGGATCCCAGGGTGAAGCTTAATTAATGCTTTCTGGTTGCTGGGATAAAAAAGGAAAGTAGAATTGCCTCTGCTCTAATGCCTCATAGAAATTGTAACCTAGCTGGTGCCTGGGTGACTTGTTATTGGCCTCCACAAGATTACTGTAAATCAGAGAGGTGGCATTGCCCCCAGGTAGAAAAAAAATGACAATGTTTCCAGCCCTGCCGTGGTAGCATTAAAAATCCAAATCTTCGGGGGGAAGCAAATTTTTGTGGAGCTCGCCACAACCACAGGAATGATATCATCAACCAATCAACACTTTTCTTCTGCCAACCATTGGATTTGGCACGAGGGGTGGGAATCTCTATAGGCACCTCACGATTTGATTCTGATTCAGAGGGCTACGATCATATGATAACACCATCATCGATACATCTCGAAGGATCAAAGACTTTTATTTCTGTAGATGATATATATATATATATATTTTTTTTTTATAAACGTGTGACTACCAAAGGTGGCATCTTCGCTAGTCTCGTGAATTGTGATCTTTAAAGAAGTATTTGAACTTTTACCGTTACTATTCTACACAATTAGAGTTGAAATTACTTCAATTTGGTGTTAACACAACATTATACTTTCCTCTTCAGTTTATATCTCTACCATGTACTGCGATAACCGTAGAATTAAGGTGATTCCCCTTCCAGTTAAAATTCATAATTATGTATATCCAATTCCCTGAACCATGCATCCACATTGTTGCAAAAGAGAAGGTTGAAGAGCTTCTGTGATATAACATAGGTGGAGGAATGTGCCAAAAGTAAATGCACTGACAACTGTTTTGTACCCTGCTCAAAATTAACAACACTAGTTTTGTAAAGTAACCTGTGAAATACAATTGATCTGTAAGTAGGTCTTATTGACCGACTTCAGCAAATATGGTTTGGAAAAACAACTTGACATTTGAGAATCCAAATTAGCTCCTTAGCTCTGTTTCATTAGTATTTTCTAAACAGATTTGAATCCTCAAATTTGTTTCTGTAATATAACATTTGCAAGGCCACACTTTAAACTGATTATACTTGTGGTGTATAAAGGAGTATGTAAAAATGCGAGGGTGTTTTCAGGTGCTCTATTATGTCTCTAATAAAATAGCCAGCATTGTTTGTCATCTTCTCTGTCTGACACCTTTTAACTGAGACATATATCCCACAATATTCCGTGAATTTTGAGAAATATGTGTCTTGGTGGGCGTGAGTTTGTGAGGTTGGCTTGTGTCTTGTTTCTGCATGAGACGGATTCATGTCAAATGAGATGGATGTAGATGCAAAATTTTGTGTTAAATTAACTTGTCATAATTTTTTGGGGCTTTTTCTAAGATTCAGTAAAGACAATAATGATTTGGATATTGATGTGAACATCTTTTCAATGGCTATTTGGAATCTAACACTCGAGAATACACAGCAGTTTATCCTTCCACTGAGTGGATGGTGTGTGTTTCCAGATATGGTCTGTGTACCTGCAGATTTGGGTTTGGTCATGCATATCTACTAGTGTATTGACGATTCTAAACATGCCTTTCTGAATGGGCTGTTGGCTTGGCCTGTGTTAATGCCCCGGAGCTACTTCACAATTATTCCTTGTTGTAGTGAGTATCCACTTTTGTATTGTTTGTGTGATGGACATTGTGTGCAGAACTTTGTACATACAGTCTATGATGCTGTTTTCAACTTTGAAAGTAAATTGCTGTGTTACTGTTCACGTGTGTGGTTTATTCATAAGTTAGAATAATTCACTGAACTGGTGTTATTTTTATACACTGCATGTCGGATCTATCATATTCCAGAACAGGAAGTGATGCTATGAATGTTGTTGCCTTGACGGAGAGAAGCACATGTGACTACCACAAATGTCTGTGAGTTCGATCTGGTGAAAGAAAAATAGCCACACTATCAAAATGATCTGACAGTTATTTTGACCCGTGCTTTGACCCAGTTGCCGACCAATGCTGTATAGTTTATCCGAGGGCGTGTAACCAGTGACAGCTACAGAGCACTGGTCACCTGCTTTTTCAGATTTTAGTTCAATTTTATCCATAGTGATCATACCACATGTCTGAATTGCAGACAGAAAGACAGACAGACGTTTCTGGAATTAGTAAGTAGATATAAATTTGTATTCCTCCACGTTTCCTCCTGACCGAGTCTCTAAGCTAAGGTGACCACATCTGGACTAGAGCTCAGTAACTAATGCACGAACATGAGGCTGATATCTTTCTTCTCAAAAAAAGCAACGCTTGATTTCTCCCAATTTTTTTTTAACTATTCCTTTACTTTCAGTCAAGTCAAGAATAAGGCAGGATTATTGTTAAACTGACTGCTACACCTTGGGAATGCTTGTAGTTTTGAAGAGCACTTTGTACACTTTGGACCATATTCTGTGAATTAATTGCTCTTGTGCAGGGTGAGAAACATGTTGTGGGCTGAAGGCTTTGAAAACATTCCGCAGGGACTCAATTCGAACCTTCAATGGAGCACCACATTTTCGGTCGACTGACTCTGCAGTGTGGTCAAGCTCTCCCCCATCCCAGCTTTGTCTCCACATCATTAAAACTGATACTGAGTGGACATAAAAGCTGACCAAAGAAAAGCAATCAAAGTTAGTGGTGCAAGGAGGTCTTTTAAAAAGGCTTACATTTTGCACTATGCTTTAAAGAAGAAAATGCGGAGCGTGGTAGTGCAATTTATTTTTTTCAAGCCTCGGGCTCCATGTTTCGACGATAACAAAAGAGACTATATATAAATGACAGTTTGCAGGTTGCTCGCCATGCCCTGCCTCCCTGCCTGTAAAATATCACACCTCTTTCTCTATAACTAATGTGGAAGCGGTGTCAAGACGAGACCCTCTGTGGAAGGAAGGCTGAATACAATACAGATTATTCAATTAAAACGAGGACCTGCAACTAGGATGTAGTCTGCCACAAACCTAATGATTTTTAAAGAGACAAATCTCTGTGTTTCAATACTTTGTCAACAAAATTCTGTCCTAATGTGTGGCACCAATCCAGACTCTCGAAGAACGATGAATAATTAAGAAGACCTTAAATCCCTGCCTAATTGCTTTTTATTGATCATATTCCAGATCTACTAATTATCTTGAAAGATCTTTGCCAGACGACATATGGAGGTTCATGCTCAAATGATGAGTAGTTCCGATTAATAATCACACAGGCTTAATTAGCAGACTTTTAAATAGGAGCTGCTTTTAAGCTTATCCATAATCTGTTGAATCCCTAACAAGAAAAACAAAGTGTATTTCATGACAGAAAACCAATCTCAGGTTCCAGGGGGGTTTCACTGCTGTTGTCTGTCTGTTAGCAATGATTGTTTATAGTAACCCCAAAGTTGTGAGCCGCTCCACGTGAAGTTCAGACTGATTTCATGCTGTTTAACAATGTGAAGCTCAATTCTAAAGTTAAATGGGAACAGGCTAAATAATGTCTCTCATAAAGTCCAGATTTCCACTGAGTTTTCTGGACCGTCAGAGTTCACTGAGCGCTGGGCCATCGTCAGTACTACTCCAGTTGTTGCCTGGCAAACAACACCGGTCAAAGTGGTAACTGATCTCAGCTAAGCCATGAGTGATAACTCAATTTCCCCTTTGAAGGGGCACAGACATCGCGACAGGGATGTGACCTTCAAGTGGGTAAGATGGTGCTGAATTTTTCAAAAACCTCTTCAATTATTCATGACACTGCTTTCAAACGTTTCCACCACCAGCCTTCTTCTCCTCTTTTCTGCTCTGTTAATGGTAGGTAGCTAAGCTCATTGGAAGCCCCTTTTATGAACTTCTTGTATTATTCATCAGAGGATGTCCCCATCCACATTCTAATGCAGCTGAACACAGCCCCAATGCAATTACATGACAAATATCTTAATATGTACTTGGCATAGCTTGTGTCTCAAGCTCTGATGTGTGCACAGGCACTCTCTCCGACCCACACCTGCATAATCATATGCATTCCTAACTATTACGCATGTACGACACACATTTTGTGCAATCCGTCAGGGAAATATGGAACCATTATGCTTTGACAACCCTTGTGAAACGTGTGGGTATAAAAAGAAACATACGCATATGCACATTTCTTCATCTTGAATACACAAGTGCATCACTGTCATACAGGTGCCACCTCTTCAGTTTCCTCTGCTGCTTTTCATCACAAGCTTATCCTGAGCTTTGGGAAATGTTGAGACATTCTCTAACAGACAGAAAACCATCACAGACAAGCAATATCCTTTTTTCTCCTAAGCTGTCAACATATTTGTTGGTAAGCTGCAGTATTCCAAGAGCCCACTGAGCATTTCAACAATGCCTCCACTGATGACAGGTTACTTCTTGGATTTCTTCATTCATCTATTTTCCTGCTCAGTCTTGATGGTCATTGCTGTTCATATAAACTACAAATGTATCCGTAACAAACGAGCCAATTTTGCTCTCATTTTTACTCCGGTAAAGTTCTAATGTATATAAAGGCAAGTCCATTAATTGCCTCATGCATGTTGTGCAAGTACTGGATGACAAAAAATGATCCTGCACCAAGGTGGATGGAGTTTCTGCAGATCAGGGGGCAGAGGGATGTTTGGTTGTTATCTCACAAAAAAAATAGTACCATAGTACCGACCATAGCAATCACTACTTTAATGTATATATCAGCAGATCTAGCAAACACATTTTACGAGAAAAAATTCTTTACAGTTTATAGTAAAGACATGTTTTTTTCATTTATTATATTAGTTGTAATACAGTTGTCCTTTTCCAGTTAAATTTTCTGACACCGTTGCAGTTATAATAATGCTATCTTTTTTGTCTGTGCAGCACATTAGTACGTCCACCAAGGAGGTTAGGTTTTCGTCCCTTTCCATTGGATTTTTTGGTCTGTCAGCAGACTTACGCTAAAACTACTGTACATATTTTTCCACAATACGACATGGACCAAGAAATAACCCATTAAAATTTGACATGTGGACAAAGGGACATTGCAAGACAGAGAGTGTTTTGACAATTTTCACAAATTTTCCAAGGAATAATGCATGGACCATGATAGAAAAAAAATAAAACAGGCATCTTAGGGGACTGAAAGCCCTGACTGAGAGAATTTGGTGAGGCTTGATTGAATTTTAGGGGACTGTTGGGCCTTGGCGGAGGTATGCGCTCCACTGCATGCCATTCGACTTTTATTTGTGTGGAAAGCAAATTCATCACTGTCACCTGAACCTTTCAGATTTGCTGAGCCAAGATGATCGAAATGTCCAAGGCAGAGTGTCAAAATGATGGAGTCCAATGAAATAGTAAGACTTGCATAAAGTCATCCAATAATAGTCCAATATGAATATTTTATCGGAATCAACTCATGCCTCACACAAATAAACTCTACGTTTAAAGGGCCCATATTTTACACCTTTCTGGAATTTAAATTGAGGTATTGGAAACCCTAAGATGATATATCTACGGTTTAAAGTCGAAAAAACTGCTGCAATGTGTAATACCATGTCCTCTCTTCTGCTCCTCACTGGAGCTGCAGACAGAACAGGCTGTTTTCTCCTGCCTCTTGACCCCCTCCTCTGATTGGCTGACTGCACTTCGAGTGACACGCACCCAGGCCTATCACCTGATTCTGGCTCAATGTTGATCTCTCTAGTTATCACAGCTGAAAGTCACGTTTTGTTTGCAGCTATAGAAGAGCAGCAGCAGATTCACAGTCGGTGACAACAGGATTTGTTTCTGAACGGTAAGTTACACCAAAGTACCAAACGCGACGTTTCAATAAAATATTTCTTAGAATGGACAGAGTGAAAAAGTCCATGGAGTGACTGTTTTCATACTTTGAGGGTCCCTCCTGACCCCCTTCAAGTCATTATGGATAGTAAAAGCCAAAAATAATTATTTTACACAATATGGTCCCTTTAATTAAACTGTATCCACATTAGTGAAATCCACAGTACTGATTGTTAACAATTGAAAGGTTGTGACATATTTTGCATGCTCATTTACATAAAGAGATACATATCTCTGGGATTAAAACAATTCAATAGTAAATCTGTGTCGTGAAGTCACATTCACCCACTCATATTCAAACATGCTTTTATAGGTCATGGACTGTTATCACACATCATTCACACTCTGACAGAACAATCGTCAGGTTAAACTTAGGGTTCAGTGTCTTGCTCAAGGACACTTCCGCATAAGGACTGGAGGAGCCAGGGATCAAAGTGTTGCCTCCATGTCCTTGTGGACCTCCTTTTGTCGTAAGCCCTTGAGGCCGAGGTAGCGGTTGATTGCATGAAGGCCAATCTTGTCCATTTTCTCATACACTGCTGACTTGTAATGTTCAATTACCCGAAACAGAAATGCCACACAAGTTATTAACTTAAAACTTTCTGCATAATCACTCAAACAGTTGAACTGCACGAGCATGTAACAACTCCTGAATAACTCATCTCCGTCTACCTTGTGCCACATAATATCACCCTCGTAGAACTGACTTTTTTCATTTAAGTCCGTTTTTATTCGCTTTCCCTCTAAATTGGGAAGTACCCTCTACCTGAAGTATGTTAAAGGCATAAGCATGTAGAAACAGTGTAAGACATCTGATCCTCACATTTGGCTCTCACACAGCACTCCAGCTTTCTCACATATCTGCAATACATTCAGTCTATAGTTTCCTCAGAGCAGGAAGATGCTCTCTGAGGCTGTTTTGAAGCATTGTATGTTTGCCCAAGCCACTGACTTCCAACTCTCCATTAACTCTCCCCCCCTTCAGCCCTGAGAACACATCAGACAGTCCTGGGTCTTTTGGCATCTGAGGCTTGACATAATGAGCTTCATCGTTGCTGTGGGTTCTGTGATCATGACAATGATAATGCTTGTGGTAATATGGCTTTATGAGGCCTCTCGTCCTCCCATCTGCTCTGCTCTCCTTACCAGCTCCGGCTGCCCAGGACGTCATCTTGACTCCCTCCCTCTGCCATCTGTCCTCTTCTGCTAACCCTTCCTACATTCCTACTCCCTGTTAACCCTCCACCCCCTATTGTTCAATAACATGATAAAAAGCTATGACCTGTGTCTTGTACTGCAATACTTTAATCGATTTATTAAATGATCCATCCGCCAAGCTACAGCAGAAACTCATTCATGGCTGTTATGAGACTGGAAATGCACAGGCAACCATTCTCACATGTGGAGTGATTGGTGATCCCCTCGGAGAGTGAGTGGAGTATCTCAAAGTGATGACAGACACTTTTGTAGGATGCAGCAGCCTATTCCTGCTGAGTGAGGTTTTGGAGCGGGACGTGGTTTTGGAAGGGCATTCGCTCCTGTAATGCAGAAAGCGAACTGTGCTTTGTGCATCATGTTTTGTGTTGAGCACAGACGTAATGGGGGAAAATATCACCTTTGCACCTTCTGCACCAAATCAGTTTGAAGAGTAAAACCTGGGGTTGTCACTTGACACTACATACATGGCAGCAATGAATGTCTTTCAACATCTGAGCAGTCACTGGTGTCATACATCAGGCACGAGCTGCTCAAGCATGTTTTGTGCAGCTGAAGAATTGACGAGTCAGTAAAAAAAAAAGTTATTGTGCTTCAGGTGAGTATGTTGAGGTAAAGCAGCATATTTTAACTGCTACTCAAGAAATAGGAGAAACGCTCAAATAAACTTAATTTAGAGCCATAATGTGGTCAGAGGTTCCACCAGAATAAAAACAATCAACACAGATCAATGTTCTTATTGATCTGATAATGCTTTTAAAATCGACTGTTCCAAACAATGTATTTAATGTGTACTAATTTCAGTTTTTAGCTTAGTGCGTGTCCCATCTACTAACATCGATAGGACAGGGTTTATGACTTATATTGCAGTAAGCCACAAGATCCTTTAGCTTTCACTTTTGGGAGTTATCATGTTCCATGTTGTCTTCTACTTTCTCCACAGAATGTCCTTTAAAATGCCTTACATGAATATTTGCCTTTTCAAACAGTTGAAGAACAATACCTTGTTTTTTGTTTCCCTGTTTTTTAAGTTTATAGAGCGAAATGGGACTTTCTGAAAACAGGTTAATAAAACAACACAGTCCGTACTTTCCTAACTTCTGTCACAACCCTTTGTTGCTCTTGTTGCTTTCCAGAATTTAAAGCACTTAGCTAATCCATAAAAATGTATTGGTAATCATATTGTATAATGTCGTAATCATATTGTATAATGACGTTCATGGTTTCTGAGTCTCATCACACATCTTGTGTTGAACAATGCCACTTTGAACAAATTCAAAGGCTCCTTTTCACCATTTTCTCTTGATTAAGGATATGAAAGGTATCCTCAATCTTGTATTCCTTTTGCGACAGAAGCTGCTCTCACAACAGTCTCAGAGCATAAGCCACACAAACAAATCCCATATGACTAATTATATTTCAAAGCAAATGAAAGTGCTTGCCAAATGGTGTTCCTCTCCAATCTCTCATATGAGACACCAATAAACACTTTAAATGCTTGTCAGGGACATGCACATAGCCAGAATGAAAGTGAGGACCATGGATATGACTGTGCCATGCTGCATTAATCACACCTATGTTAGTATCGTAGACAACTTGGTTTACATTGTCATACAGAAGAGATTAGATAAATAAAGTAAGACAGACAGGGATTCAAATGCAAATAGTCATAGTGGTGTAGATGCCATTCATATGGAATAATGATGAGATCTATTTTAAATATAGGGGTCAAATGTAAGAGCTGTTTCAGGTGTAACAGGCCATAGTATACCCCCCACCTGTACCACATCCTTCATACGGCGAAACCACGTAGGTTATATAACCTATAACCCTAGTGTTTGGTGCAACAGTCCTTTACACCTGCTGTGCACACCAGCCTCCAACACTGCAGCATAATCATTCATTAGTCAAAAAATGATAACACTAACACGCCTCTGAACTTCATTCAGATGGTGAATTTTTTTGCCACCACAATATAAGTGGGACAACAATTTTGTGATAGATATTTGTAATTTCTAGGAGCAAGGGTGCATTTATAAACCCTGAGGAAAAATGAAAAACCAAAACAAACACCACCAAACAACAAGCACTAGTGGGGAGTCAGGAGCGCATGATTACAGCAGCATTTACATGTCATTCAAGTGTCAGTCATGGTGTCACACAGTAAACCCTGTCTGAGCATTTAAGTCAGATTAAACAGACTCAAACTTCAACATGTTAATCTTTTCCAAAAAAAGGAAACAAAGACAAAAAAATCCTCCCATTAACCCAAACATGATAAAAGCTGTGAACCAACAACCTCAGAGCCAAAAAAAACCCACAACAGCAAACATGTTATGACAGCTGAAGACAAAATTTACACATGCAAGATCAGTGCTACTTGAAAATTTGGTGATGAGCAGGAGATGTGAGGAAACATGAAGAGCGCCTCGCTGCACACATTCTCTGAAACATTTGCTGAAAGCCTGAAAATAAACTAGACAAATATGCCAAGAATTAAAAAAACAACATAACGTTTGACGACTTGATCAAAGCACCAGGCTGACGTTCCAGCTCATGTTCTCTCTAATAATAGAGGCGTTACTGTAATGTCTGTTTGCCTTAAGCCAATAAAATGCTTTTTCTCTCTGCCTCAAGGGAGGAACCATAACTGACATCCCTTTCATCCTCTGTCTCTTTTGCTTACTTCGTTAGACACCCGCTTATCGGAAGTGCTGTTGTAACAAACACAACAAACTGTTTAGAATTCTTGATATTTTAAAAGTTCCCTTGCTGAATACCAGATATATATGCTGTTTAAATGACTTAATAACTGAACTACAGTTGAGCATTTATCTTGAACCTGCTGGGCTTGCTGCATCACCCACTTTGGAACAGTATATCTCTCAGGGGATTGAACCCACTCACCAAAGTTATATAGCAAAAGTTCAGGCGCTCAAGGTGCAGAATAGGAATGATTATTATTACAAGTCAGTGTACCATTACAACAACGTATTTCAAATAGCTGCATATTTTAGCCTTATTTAAAATATCTACAATGTCTTTCCCCGGAAATTCAACAAACACACGCAACACCAAGCCTGCTTTAGCTAAGTTATCTACATTGTCAAGCTACGACTCCAATAGCAGCACACAGACTTTGTGACTGAAGTGAAGCAGCCGGTGCAGAGACAGCCATGGCTAAACCGTGTCCAGGAGCACGCTGGTCCGAAGGGTGGTTCGAAACTGTCAGCACAGGCAGTTGTCTAAACCAGCGGTTCAATCAGCATCTGTGCGTGTGAGTTTAGTGTGAGAGAGACACCCGGGGGACAGAGAGGACGACCTCTCTCAATGGTAGATGATGTGATGGTTTAGGGGATTAGTTTCACCATAGATTTGAAAATTAGCGCAGTTTTTCAGACCACCCAGCCAGGGCCATGGTCAAAGACCGCTTGAAACACTGGGTGGCGTTATGAGCCATGTTCAACCCAAATAGTTTTTATAAATTTGTGAATAAACATTGTAAATTTACATTTTACTTTAAAACCAGCATTAATGCATTTCATCATTAAGTATTTAACATATTTTATAAGTGATTAGAGCGCCTATCTGTGTTCATAGTCACATTATGTAAACTCCACAGTATGAGGTGGCAGCTTCTATCCATGCCACCACAAATGTCAGTAGCCTACATAGCCAATTTAAATTACATATTTGAGGACTAAATACCTGGACCAACCCACCGAAATGGAACTGGCATGGATGAACTCGACTGTGAAGCGTTTGCTTGCTGTTGGTAGCCAACTGGTATGTTTCTCTCTATAGTATTTTAAGGTATTCACCTTACTATGTGAACTGTCTTGATAAGATGTATTTTGTGATTTATGCAAATAAAAATCATTTTAATTCCATTAACTACATAGGAGCTTTTGCTGTAATCTCGTGTCAAAACTGATGCTGAATAGATCTTTACCTGTGTTTTGCTGAATTCCTATGTGTCACATATCAGGGTTATTGAGATAACTGTATACACTGACATTATTATCAACAGGTGAAGGAAACTGTATGTTTTGTCAGAAAAACCCTTTAACTGTTATCTGTGAAGCATTCCTTGGCACTTGCGCAGATGAAAGCTTCCAACAGAGAATGTCAGTGGTATAGAACTGGTAGCTTATTCAAGGAAGCATCCATTCGCCATCTTCGCCTGCTTTTTCCTTCTCACAGTAATTAGGGATTGAAGCCTCTCCTAGAGTGAAGTGCATGGAAGGCAGAGAGAAGTCTCCGACAGGTTTCCATCACAGTGCTCACACAGACAGACACTCACAATCTGCAGTCCACCTCACTTAAATGTCATTTAGGAAAGAACTTGCAGGTGGGGTTGTCACAAAACCCCAAACTGTGTAGTCGATACCGATACCAGGACACCGGACATGCATCGGATTCCATGACATCCCTAATTGCAGGAGATTCAAACAAATAGCCAGGTCCTAAAGCAGCAACCACACTGGTTTACAAAAAAATTGTTAGTAAATAATAAATATTAAAATATATCTTATCAGCCTGAACCTCTCTGTGACCCTGTGTGCACATGTTTAAATCCACTGTTTGGCTCAAATTGGCCTTTCATTGATTCTGGGGATACTACTTGTGTTGGAGGTGGCCAGCGGTGACTCTTGGTTGTGGCTAACAAGCACAGAAAGTCACAGCAAGAGCAGCAGAAAGCCTGTTAATTTGACATTTCTCTATTCCCACTGTCTCATCATTCAATGCCAGAGGGGAGAGTTAGAGGAGGAAGCTGAGGAAAAGCGTGCCTGGCCGCCTATGCTTGCCCTTTAACCAATGCACCATTGACCAGGGTAAGCAAGTTGATACTAGATGGATGGCAGGGATGTAGAAAGCAAGGGGATGGGTTTGATTTGCAAGCGTGTATTACAGTGTTGCATAAATAAACATGAACTAAACTGACAAACTACAGACTTGCTGAGCCAAAGTGAGTGGAATTTCTCCCTGATTTGTGCTACTGCTGTGGAAGAAAAACACAAACACAGCAGCAGCACACACACACACGCACACACTGCAGCTTAATTCCCCAGTCTTCCTGCTGCTGGGCTGCAAGGTGAATCCAGATGACAGGGCAAGTGTTTTCCCTTTATTCAGCCGGCACCAGGGAGCACACGGTGGCCTTCAAACCAAAGGTTTACAAAGGGAAGAACAACACAGAAAAGATAAGGCATCCCCAATAGTCTTATGCACTTTGCAGCACTGTGCACAAGTGTTGCTGGTCTTTGCTCACCTATTTAATATTTATGTGTGGTTCAATGGGAACGTGTGTATCATTTCATCTTGGAGAGCGAGAGCCAGTTTGGTCTGGACTGAGGTGTTACAGAGACGTGCACATGAATATCCTTTGGATATTCTTTGTATTCTGCAGGTGAATTGGGATTTTTTCAAGGCAGCATAAGTGTTGTGTATTTGCCACGATTCATTGGGTTTTCCACAGAAACTGCTGCAGTCTGTCTCCTCCATGTATTTGACTTGTTTATGAGAACCAGTGATGCTCATACAACACAATCATATGGTACACCACTAATGTGTGGAGCTGCACCATAAAATCAACAGATAATAATATATCTTCTGAAGCATGAAGCGAGTGCACGTTGACTGACTGAAGCAGCTGCATTCAGCTGGTGCTTCCATTCAAGCAGCAAAATTCTACCTCTCATTCAAAACCTCCCTTGAAATATTGTAACATGATAGGATATTATACAATACATTACGCTGAGTGTATTAAACATTTTCCAAATGAGTTAACTTTAATCAGCAACATCGACTGAATTTTATCTGATTGAATATGCATTAAATCTTGGCCTTTAACAATGATATGACATCAAAACAAAAAGGATCTGTCGAGTCATTGAGGTGAACCAGAAAATAGCAGAGATAATCAGGCTTGAAGCCGAGGATAACATCTTTTTAACCTACATGGCCTCAATAATGAATGAAAAGGCCTCTAGAGTTATTTTGGTCTGGTCTGAGAGTATTTTGAAATGTAGCAGGAATACAGTCGTCTAAAGAACCGAGCACAAAACAGCCCAGAACCTTTTCATACACTTGATCAAAGACTGACATGATGTGGCTTCCTGCCTCAACACACCGACACTATGGATGCCACTTATAAATGGGCTCAAAGTGACGACATCATGTCTAGGTTGGAAGAAAATTTACCACATTACGTAAGAGATGATACTGAACGACAGCTAATCTATGACCTCCTGCATTGATATAAACACTGGTTCTGTTTGCAGTAATACTGAATTTGTTATGAGGGCAGTGAAGATCATGGGATCACATGCAGCGCCGCTATCAGTTGAACCATATACATTAAGAAACCTTTAAATATGTCCTAAGGTTCCTCTGCCCTCACTATGGCAACTATGGCAACACTGGGCTGAGGTTAGAGGAAGAACATGAGCGATGTGAACTTCTCTTTCATGCTCCATGCCCACGCAAAAACCAAAGGAAAGGGGTGCTTTCTTTTCAATACTTTCACATACCATCCCCAGAGGCTGAGGGTCTTTTCAGGCATTATTGTTAAATCACCATTGATTATTTCATATAAGAAATTGCTACAAGCACCAACTTTAAGGCCGAAGGAAATATAGCAAAGCTTAGGTAAACCATGAGGCGTGGAAACCAATCTACTTTGATGAACTAACAACATTTCTCTCCTACTTTTCTCTCCATCTTGTTCGATTCCATTCTAAACCACTGCCCTGTAATCATTTCCCCTGTAATAGAAGCCATGCACTTGTACATTCCCCGCTGACCCAGTTTCCTGCCGATTTCTAAAGAAGCCTTCACACCGTGAGCTCTGTCTCCCATGAATCTATCCTCAAATGCAATTTCTCTCATACACACTCAGGCCTGCATGGTTGGCTACATTTGAAAACCAGCTTGCAGCCACCAAACTCTTGACAGAGATCCCTTTAAGAAGTGCTATGGCTTGAAAGCAGTGGCCAGCGTACCCCAGAGGAAACGGATGAGACAAATGCATTGTTCATTGCCGAATGCTTTTCAATATGCTGTCAATTCTGCATGCAGAGCTGATAGTGGGCCAAAAGTTCCCTTTGCCAGGGAACTCCAGCAGCCTTCCACAGCATTTGTGTATATGATGAAACTTTCCACTAAAAAGGTCCTCTTTAAGATCATTAACCGGAGAACTGGCAGAAGATGAGATGAATTAACTAGGTGATTAAATTTAAAATTGTTGATGCCTGAGGGGGTGTTAAAGTACACATTTGAATAAAAAAATAAATAATCTAAATCAAAAGTGTAAAAAAATCCACTCTTTGAACACATTTCCATCTGGGTAAAAGCAGAACGTTTGAAATGAAGTCATTAATAATCAAGCACATCACAGATAAGAGATGTCCTTTTGCACCTGCTGATCCAGGATTTGACAGATGGAATGTGACTACGTTTTGTACCATGTGTTGTTTGTTTGTGACTACAAAGATTTTCCTGACAATTGAAACACAGCAGCGATTAGGTCACATAAAGTCTGCAACAGCGATGAAGACATGACAATGATAATTGTAGCTACCTTCAAACCAGCCAAAGAAGACGCGCTAACTGAGCTGCATTTTAAAAAGCATGTATATTTAATGTTTCTTATCAACAATGCACAGCTTCAGTTTTTTTCATTGCAACTTATTCCACCCAGAGCGGGGGGGTGCTATGTAAGTGTGAAGGCATGTATTGTTACAGTGTATTTCTATTCAGTGCCTCTAGCTTTACAGACGGGTTGTACCACGGAGAGGAGAGCTTATAGCGTCAAGGATTGCATACGCATATTTTCTCAGTATATCACCTGTCTGTGGCTGTGAACTCTTTATACTTTATGTGTTGATGTTTGCAAAAACATGTTCAAAAAGACATCGACCCAGAACTTTCAATACCAAAATGAATTATTTCAAGATGACAGATAAACTGAAGATAAACATATAGTTTTATCAGGCATAGTTAAATGTTCAGATTTTGGGCTGGTGAAAATAAAACCTCCCAAATACATATGTCAGTGTTTTTCCGGTCTCTTTTTGTGTCCGTATAGAATTTACTGACAATAAAATTGCAACTGAATGCATTCTCATAATTTGAGCCAAACATGTCCACTTTAGTATCATTTCCACCAAACTTTCCTGTTTTATTCTTGTTTTTATTCTGAAGAGTTTTACAAAGGGCTTTGTTCATATATCATTCACAGCCTCATTTGGGCAACATTTTACTGCTGAAAATGAGGAAAACATTTTTTTTAAGGCTGTTACCAGTTTGTTCGGATTTATGAAGCAATGGAAATACATATCCAAAATCCCCTCTGTTAAAATATGACAACTAAATATAACAATATTTTATTTCAACATGTTCAGCTTTTAAGTCTGGAAATGTGAATTAGTACATTTTAAGTAGATGTTGCCTCATTTTCAAATTTACCATTACAGAAAACCCATGGTACACAAAAAATTATCGAAAGCTGTTTTTCGTAAACATCTCTCAATATTATTCATCGATGTTTCATGGTGATATCCATTAGTTTGGGTCATACCCTCTTCATCTGTAATATACTGACTTTTCTAAATCATATAAATATAGGGCACTACTTTAATGCACCAATATTTGCACCGTAATATTTGGTTAATTAACATCTTCAATGAGCAAAATGGAGTGCATATAGTAAATAATATAGATCTTATATTTGATTATATCAGAGAAAAAACTCCTGATATAATTCTGACTGTACATGCATAAGGAATACAAATTTGAAAAGAATCCCTTTTGCTACAGCTCAATGTGGCCCTTTACGAGGACTGAACACACACACACAAACAATTCATCAAAAATGTGTGCAAACGACTCATGTTTTGATGCACAACTGCGTCTTCTTCAGGGTCAAACAGGAATGGAACACTTGCATGAAAGTCAAAACACAGTCCTCCAAGCAGAAAACAGTCTCCTTCTGGTTAATAAGGGTGGGAGGTAGATAATCAATAAGCCCCTATCTTGACTGCACTCATTCAATTAAAGAGCTACAACAATATCAAACAGTGTGAAGCAGCAGTCAAGTCAAAGTTAAACAATCAATATCATAAAAACAATAGGAAGACAGTTGCCTTTTTTTTTACATTCTCAGCTAATTTTGAGGAACAACCTGTCCGAATGAGAAGTTTCAGTGATAACTGACAGCTCTGACCAGAACAGGGTACTTGTTATTTCAAAGGTTGTACAAAATAAAATGAAATAAGAAGTCAGTGTCAGCTGCACCCAGTAATGTGAAACATGTTTCTCACCTGGAGCTGTCTCCAGGTCTCTGACTTTATTCGTGCTCATGCATGGCACCTTATTTAGCAGTCTCTAGTTTCATGTAATTATACTTCTGCCCCAGACTCTTACAGTTGACATGAAGTGCTGATGTGTCATTCCGTGCTACTTAATGACCACTTAGCACTTTTGGCAGTTGAAACAGCAACAGCGCCCCTGTGAAATATGCTTTGTGGCTTATTGTTTTCACAGATAATTTGCACGTGGGAAGGCAATCACCAAATTTAAAATGAAGACTCTCCAGCAAAAAAAATATGCACGATGAAACAGTAAAAGATGTGTGTTGTCTGTGTGAATGCACAGAATCAAAGCTTTCAACAGGACTTGCCATTAGGGTTTCAATTTAGAGGCTGCTGTCTTTTCCTGTACTGAAGGGGATTTTGAAGAAAATAGGAGCAGGCCAGGATGACAGAAATGCCTCATGAAATAGGTGTGTTATGGTTTATTTATCAATCTGACTGCAAAAAACTAAACTTCAAACTTAAAAATGTAAAAGCTCACATCTTGCCATTCAGGCATCTCTATTCAGACAGGTCTGAACATAAATAATAATGATCTCTGGCAAGGAGGTTATGTTTTAGTCTGTGTTTGTTTGTCTGTCTGTTAGTAGAATTACACAAATACTGGCAGATTACCCCAAAACCTAGTGGGAGCCAGGGCCGGGTCTAGACAGGCATGTATGAGGGGGCAGCCACAAATCTTGAGGGGGCATTGTGCTTTATTATATTATTATTATTATAAATTGGGATTTAGTTTGAGGGGGCACAACATTTATTTGAGGGGGCCAGGCCCCCTCTTGCCCCTGCCTAGACCCGGCCCTGGTGGGAGCACATGGCATGAGTCAGGAAAGTACCCATTAAATCTTGGTGCAGATCTACACCAGGGGGTCAGTCCAGTTTTCTCATCTTTCTTCAACATTGTGACAAAGGGCCTTTTTTCAAATTTTTGGTTGATTTCTCAGAGAATAATATCAAATCAGACATGTTTAGGAGAGGGATATCTAGTGGGTGCAATTTGGCAACAACCCATTTTACATCTGCATCTTGAGAATTTAATTGTGGTTTCACAAGGGGAATGTTGAGCCTTGGTGGAGGTTCACTCTATTAAGCGCCATTATATTTCTAACATGCGATGACTGCTCCTGCTACGAACTCTACACGGTAAAGTAGCTTAAACCAGAGCTGCTGGAGCATAACACACAATGTCCCACTTCAAGCTCCTTGCTCCCTGAGCGGCTGATTGTCTAGATTCGCCAATAAAAACTTGGCCACGACAACAAAACTTCTCAAACTGCTGCACTTTGTTTGCATGCAACAGACAGAGGCAGGGAGAACAAATGGGGGCACTTGGCTAAGCAGCTGCTAGGGCTGAAAGCCACTGACGAAATTCACATGTGAAACAATCCATGGATGGGACCAAATGTAAATCCAAGGAGCTGAAGAGCTTTTAGTGTGGGAGGGGAGAGACATTGGGAGATATCATAGCTTGATGGACAGATTGACAGTTGGGATGAAGGAAGATATTTCAGCAGTGATGCAGAGCTTCTTAATTCCAATTTTGCAGCCTTTTCTGTGAGAGCGTCTTTCCTCTTCTTCCTCATCATTTAGAGCCATGCTTCAGTGAGGATTTGGACAGCAATGCCTCTCAGCAAGCCCAGTATTCCTGGCTAAACTGCGACCAACCCTGAGCCTGGAATTCATTTTACTGGACCAAGAACACACAAGTTCAGCTTTTGACTTTCATCTGTGAGACACGTTGAAAAACCCCATTATTTTCAGTCCCTTGGACACATGACTTGTGTCCAAGGAATTATTTCAACCAAACAACTGGTTTTCATGTTATGATCGATTGATCTTTTATTGACTCACTCAAGCCATTAAACTATGAGAAAAATTGAAACAGCCAATACATTATGAAAATGGTAAATGGTCTGTATTTAAATAGCACTCTTCTAGTCCTGATGACCAATCACTGTGCTTGACAGTACATTTTTATGTTAATATCGATTAATGTATTAAGGGAGTGGTTAATACACAATGCATGTTTTAGTAAGATGTTTATAAACAATTCATCTGTTTTCCCAAAAACTATCTGATTTCACCACAGTGGGAACACTGCACTATGTGGTTCTGGAATAAGCTAGGTCAATATTCCTAGTCTGGTGTAATACAGAAAACCTTTACCATGATATCAGATATAATCTTAATTTGGTTAATAATCTAACCAAAACCACCCCCATTTACTGACCTTAACCATGGGGCTGTTGCCATAAACCAAAGAGTCTCTATTATTATTATTTCATGCTGCAACATCTAAAGCCATTTTATTTTTGTCCCAACATCTTTGTGATCATGGTCACTGTTATATTCAGCAGACAGAGAAATGGACATTCTCCCTATATGAACGTGCTACAGAGACATGCAGCAAATTGCAGTGAACGTTTCACTCCATACAGACTGACAAAATATAACAATCACAAAATCAGATGCGCTTTGTGAGTCAGACAACCGTAAAAAAAATATGATAGTGCCTCTGGTCACTGGCAGTTGACAATTACATTCCTGTAGCTCACAACCTCACACTGGTGAATATTTACATTTACAAGTAATTGTGATATAAGAGTTTGTTCCGACTCTGCCCAGCTACACATGGGGCACAATAATGCTTCACACCATATGTTCACTTCACAGCTAAAACCCTTGCAGTGAATGATTGTTGTTTGTTTGATCTTGTGCCATAGATCTGTTTCCACATACTGTTTTGCCTGCAGAAGAAAAATAATCATTAATTTTTAAAAGTTGGTGATTTGGAAACCACACTGGATAAGTGTCTGCCTTAAGGTTTTGGAGCCATGATATCTCACTTAAAACATACACAAGAAATATGTATTGAAAACCAGTTCTCTGGAATATCCCCAAAAAGTAAAATTTACTCCCGCCCCAGCCCCCTGATGATGCATTGTTCAAATATATAATGTTTCTGAATATTGGGTTAATTAATATTGCATGAATGAATAAGTCAACAGAAAGGCTAGCTCAAGTATTTTTTTATCATGATGGGGATGTTTGAGCTCTGTAATGAAGCACTTTCCTGCACGCAAAAACAGATCCTAGTGTCTATCGACAACAAGCAAGTGTGTCCATGTGTGAGTCTGTGTGTGGAGCAGAAATCAATACCAGCACAGATGTTGTTATTTGCTGTAACAGCCTCAGAGATAACACAAATAAATAAATAAAAGGGGTAATTACACAACTCGAAGGACAACATGTAAAAACTCTCAATGTGCCGTTAAGAAACAGACAGGGAAGCAAGATTTGGGCACTTAGAAGGCCTCGATCATACAGGCACTACTCTCTAATGGAATTCAAAGTACAAGAAAGTCTCACTTAAACATAAAAAAATTGCATTTCCCTACGGCATTTAGAAAAATAACACAAATCGAAACCTGTTTTAGAATACTATTGACAAGGACAAGCTAAAACACATGCAGTGCTGCAACACAGAGTGGGCTGGAACCTTTCAGGCTTCTTAAATCAATAAAAAATAATATATGTATGATAATATAATGACTCGTGCATGACCACAAATTGTTATTGTAAGGCTAAAATGTCAAACTAACGAATTAAGGAAATAAAATGGAGGTGGGCCAGCCCTTGAGCCAAAGATAAGCTATGACGTCTATTAATTTTTTTTCATGGTTTAACACAAACTGTGAACCTTTCTAAACATCAACACGAGGCAAGGACAAACACAACGGGACCTTGCATTTGTCCTTTCATTAAAGCACACTTTGTGAAACATGACTATTGAAAAGTAATGATCTTGGGTCCTACAGAATCGCGTTCTGCCTGATTTCATGGGGAGGTGTTCAGTCTCATAAGGTAATAATCTATTATGGGTTTCCCACCTTCAATCCTTTTTAAGAAACATGAGGAGCCTTTGGTAGTAATGTTTGATCTCCACTCCCTACATTTGTGTAAGTGTTTGAAATATGTCTCCTCTTCATTTTCAAGAAATAAGCAAATACTTATCTAATACAGACTTTTTTTTAACGTCAATACATGAAGACAGAACAAATTACTCAGGTGATGGAGAGAGTGGTTGGTGGTTCACAAGGTGTGCGTTCGATGTGTTAAGCAGTGAGCAGTCATTTTTGAGGAGCAGAGGTGTGAGAATGATCCGAGAGGCTGGCTTTGAACTGGAATCATCAGAAAACAAATGGTGAAAAAGTAGCTACTGCGAACAGCCTGCGTGAGAAGCTAAGAGGAGACAGAAAAAGGCTGCTGACTTGTAGGCAAAGCACGTTTATACTTCTGTGGTTTCATGGGGAATAAAACTACAATTGGTGTGGTGGAATCTTCAAAACCTGAGCATTAAAACCCTCAAGGTGAGGGAAGCACATTCTCATGGAACGCGTGCTTCGCCTATAACCAACCAGACAAGTGTTCGTTGCCACTGGGAAATGAAATGTGTGCCGGTGCACGCCTGAGTCCCGGCATGGCAAAGTGGGTGTAAATAGTTTCAAGATAGGAGGTGACGAGGGACAGAGGGGAGGAACAGATGGCTTGTCAGCACTCTGCAAGTTAGGTGACAGCAGAAGTACAAATAACACAATACGCTACTTGTGAAGAATCCAGTAAACGCAATATATAAAGTGTTTTTTACAATTTTAACACTTCAAATCAGCCTCAATTCACGTCTTGAACAAAACCTACAAAGAATTGATGGGAAATAGAAGATGGGAATCTCAGCAGATTTGCTCCTTCACACGCAGCTTCACATGTAGCATTTTAAAGCCTGGGAAAATACATTTTCCCAGAGACTCTAAGAATGCTCACTGCCCTTTCTTGCCTGTCAATCAATCCGGACACCTTGGATGAGCCCAAAATCATGACACCTGTGTCATGGTTTCGGGCTCTGAGCAAGACAAACAAAAAGCGGGAGAGAACAAGAAAATGTAACAAACTCTGGCATTGAAATTCTCATGAAATTCTGCCAAAACATGATATTCAGTTCCAAAATGGAGCGTATGAGGAATATCAGCTCGTCCAGGTTAATTTGTCAAGTGGAAATTTCTATCAGCTGTGTGGTGAGATTTCCTCTGACAATCTCAGACTAAAAATAAATATGAAACTCTTCTTCGTTGAGAAGTTGATAGGTTCATTTGAAATAATTCAAAGCGAGACAGCTGGGAGGCAGCTCAGGGTCCTAATGAGATGCTACAGTGTGTTGGACTCCATGTTTGATCCATACACATTATTTCATGTTAAAGAAACTCTTGCTTTCCTGTCAAAATGTCACTATGCTCTTTTATAGCTTAAACCTATACTGTTCATGCGTGTGTACTGTGCTGTGTACATGTAGGTTTATACTTGCCGCACGGGTGCGGATCTCATTTTATATCATTTTTTATTTCCTCTCTTTTTTCCACTTTGAAACCATGTGTAAGCAAACTTACAATTTCACAAACACAAACTATCATGTTAACCATTTTACGAGCATTAATAATATTGTTATTCTTTTATTTCAACATAATGGAACAGCACAGACATTCAAAGGTGCCGACCACACAGATGCCGACCTCCATCATAACAACAACATTCAATCACTGTCTCTGAAGTAATTTGTCTCCAAAGTAAAAGCATAGTATAAATACAACAACAGGGAACGGTCAGCTGCTATAAAAACAACTATGATGCTCATTATTGCTTTGACATGGTCTGAATTATTTGGAAGCGGCAGATTTAATATAGTGAAACTGAAGTTTTCCCACACAGCAGACTTCAGTGATGATGGAGGATCTTCAAACTGCTGTTCGTCTGCGGCCGATATGACCACGAGCCCAAAGCACATCCGGTCCTTTGCTAAAGTTGTCCCTCGGAAATTGAGACCTGTACGCACACAAAATATGTTCTGCACGTGGACTCGCTGCATTTGTTTGGTGCAGGTGGGTGCACGTGGGTACAACGACAAACATTTTCGGGCCCTTCAGTTCGGGAACATGTACCGTTACACCCCTACTGAGATGACAGAAGCCTTCTTTGGAAAAAGATATTAGATGTATAGTTTGACCTTTAATTGATTTGGTCCATGTCCTATTTGCTAACATGGCCAGTTTAGGTTTATGATCTATTGCAGCCAACCCTCATTGCAATCTGAATATTTTGGCTTTACTTTAGTGATCAGTTATGTCATCCATTTGTATCTGCAGTCATTGGATGATACTTGGTTTCTAAACAAGCCGTTACACTAGAGGTAGTTATAATTCAGTCAAAGCTTCTTCTACCAGTTGTTTTAGAGTCAGTCTTGCTTAAAATGTGTTGAAAAGCTGCAGACAACAGTTCAAAAACAAAGAGACACATTAATAACATTTCCATAAGAAACAGTCAACAGCTGGTCTCACCAGCTTAGTCTGAAGTGGAGGTGTATTCAAAAACCCAGTCACAATGACTCAACAATACAAAGATCAAGCACCATTGGTTTCTAGCTGCACAATAAAACACTGGAGGTAGAGAAAAGACATGAAGCTTTTTTGAAAGATGAAAGTAATGTTTTGAATAAGTAACCCATGTGAAAACAATGTTTGTGTAATCATCAATAAAACGTTAGAAGCTTCACCCTTTGGGATGTTACAGTCAGTTTGAACGATTGTTTATCACTCTCAGGAAATCTGAACACCCAGCCCGACATGTCATTTGATGTCAATATTAACATCAGGCTTGCGAGTGGAAAATGATCATGCCCCCATGTTCAGTGGATAAATCATGAAAATGACAGCAGTCGCATTTAGTGACACCATTAAACAGCATATGTTAGCTCATGTGCTCTGAGGCCAGCAGTGGAAACCTTTTTATTCCAGCTGATGGCCCATAAGTCACTGCCCTCGCAGCAGCTATCAATGCCATTAAACCAGAGGACTGGGTTTTGCATACTTCATATTTGTTTACAGTAAAAACTGTTGTGAAACTATTTGCTCTATACAAGGAAGATAACAGGAAGCATTTCAGGTTAACATGTTATTTGCTGAGCATTTAGAATCTCAATTTAGTTCCTTTTCTACGGATGGGATTGTACTGCAGTGTTCGCTGTTTGTGTGGTTACTGCAGTTATGATTCATATTTTCTGGTTTTCAAACCTTGGACATAAGAGATATGGCATCCCAATACTTTGTGTTTGTGGTTGTCAGCCTGGATTGCAGCAGTTGTAAACCATGTTTATGTTTGCTGTTGGGGCTTTGAAGTAATCTGGACAGCTTGTTTATTAAAATTTCGAAGATTGGAACCATGTCCCAACGACTATGCCAGTTTTTTTTAAAAACACACAAAACACAACAACAACAAAAAAAAACGTTTCATACAAATCCACATCAGCACATCGCAGCTCAAATATCAACAATCTCTTCACATATGTTTCACCTGTAAGAGACAGCATTGCCGGGATCAACAAAAGCTTTTTTTAAATGCATCACAGGCAACTAAAGTTAGTGAAGCTCGATGAAGTAGTCTCTCGAGCTGTCTGCAGGGTCATGCCTGCGGTTAAAGAACAACCGCTGGAGCATTGACAAACTCATATAACAGAGCTCCATGCTGTGCCTCACAACTGCTCCCAAAATTTGATTTTGCAATCTAATCAACCTCTGCATTCCATCTTGCAACAACAATCCTTGTGCTTCTTTAAGTGTTACCGACCAGGGAATGAGCTGGGTCATACTGGGTCACATGTTGCAAGACTGCTGACAATTCATTCCTAATATATGGCTGCAATCTAATTTATTTCCAGGTGAGGATTGTGCATTGACCCTTATTTACTGGAAGGGTCCTCAAGATGTCAAACACCCGCCCCACATCAAATAGGGAATGTAAAATGTCTGGAATAATAAAAAGGCCCCAGACACATTGACAGGAGGAAGAAGGTTCTCGCTAGCAGTTGGCAAATGACTCACAATTACCTTATAATTGCCTTGTACCTGAAAAAGTTTTAAAAAGGACATAGCACAAAGTCACGTTAGCTAAGACTGTTGAAATATATTCTGCTTCTTAATATCCTCAGTGCACAGACAGAGCAGTCTACTGAAGTTTGGCTTACTTAGCTTGAAATTTTGCCAGTGTGAATTTCCCCATGGCAACACAGGAAGGATTTATTAAGAATTATAATCCTTGGCATTACCCAAGTGACCTGCTCATCGTGATAACTTAATATCGAGAATATGTGATATGCTTTATTTGAGATACCTTGTAAACTCATAGTACAGTACTTGCTGATAGGCTTGTAAGGTCAGCTTTTCGCCTGACCTTAACATTCGTGCGCATGTAATCCCCAATGGAAGTCAGACCAGAACATATGGATGCTCACAGGAGTTGGATTCACTCATCAAGGCCACCATTGCCGGTGGAGGTGTGATCCCTCACATCCACAAGTCTCTGATTGGAAAGAAGGGCCAGCAGAAGACTGTATAACCTGGAGTCCCCTGGAAGTTGTGCCATCTCAGGACGAAGTCTACATCAAGTGGTTGTTTGTCTTTAGATTAGAACGCCTTTAGGAGTTGTTTGTATTGTTGAGCTTGCATTTACTCACCTGGGGTATTTTTTAAAAGTGGCTTCAGAGAAGCTCATCTTTTGTGTTTTTTGTCCTGAATTACTGGATTAATTTATGACCCAGCTTATTGGTTAGTGATGACAAGAATGATGTCAAACACTTTGTGCATCAGCTATAACGTCCTCATAAAGGAGGCTCTTTGGGCTTTTGCATAATCAGCAGGAAGTGGAAGCGAGAGTTAGTTCTTTGAAACAATTTGCTGTGGTGTTACTGTAGTTCATCGATGTACTAATTCATTCTAGCAGGTCAATTCTCCATTAGATCATTAAGATGGAGAGGCAAAGCAATCTGTACAACACTAATGGCAATTCAATCATGAAGATGGAGTCAGGGAGTGATGTATATGCTACAATCTATCTCTCACTTCTGGGAGAGAATGCTTCAACGACGCACAGGGAACCCTTTTGTTAGATGAGGTTGGTCTGATCTATCATATTGAAGAAAGGGGGGGGGGGATCTGGGCTCCTTGTACTGTTCACAATAGCTGCTCATCAAGAAGGTTTTTGTGTTGTGTGTGCATGCCTGCAAGGGCAAAAGCATTGTCCTTACACGTAAAAAAAGGTCAAGATAATTTAACAAACAATGTCCTGATAGATCCACAGTTGGTTATGCTTCAACTATTCTTTCGGCTCTGTCTTCCCACACAGCGAAACACAATAGAAAAATGAGAGGGATTGTGACTGCCATCGCATTCTTGGTCAATGTGCCTCTCTCGCCTTTCAATTCAAGGCTGCCTCGTACAGGCAGAGACACACACACACACACAGACTTTAATATGTTTAGAGAATTGGTTCCATGGGTCCCTGAAATCAACTTCTACACTCATACTATAAATACCCAGGGCAACAAATGTGTTTTACAAGATGATATACGAAATGTTACTTTGGTTAAAGTACATAAATATTATTCGTTAAAAAGTAATATACCAATTTTTCTATGTTTGTTATATTATGTTGCAATGTATCATAATATTTAAATGTATCACTATGTGTTTCACAAATTAGTACCGGGTCGATGAAATCTGTTTACCTGCAAATATAATTTGCTTGGCTCCCAACATGCAGATATGGTAGCTGTAGCCTTTTGTTACAATGTGCCTTAACTAATTCAAGCTAAAATGTTGAAATTGCGCTGAATTATATTTGAATTATTCTGACTGGGCCATTGTGGTTCTTTGAAAGCATTTTGAGAATTTGTTTGCACTTTCAATCAGAGTTGCTGGAATTAGAAACGTAACTTCAAAGAAGAAATGTCTTTGAAAAGATCTACATATCGAATAAAAGTAGTAATTCACTGCAGTTAATATCGTAATGCGTTATAAATTCCAATCTACTTGTCAACAAATGTTCATATGCTCCACAGTGAAAACCTTTCAGTTGAGTTTGTCAATTTGCTTATAGTGTCTCAAGTGACATTTTGATTTGTTATTTTTACTGTACAAAGTTATATTTTGCAATGTAATTTCTCATGAATACATTAATTATACAGCAATTTCTCAACAACCTAAAATAAATACGATTCTAAGTGACTATTAATTACGTTTTCCATCTGTACAATATTACAAAATGAAAGATCCTGTCTCATAAGGATGCTGAATAACTATTCCATGCATCTGTTATCTCTTGACTGGACTAAGTCTTCATCATCAGGAAGTCCCAACAAGTACAAGAAAAGCTTGCAGTGGATCCAAAATGCCGCTGCTGACAGGAACTAGAGGAAGAGATCTTATTACTCCTCTTTAAGCTTCTCTGCATTGGCTGCCTGACAATTCAAAATCCTGCTCCTCACATACAAAACCCTTATAATCAAGCACCATCACATATTAAAGTTATATAAATTATAGTACTGTATTGTCCTAGAGTCTGTGAGAGTAGAATGGGAGCCTTCAGCCACTCTCCTGTGGGACCAGTACCCACTCAGGGTTCTGTAGGCAGAAACTTAACATTTCAAGCCCCCCCCCCCTCTCTCCTGTTGTCATTCTACAGATATGACACTCCAACTCAATACTAATTATTTTCATCATAATTGCTAATTGGTGCTGTTGACATTGCTGCTGTTATTATTGATAACACCATTGCACCTATTGGCATTTGTATTATTATTGTCATTAAACCAACCTGCCTGACTGCACTTAAACACAACGGTAGACAAAACAATGTGCAGCTGTTGCTAGACCCTCATTTCTCTAATCTAAACCCAACCATGAACTGGCCCTTAACAGATCAAATAAAATGTATCAAACAGACCTACTAAAAGTCACAAACAAAGTGAGGGTTAAATACACAAAGACACTTCAAACTCAGCCCAACATCCATTTATGGGTGTGATCATACACTGTAGGTATCATCTCTGTCAATGTGTGTGCATGTGCTAAGAATGCAGGGAAAGATACAGTATGTGCCTTGCAGTTTAATGGAAATTTGCCAGCACTCAAATATGCATATCTGGAGCAGAGATAATTGCTCTGGAAAGTGGTTCTCCCCTGTCGTCCAGAAAACATCAGCTGCATATTTTCGGCTGAAGAAAATCCCCATATGTAAGACAGTTTCAAGCTAAACTTCAACTTTCAGTTTGTTTTCTTATCGCATGCAAATGGTTTGAGGCAGCAGGGATCCTTTCACCCAGAAATTGTTTACTCATAAAATAAGTTTGTCATTGTGCATATTGTTTTCTTGATGCATCCTCTTGCTACTAAAACTCATTGATTGAGATTGAGGTCTTAGAAATACTTGGAGAGGGGACAAGGCACTCCTGAGATGCAGTGGGATAACAATGAATAACGAGCAAGTGGCTCACAAAGCAGCTCGCTCAGTGCCAGACAAATAATTGGTGGTGCTTTAGAGGGAGAGGGAAGAGACTGAGGACCGAAAAAGAGTGTAATAGGAACAGTAGTATTACAGCGGTTATTCGAAATCCCCCGATGAGTTCCATTTGGTACAGATGAAAAAATCCTGAGGGAAGCCACATTGTTTGTTATGCCCTACGATAGCCCAGTAGGCCCCACATGATGCATAATAACATCACTTTCAAACAGAATGGCAACAAAATAAGAGGAATCTTTCATCTCTTGGAAGCGCAGCCAGGCTATGTACATAGAGTTCCACTATCCAAGCCATGGTACATCCTGGTGAATGAGGAACCAACTCCCATTTGGGACAACATTGCACTGTTTTCTTTGTGGTTTTGCCTGGAGCTCAGACGAGTGAATCAAGAGAACATTAATTAATTGCAACAACTGGTCAGTGCACTATCACAACTTCAGATGGAAAACATTCAGAAAATGTGCTCTTTACCTGCACACTGGCCAGTGGTCAGGACTCAAACAGGACAGACAGATTTTTTTCAGGAAACGTTTGGTATTGTGAGGAAACCTATTCCAAAGAAGGGAAATTACTTTGAGCCTAGCCAAATGACTAAATTGGTTACTGCCAATATCTGCTATGCCATTTTACTTGACAGTTTGCAGTTTTGTGAGAGTAAGAGTAAGAATCATTTCAACTAAAATTTAAAACCATAATTTTGATGTAGGGTCATCAAAAGAACACTGCCAAAGATGAGATAAACCCTATCTAGCCTTCCTATGTTAGCATCCTGGAATATTAATATACCATTTAATTTATGTATATTTTAGCATATTGCATATTGCATACGCTAAAGTCCAATTTTAGTATGGTAAACGAAACACATTTGTAATCTAGTTTTTTAAAGGTTCACTGTGTAAGATTTAGGTGAAAGGGATATATTGGCAGAAACTGAATATAAAATATTCCTAGGGATGTTGTCGCCAGTGTGTTTCATCTAAAGTTTACAAATTGTTGTAAATACCTTATATTTACATCGGGCGCATGTCCTCTCTCTGGAGGCCGCCATGTTTTTTACAGTAGTCCAAACTTAACACCACACAGGTTCTCTTCCATGTTTAGAAGGGGAGGGTGAGGTGAGGGATATTCAGCTGCAACATACAACTTTACTACTAGATGTCACTAAATTCTACACACTGAACCTTTAAATAGAACCAATTCAGAACCAGTGAACAAGACATATTCTTCTCTTTTTTCTTCTCCCAGCAGGCTGCATCAAAGACAACACCTGGAACCCTTCCACCCAAAATAACTTGGCACCAAACACATAAGAGTAATGTTTCTTACATCCAAGCAGCAGTGGACCAGTAATGACTGGGTTAGCCATGAACTTGGTGTCAAGGTTGTAGTAACTGTTTGGCATTTGCTGTAGATCGTTTCTTACTAGTCAACAATAAGGAATAAAGTATTTTCCATTTATATTTGAATTCATTTCGATGATATTGCTTGATAACAGCCCTTTAGGATCAAATTCTCTCATGACTGCAGAACAAATACTGCCTTCCTGTATTATCAAGCACCTGTTAGAAACCTCATTTGGAGAAATACCATTAAATGCAAATCACCCATGTTTGTGTTTGTTTATCATCTTTCTCTCTGAGTCGGTTTTTACCAGATGTTTTTTGTGCCGGGTGCTATAGTACAAATTAAATTTCATATGGATCTTCAACATTAATGCTGTTTTCAAAAAACAATAAGTGGGAATTAAATGCATTGTATTAAATTACCAATGATCTCAAACCTATTCTCTGTCCTCATCTCTCAGCAGTTTTTAATATTGAGCTGTTGTGTACAAGAAGTGCACATCTGTTGCTTGTTGAACATCTGGGATCATTTGCATATTAATGAATAATTATGTTAATTTGATTGTCATTGGCCTCTGCAATGTGAAAGATTAAAGATCTACCCAAGCAAAGAAAAAGGGGTTTCTCCTATTACTGAGAATGCATTTGGCTCTCTCATGTAAGATAATCAGTGAAAGACGTCAGAGTCAGCAGAATAAGCAGATATTGAAATTCAAATAGCACCTTCTATCCAGTAATGAAACAGGTCTTTATATTACAAACTGTTTTAAGGACTTTTTAACTCTACAAACAGCCCTAATGGTAGCGTATGAATATTCCTTGACTTCAGTATCTAATGTTCCTTAGGGGCAAGGCATGGGAGGATTTGGAATGAAGGGCAGAACCTACTACCCTGGTCTTGGGTCATGCATAAGTATGGAGGTCACGCTGAGGCATCCAGGGAGTCAATGTGATAATACTGCTGCTTCTGCATCTCGACAGCATCGGTGCATTAGCTTACATAGGAAATAAAACGGGATGTTTTGATGCATGTCACGTTCCACTGGCATATGTTGTCCTAACTTTAGTAACTTTAGTAACTGTGCCTCAACTCAACTTTTGCAAGCTGGGCCCCCCCAAACCTGGTTAGGGGTAGTTGGGGCCCCCCCACCCCCCTGCCACGAGCCACCGCCGCCCTCAACTACACTACCATATATGGATAGATAGATAGATAGCATATTGTTATTGATAGGCCTGACATGGAAGGTATTACTAAGGAAGGAGTGAGTCTTTAAAAAGACTGTTTATAAAGCAATGAATATCTGAATGATACAGGAAACAAGAGCAATCACACAAACTCTGCAGAGTGTCATCTCAGTGAGGGTGAGCGCTGACCATGCCTGCAGTAACTTTTAAACTTGGAAGCGTACGTGCAACTCGCGTTCAAATGATAACACTCCTCTTTTGATTGGTGGATCAGGAACGAAACAGTATTTGATTTTTTTGTGTCAGTCCAGCCCCTTGCATTTCGCCACTGAGGGAGCTTTCACTAACCAGTGACAGGTCGGCGGTCTTTTTTGTAAAAAATAAATAAATAACTAAATTTAAATCTAAATTTTTTCTCTGTCTGTGACATCGCGCCCCCCCCTGGAGAGTGTTCGTGCCCCCCCACTTTGAGAACCACTGGTCTAGGGGAAGGATCATCTGATAAGAATGCCTGGTGGGTGCCTTCATCTGAACCTCCAGAACCTGGTGGGAGGCCCTGGGGTAGACTCAGATCCCACTGGAGGGATTCAATAATCCGGCCTGGGAATACGGGATCCCGCAGGAGGTGTTGAAAAAATGTTGTTACAGAGAAGTACACTTGGACTGCGTCAACCTGCTGTCACCACTACTTGACCTCAGAGGCAAGAAAAATGGATGGATGGATATTACACGTTGGAAAGGTAACACAACCTGCGAACATTCAATGCCTACGAAAGATGAATTGTGTCTATTGTGTAAGGAGGCAAAGAAAGATAATCAATGTTCAATCTAACTAGAGATTGCAGAATTAGCTTTTTCATCTGCTAATCTGTGCCTCTCTCACTCTTTTGTTTGCACCCTGTGTCTTGCATGATGCGATATGTTATTGTTAAAACATACTCCAAAACTCAAGAAAGCAAAGATGGAGCAAACTGAAATGTCAGAAGTTTACCTAAAGGGATTCTTGTAGATACATCGAATGATGAATTTGCTAACGAGAATACATGAAAATGCCCGTGGGTAGTCCTGACATTCATTCCATTAAAAAAAAATATATTGCAGGAAAGCAGAGCTATATTCTACAGCACAGAGCAATCTAAAACAGATGGGAATACAGCCAGTGAATCTTAATTGATCACATGGATTTATATTTGGCCTGTATTTCTCCTGCTGTGCCAATTGATATTTAACACAGCCAATAAGATTATTCCTGTTACAAGGGAAGTTGTCTCCAGGATAAATCATTTTTATGAGTTAAACACTAGTCTCCAATCAAATCTTTGCCTAACTTTGGACTCCCTTGACTAGATTTGCATTAAATCAGATTGTATAATGTTCAGCAAATTTGCCCTAAGTTTTAAGCAATTATGTGATGTGCCACACTGTCATTAATCAAAGTTAATGTTACACTGGAGTTAATACTGTTCATGTCCTGAGACCAAGTTTGCGTTTTCACTGAATAAAGGGTATTTCAAACACTAATCATGACTAATCTGTGACTGTGATTGCAGCGGGACTGCCTGACACATAGTATTGAAAAATGTTTACCCTCATGGATGCTGCTAAAAATCCTGATGATGTTTTCTTAAACACCTGACATCTATTGCACTTCTGTCCGTCCTGGGAGAGGGATCCCTCACATGTGGCTCTCTCTGAGGTTTCTACATATTTTTACCTGTGAAAAGGGTTTTTAGTAGTTTTTCCTTACTCTTGTTGAGGGTTAAGGACAGAGGATGTCACACAATGTTAAAGCCCTATGAGACGAATTGTTATTTGTGAATATGGGCTATACAAATAAAACTTGATTGATGATTGATTGATAATCCCACCAGCTGTTAGGGGGAGGGTGTTTCTGTCACTTGTTCACAATGAAAAAAGGTCCTTGTAATTCAGTTCCAAAAAAGTATATATAATTCTAAATCAGAGAATGTATTCACAATCCCTCTTGGCAGAATGGATGGGGAGTTTTTTATTTATTAATATTATAAGGAACCCTGCCCTTTACTCAAAACCTAAAACTGAATAATATTGAATATTGTGTGTTGGCTCACGTTGTTTACTCATTAAAGTTGTGCTACTGTACAAATGTATGCTGTAACCAATTTCCTCTTGTCAAGAAGCACAAATCGATGATTGATCGCAGCGATGATGTGTCTCATTATTTTTTGGGTGACTGAAGGGGTAGAAAACGAGCACATTTCCTAATCAGTGTTCCCACACTACTGAATTGTTATTTAATGTTTAATTCTCGGTTTTACAGTAGAATTTGAAAGCCCTGACACACAAATATACTGTATAAACACAACAACACTTGCTACTCATACTCCCTCAGTGCACCACTCACTGCAAATTGCCGTGGAACTGCAGGTTCACGACAGTTCACAGGAATATACAGGCAGCACAGAAAGCTACCAGGGACTGGCGAGAATTTATGTGGGGTTCAAATTTCTGGCGTCACGGTTTCATAACCTTAAGAGTTGTAAAAACTACTATACTTCCTCTACAAAGTCACGTAATTTGTGTGTGTGCGCCATGCGGCGAATTGCTAGATGAGAAGAGGGAACTGAAAAAACAGCCTTAATTCAACCAACGCTGGACAAAAACCTCCATCACAGAGTTCACAGTGAGAAAAGAAATCCTTGTTTACTGTCAGTTTCTGACCAACTCCGAAGGAGGGGTTGACCCTCCCCTTCCTATCAACCAGTATAAATGTAGCAGAGATTGATTCACCAATACTGAGAGGTATAAGAATAATAAGGATATGAAGAATGTGAGCTTGAACCAGGAGTGTGCCCAATTATTTTGGAAACTTCCTTTGGCGACCCTTCAAAAAAAAGTCAAGTACAGATACACTGCTTATGACAACATGAAACACAATTTCACTGACCAACCTTCCACAATAAGGCAACTAAATATAAAAACTTACATCAATTAATTTGAAAAAAACAAACATTACACTACCAAAAACTGGATATAGTTGATGATAATAATACATATATTAATTCACTGTTCACATTGTCATGTGTCTTTTTCCGTCTATTGTATCGATAATTGTGGAAACCGTGATATTTCCTCTGAAAATAATCATGGCACCAAAATTTCATAATGTGACATCCCTAGTTATGAGCTTTACAAATTTAAATCAGGATAGTTTCACTCATCAGTGGTGCAGAGGTTACACCTTTTTATAGAATCATGAATTGTAACTTGAATACATTTGCATACATACAGTCTGCTATAATGAGTGTAATCATTTATACAATTTTGAGGTTACATCTGATGATACATTGTCAACATTACATGTTTGTCAAGCTCATCCAAGATAATCTGTTGGAATGGAGAGAGTGGCACCACTGTACAGTTTTCCCCGCCTGACAAAGTCCCAACCATTTGTACTCATCTGTCCTTCAAAAGTGACAGTAAGAGGTCATCATAAGGGCAGTTTCACTCTGAAAATATCACACTCAGCACATGAGTATGTCCATTCTTGAACACGCCACATCACGCGTCCAATCACAGCCTCATGATCGAAGCCCCTTAGACAGTCATGCAACCGCAGAAGAGAAACTGCCGGCTGCTGTTTTGAGTGGTCGACTCTCCAAAAGACCCTGTTTGCTGCCAGTGTAAATCTGAATCTGTCTGACGTGAACACCACACTGTTTTCCCTGGAGGAGAGGATGACTGCATTGGAAAGTAAAGCTGCTGGCCCAGTGTGGAGGAGTTGAAGCAGGAAAGACAGGTGCACAATCCCAAAATGGTGGTAAGAGCTAAGCTAAAGAGAGAAGCCAATGCTAATTGATAAGCTAACTAAGTAACGCACAGATCTGAATACTGCGTAAACAACTGTGGGGTTAACGAGAAAGTTGTTTGTTTGTCTGTTGTATTTTATAGGAAACTGTCCGTAGTCTTCACACCTCTGAGGAAAATGGAAGGCGCTACAAACCAGAGCTGGCGTAAAATTTAAAAAAGAGACGCATTTTGCTTTATAAAATAAGTTCTCTATATTAACTTTATCTGATCTATTTCATCATTGTGTTTTCACAGCCTGAGCCCCCCCCCACAACAAGGCAGTCATGCACATTTGGTCCAAGCTCTCGCTGCAAGTCCGGATTTGCAGTATGGAAAATGACGTCATTGTAGGTAAGTTACTCTTTAGTAATTGTGTTTTTTACTGTCATTTATTAATAATATACTTTTGTAACTCATGTTGTTTTCCAGCTGCCTGTAAGACGTACTATGAAGGAACTTCCAGTAAATCCGACCGGACCTTGTGGCTCAGGCAGCCGCATTGAAAAATTCAGCCCAGAGTCGACAGAGAAGGAAGAGGGTGAGATTAGATTCACTGCTTAATTCATCAGCTACAGTTGCTGTTGTATTGTGTCATTGAACTGTGCTGATTCGACTGATTGTGTTTACAGCTGATTGAAGCGGGGCAGAGTTGGCTTATAGCAGGTGACGTGGATCCATCCTTCCACAGCCAGGAGCTCACCGACCTGTGTGCCACACTTCAAATAAAACTAGAGGTACACAGCTTCAAACCATAGACGATTGTGGCAGAGTGCCACCAAGAACTTACGACCCAGAGGCGGCAGAGAGACATTTCAAGCCTCACCTGATACCCCAGGTCTGGCTGTAGGCCTGTTTGTTCCTTTCACAGGCTAGGTCAGTTGGGTTACTACACTATTTGTGCCACATGTAAATAAATCTTTGACTCAACATGTACCTCGTGAATGTGTTTTTTTTTCTATCTCCAATAAATTAATATTTACTTCATTGAGATATTGCAGCCAACAGGTTAACAATGACATGAATCTATACAACATATAACATCAAACATCACATGAATATATGTAGTCAGGGTTAGGGGTTATGTAGTCTTCAGTAACTGCAGTGTTTTAGGTATAAACTTACTTATAATTAATATGAATTAATTAATTGTTGTAAGTAATAATAATTTTATAATTATTATCATTATTATTATTGTAAGGTAGGTGTTTACTCTAGTCTGTATTAAAATGGCCCAGGGTGACATATAACAACAGATCTACCAGCCAATCACGAGTAACTTTGCGATTCAAAGGTCTGTGGTTTCATCCAATGGTGGAGAGAGATAAGTTCTAGCCAGGGGTTTCATATGCTAAATAGATCACACCTGCGCTCCGGTACCCATTCAGCCACTGGCTGAGTAACGTTCAAGGTTATACATTTTATTCAAGTGTTTTCTTGATATGATATGAAACCTAGACTTAACTCTCGACCTTTTAACCGTACAAATAAACAGCCTCCAGGCATTAATCCTATATCCACCGCTCTGCTCCACAAGAGATTTTAAGGGTTAAATGCTTAAAGGCATTTACTGACTCATTTTTCCCACCTACGTTTTCCAGACTGTCATGGCTGGCAAAAGTTGAATCATAATGTAAAGCTTCAATTATTCATGTAGTATGAATGCTGGATACCATGTAAAAGTGTGTCTGCTGAGCTGCTCAGTGTCGTCAGTAGAAGCTTGTCTTGTGCAGGTCAACTCCCAGCAGTATATGAGTTTAAACGGGGCTATGTGTAATGATTACTAAATCTCAATAGATCCTCTAGATAATTTCCTCAAATGTGTGTGTGTTTGTATTAAGATTCCTACTTCTTATTTCACGTTACTCAATTTTTCACTGTATTTAATTCATTTATTTCTGTGCAAAATAATGGAAGCAAGGAATGACGTATGAAAAGGATTCTTTTGTCCTAAGTAACTGAATAGGAGACCGATTTTCAGATGGTTTTATCCTGATGTTTGTAATATCAGGCCTAATGGTGGCAAAGGGAAGAATTAAGTGGGGGAGCATCTAGAGGCGCAAGCTCTAAAATGCCTCACTATCGAGAAGTGTGAAGCATAGCAATGTCGAACAAGAGCCTAGTCTGGTTTAATACTAATCTACTCTGCAATCCCTGGGTAAACAAAGGCTCAAAAAGAAGTGCTGTATGCATTTATTTGCTGCTCTCTCGGGGTAGGCGGTAATGGGAAACAATAAAGCTCTCATTCAGTTGTTTATCACTGGTGGGGTATTGACCTCATTGCTTTGCACTAAGGCCCTATGGTGTGGACCTGGTCGGATGGAAACTATGATGCAGATTTTATGCTGGTTTCAGGTTTAAATTCCAAGTGCTTTCCAAGATCTGGTCCGATTACTGTAGTTTTATATTCACAACTGGGAAATACAGTAATTCAAATCTTTCAAATAGTAGTAGGACATTGTTTCTCAAAATGATGCAACTCCTACTGCTTACTGAAGTCAGCTACAGTCACTATTCATCAGCAGGACTTCAGCAGCAGCATATGTTGTAGGAAGGCAAATGAATATGACAAGAGTAAGTATTATATCTTTTTCAACATGCCAGGATCTGGACAGTGAATTAAGATAATGTCACATCTATAAGACAAATCCCTTCCTACTCACTGCTGTGGCGTGGCAATGCAATTTGAACTTTCTTTTATGGTAGAATTGAAAGAACATTTTCCTCTCCCTCCAGGGCTGTTCTTGGACAGGAGCAGCTACATTGATGTGAGAGGGGAGTTGGAGATTTTCGTTTTAAAAAATCCAGAGAGGCTACACTTGTCTATATACTGAAATCAGGATTAGCATTTCATAAACAAAGGTGTTAGTTGAGTATAACTTTTTTGATGACCCAAAAATTTGACTAAGGATGAGTTTGTGTGTGTGCTCATCTCTCTGCATGTGTGTCTGAGTACAAGCTCGTGCGCTGTGAGCAAGTTGCCATCATTGCACAAGCAGACTCCCTTTGATCATGGATACTAAGGTCTTCCAAATTTCCATTGTTTGCAGGCAGGATATCAAAGCTTTCTTAATGTGGTACAATGTTTTTTTTTTTTTTAGGGGCAGCCACTGTGGAATACAGAAATAACTGAGAGACACTGTGAACTTCAAAAATAGAACAGAAAGACAGAAAGAGAAAACCAATGTCCTTATGTGAAATTATGTCTGTCACTAAGAGGGTATATCTTGTTCTCTTTCTTCAGTCTGGACATTGAGAGGTTACGCTCTGGATCAATTAAATAAGCCTGGTTTATTTTGAGTGTGGGCTGATGCCATAATTTCAGCTGCACTGATTTTTCAATATGTCCCACAGATTTCGTGCTGCATTTGTCAACAGCATGCACAAGAAAAAAACAGGCTTCTGGTGTTTTTTGATTCTTTCTACTGATACACAGGGTCATTCTGTAAAAAAAATGAAAGCAATGAAACTGAATGCGACCTGGAGTGCTATAACGCCTCTAAGGTGGAACATCATTTGAGTTACATTTAGCGGATAATGATGTGTTCCTTTCAGACTGCAGTGTCATGGAGACAGAAAACAAGGACTTTGAACAGGAGCTCTTCATCTCTCCTTCAGGCTCTTTATCACTCAGCCGCGGCATTTTATCGGGAATTTGTTCAACACAAGCAGTAAGCGTGTGCATGTGTTCACATGACATTGTAGCATGTGCACCAGCCGTCGCTCAATCTCATTTGGCTTGATGCACAGCAGCCTAATCTCCTTCTTAACACCCTGGCAGAGTGATGGCAACCCCTCCCGCCCGCCACTTTAAACCTAGATAAGTGTATCAGCACAGCCAGGAGGATGAATCCTCAGCCTGCCAAGAACACAAGCTTGCCTTTCTCATCAATCAATTTGACAAGGCCAGCCACAGAGAGGCGCCTTCCGGCAACCTGCCCCTCCCTTCACTCTCCGTCCCTCCACCTCCCCAACCCCTCCTCTGGTCCATTTCTGAAAATACTGCACCACCATACTGTAGCAGAACAAATACATGAAAGAGAAGGAATACATGAAGGACGTGGGGAAAAATACATGCAGAGGTCCATGAGTGAGAGTTTACACAGCTTTCATAAAGTTGGTGTCAGTGACCTCACAGAAAGGGAAGGGATGGGAAGAGAAGGTTAAAGCCTTGAGGAGACGTTGATAAATGGTCCGTGCATGCAACCACTGTTGACAGTGTTGCATGCTGGGGAGGGATGGGGAGCAGAGTGTGCCTGGTTTGTGAAGCGTGCGGTTACAGGATGCTGTTTCCATGTCGGAGTGGGAGCATGTGTGTGTGGTGACAGAGAGGCAGACAACCCAAACTGAGAGTGATAACAAGACATGAACCCCACACAGCCAGACTGTATCTGATCCCCTGCTTCATCCTCCTCAGAGAAGGAGCCACACATTTTCTGGACGGGTGCTGGGATTCTCTCAGCGATACCGTGACATTTGCACAAGTAGAGACATCGCAGATATGTGCACCTACGGACAGTTAGGAATCCAGCATTGTCGGATGCTGGATTCATAACTGTAAACTGGTAATACTAGACGGGTATATTGTATGTGATTAGAGTACACCTCTGTGACAGAAGAAACACACACACAAACACACACACACACACACACACACACAGAGAGAGGAGACTGCTGGTAAGACTGTATGTCTTGTGTTTCTCCCAATGATAATTCAAAGCATGTGGCTGCAGTGGAAGTATAATGAAGGAGTTTTCTTGCAATCAGACAGAGAACAAGCAGGTTCCTGGGAGAGATATCTCAAGGGAGTTTTTCTTTTGTGTATTGCTGTTTACATTATACATATTTGATATAATTATTATTCAATAACATAATTGTTACTGATGTATAGGTAAATTACTCCTCATGATGTGTCTGATGATACTACTTCATATGTCCTCGGCTCCAGCCGCCGTTTGTCATCAGTCTGACTTCAACTGTCACTAGATTTGTTGAGTTGTGTATTATGTATAAGGCTTTCAAGAAGACTACCATTCAAGACTTACAATCACAAGTTAAACATCATGAATAGACCTAAAGGATGTTTGTTTTCCTCCAACCAGAAAAATACTGGGTAGTCCACCACCGTGTCTGTCATTAAGAAATTCTGTATCGTCAGGCCACACTTTGTTCAACAGATACCCTGTTTTCTGTATCATACGGGAAGTATGACAATTAAGAAGACACTGTCATTTCATTTCATGCGTTCATGGAGCTTTACGGTTAAATCTCTCATTTGAATCTAGTATCTACACTAACTACTTAAGCCAAGATATCCCTCATGTTTGCACGACAGTTTTCAATTGCTATGCAGCATTTACGTGGAATGAAATTCATCTCGCACTCAAGCTAGAATTTCACACTTTCTTTGTATAAAATCTCCCTCGCACCCCCACTTGCCGGGGGACTCCGCTCAGCTGGACAGATGCTTTAGATGTTGTACCTGGGCGGCTGTGGCTGAGGGTTACAGTGGTCGTCCTCCAACCTGAAGGATGGCAGTTTGATCCCCACTCTGACCCATCTGCATGCCGAAGTGTCCTTGGGCAAGATGCTGAACCCTGAATGGCCCCTCATAGAATAACAAAGTGCTGCGAGTAGATGCACTGTATGAATGTGTGTGTGAATGGGTGAATGTAAAACTGTACTGTAAAGCGCTTTTAGTGGTCATCAAGACTAGAAAAGCTCTATATAAATACAAAACCATTTACCATTTACCATAAAAGACCTGCAAGTACCACATGGAAACGACATGGTGACATTCTCTCATAGAAGAGGGATTACATTAGTTAAAAATGTAATTGACACAGATACAAGCATGAAAAGGCATATGTAAACATACCATAGCATATCTGCATCTCTGCCAAAATGCAGCATACACTGGCTGGCAGCTCAGCTAATATCATAATCCCTACACAAGCAAATGGGCACTAATCTACCAATCACAGCTGCAGCTGGCTGACAGCACAATACGCTGCTAATAATCCCCCTTTAATGCGTTTGTGTATTTATAATGTACTTTCTTTTCTGGTGGCTGCAGGGTACTCTTAATTGCAACCACTGTCTCAACTCCAAATTTCACAGATGTACTGTAAGTAGGAGAAGTTGGAGATGAACAGACAGAAAGACAGGATAGGTCATACAATACAAATACTGATTCAAAATTAGTGTTTACGTTCATAATTTGTATACTTAAGTTTATTTTGAAGAGGAATAGAACTTTGTAGAGCTCAAAATGCAGAATCCTGGTTCTTACTGTGAGGACAGTATTAGCTCTGAGTATATAATTGACTGTGATGTACAACATCTACAAGAGGGAACCAGGTGTGACTGGTAATGTCAAAAAACATTTAATTTTCTCACCGCCCCTGCCATGCTTTTACCCCTGGTTACATCAAATGGTAAATGATAAAAGGAAAGCATTTTTAAAGCATTTCTTCTAACAGACAAGGAACACTTAAAAATGTCCATTTCGGTTTTGGTCTCTAGTGCTGTCTGACCAAATAAGAAATTACGATGTTTATCATTGTTCCAAATGGCCACAGTGGAAGGCAGAGTGAAAAGCTGTCACACACAGACGTGTGGGATATGTGATCATGTCTAGAACTGGGACACAGTGCACAGTCACACTGGAAATTCAGTTCTCTCCACAACACAACTGCGAATCATGATGTGAAGTGGGTCTGAATATTGTATGGCTGGTGTTTGAAAGTTACAGAAACAGCTGGAAAGGTTATTAAGGGGGGTCTGAAGCTATCTGACCATCTGAAAAGCAGCTCAGATGGAGTATAATTCCTCCTCCACACAACATTTAAGGTGGCCCCACCGTCTAAACCAATTTGGCATTCAATGTATCAATATCAAAGCTACAATAAAAAGCCAGCGCAGGAAACTTAAATCAAGCACAAGAATGAAATTCAGGTCACGACCTGGACTGTTTGATGCTGGTGAGCTGTATTAGCTGCTTTGACTCGAGCTGCTACAGTCCAGTGTGTAATGTTACCATACAGTGAGCGTGGAGAGATCACATACATGAGACAATGGGCCCCTGGGCACAGACGTGTAAAAGGGCAAATTAGTAGTCAAGAGATGACTCAAATTAACCATCAACATGAAAATAAAGCCAGAGCTACAGCTTCTGTTTCCTTAAAGCAAAGCTTTTATGATATCAAACTCATTAAATCTATTGTTACTAATTTAACTGTGTTTTAATGAAATACTCCAATTGCAGCAGGAGGGGTGGGCAAAGAACTTCAGTAATGTGGGCAATGATTGATAAAAAATTAAGTTTCATGCAAATGAAAAAAAAAAAAAATCATGCTCAGCCAAAGACAAAAAGTGTGGGTGACAATGATGGTTCCAACATCCTTTTGTTCTCCTTTCAATTAAACATATTAAGATAAGTCCCTTAGTTTCATTATTGAGTCCTTTTTAGCAACAGTTAATGTCATCAATTTATGACCAAAAACCTATCAAGTCACTTTCCCATTATATCCCATAATTTTGGCTACCAGGTTAAATAGAAAAACAATAAAATAACAATAATTAAAATCAGGTTATTGAGGGTGAATGTTTATTTATGACATGAGGTGAAGTGAAAAAGCAAGGCATGCCATAAAAAAATATAAAAAATAAACTACTCATCAGAGACTTGTTAATTGTTTAACTGCTTTCATTCCGTTTAGTGAATTTACTTCTAATTTAAAACAAAAAAAATATTGTGATTTTGATTTCAAAAGTTTTGTCGACATTCAATTGATTAATTTGCTATATATGAGTGCTAGACAGGAATGTGTTCAGGGATGCATGACGCTCAATGTTAGTTGTAGTGTTAGTACGGACAAGAACTTCAATCTACTGTCAGCCCTGCTGATAGAATAAATCCAATCAAACATCCCCTCCCCCATCTCTTCTCTCCCCTCTTTTTCAACCATCTCCCTTTTCTTACCTATTTTCCTCTGCTCACCCCAACTGTTCGAGGCAGTTGGGGTGCTCAAAGTGCCTTGAGCTAATGTGTATTATGATTATGATTCAGCGCTATACAAATAAATTTGAATAGACCTGAATTAAACCAAACCACATCTTTCACTGATCTGAAGCAGGAGGCCAGACACAACCATAGAACTCTGTACTACAGCTGGAGTCACAACAGGTGGAGACTGGGCTGCAACATCAGCCATTCTGCTGGAAAATAAATATGGTTGTCTGTGAATATTTGAAACATTCAGTGTTGATGTATTCACAACATGCCATGTAAATAACAGCCATTCCTCATTATGTTATTCAAAACATACAGAGTTGATTAAGCTGTAGATGTATATGTATGTCTGTATGTAGACAATTTCTGTCTCACCGAAATTGTTTTATATGGGAAAATTCAGATTATTCATTTCTGCTAGGTATAAACTTTGAAAATTAGTCAAGGCAGGGATGATACATTGCTTAGTTCTACACTATGAATCAGGCTATCATCTTAAACCTTCTTCTCTCATGTTGTCTGGCATGTGATGAGGTTGGATGAGTTAAAGGTTTATAACACCTGCCACAACAAACTTCCAGCACTGCCTTTCCTCCAAGTGCAGAGACACCTTCTGACTTCAGCTCACCTTAATCCTTGAGCAGTTTAGTTTTTACATAATTGCCCTGAGAAACACTAAGCTAGATCACAGGGATGCATGAATTATTAATAATGTGATTGTGATGTCTTCTGCACTTGGAACAAGTCAGTTTCACAAACCATAAACACTTGACATTTTAATTGCTAAGAACATATGTGAATGTATGCCCTCATATGCTCAGAAGTGACTCTCCAAATAAGATTGATTCCCTCTACCTCACCAGTCAATGTGTGTTACATGACAGTGGTACCAATGTAAGAGTAATATCGCCTGCACCTCAGGAGAGCTATGTCTAACATTTCAGCCAACAGCCAGGTTCCTTCGAAGGCATGCTGGGAAAATGCAATGATCATCCATTCTGGTCCTGAGAAAGGAAATAAGCACACCGTGTATCGCAATGCATCAGGGCAGCAGTATTTGTGAAAAGCAGCAGGAAAATATAATATGTGTTCGAGACAGAGTGTCATCTGAGCAAAAAGCAGCGCATTGTGTTAAACGAGTACTTTGGTGTGGGCTGAAACCCCCAAGTGGATATGTTGACATTGATTTGGTGAGGTGCCTTCAGAGAGCACCAGGCATTTGTGACTATTCGGCACGCGCACACACACACACACACACACACACACACACACACACACACACACACACACACACACTAAGGTATAGCACTCAACAAGCTGAGGCAAACAGATGACAATGCACACCATTTCAGGCATTTTTATACAGGGGAAAAATGAACATATGTAAAATTGACTGACCCCCAAAAAGAAGTAGATATAAAAAATATGTAGACAGCCAACGATGTATTAAACCGATTTCCCCAAGGACATAGGGACACACTTAGTCATCTTTGTGGTGATTATTACTTAATGAGATGGATCTCCTGTGCTATGACCTCTGAATGTGGCTAAGTATCAAGCCAACATTTCATAAAGATGGGATAGCCTAGTTTGTATGTGAAGACTTGGCAAGAAGGAAGAACAAAAGGTTTCTAGAGGGTGGTCCACTAAATGTGCAATGCATAAAATAGCTGGATAGTGGTTCCATGTGTCCTAACTTATATCATGCATGTAAATCAGTGTGTTGTAAAATCACTACATTGGGCATCATGAGGAAAGGGGGTAGAGAAAGGCCACTTTGGCCGAGGAGAATCACTACAAGAAAAAAAAAAAATATGGACAAATATGGAAATACTCAATGTTCCTGCAGTTGAATAGAAATTCTGTAACTTCTAAAGATTCCTTCCCCTTAACTGATTTACTGTAAAAATGTTCAATGCCTCACTTTATTCCCTTCAAAGTGAAGCGAAAAATCAGCACTGCAGATCTCTAAGTAAGTTCTAACAGACAACGTTGCAAATGGTGCATATCAAAAGACACTTAGAGCCTTTTTAAAGCTGAGCTGCTGCAAGTGAATGCAGACATAAGTGACCAATGTGCTTTTGGTACGATGGAGGGATCCTTGTAGAGGAGAGAAGAGGTGCTAAACAGATGGACACAAAGTGAGGAATGAAATAACCAGAGGAAGAATACGCAAGGATGAAATGGTTGATGATCACCTTATGAATGCTGTTAAAATTCCCATAATTGCGATTTCTGGTACTGATGGATCGCACCCACGGCCACAGCACTCTCTACCTGTGGAACTGAATGTGACGACAGATGTAATATGGCAATGACAGATAGGAGTTGGTTGTGAATGATTAGAAGGGGGGGGGGGGGATTAACTAACCAGACATGAGGGTTGGTGAGCAGTGGGTGGCATTTTGGCTCACATTCCAAGGACTCATAGCTAAAAATAACCCAGCTGAGAATCACTGTTAGATTTATGGTGGAAACATTCAATAAAGAAATAACATGTTTGTATTTTGAACTTCTTCTGTCATGTCTCCACTAGATTCAGTGATGAAGTGGAACAGATTTCACTTCAGAGCATTTGGAGATAAAGGTAAAAAAAAGTTCATAGCTTGATATTAATTATCAATAAATGTTTGGCCAGTTAACTCTCCAGGCAATGCTGGAACGAAACAAAAAAACAACAACTTTGTTGGCAACCAGCAGCCAATAAGCAGCCAATTATGCATATCTATGATTGGCTCACCATCAGAGGATGTACAGTCAGAGGGGAAGCAAATTAAAAAGAATAACACAGGGACCAGAAGTCCCGGATCTCTAATCCACTGAAGCATTCAAATGAAGAAAAAAATAGACCACAGGGAAAATAAATAGTTAACAGTAAGCGCTCTAGGTGAAACTATTGATCCATTTGTCAAAGAGAAAAAATGTCAACATTTGGTGGGTGCTGATTTCAGTCCCAGGTGGAGGGAGCATGGTTGGACGCTTTCAGGATTGCATCGTAGAAGTCCTGAAAATCCACACATATATATATATTGAAAGCAAGCGAAGGAGGGCTAGAGCTCGCCGCTCTCTCTTTTCAGGTGGGTTCCATATAGGCTACCCCCACTCAACTGCCACCTTCACTTCCCCCAGCTCTGTGCAAACCTTTCACCTCCACTGCTATTTTGCCCAGCAAGGCTCTTAATACTTAATGTCAATGCACTGGCCAGACCTCTTCTCTTGCCCAAGGGAGGATGAGCAACACACACACACACACACACACACACACACACACACACACACACACTCACAGACTATATGGTTCATGCTGAGCTAATAAAGGTGTTCTGCAGCCTCTCTCTCTTATGACAGGTGACAGTGCTATCCAGGGGGGGTGCCCTGTGTGACATTGTCCTTTTTGTCCCCAGGCCAAGTAAATGGGATAAAGGGAGAAGGAGGCCAGATAAGCTAAGGGGGGGAGTAACATCCACAGCTACTCTATCCAACAGGGTTATGTTAAGTTCAAAGACAACAGAGAAGGTTGACATTTTAAAGATTCCAAGTAGATGTCCTGAGCATGTTGTCAATGTGTATTCAGGCTACTGTGCTGTGGAGTTACTCCAATTGAAAATGTTAAGATCTTGCAGCATCTTGCCACAACGAGGCCACTCTTAATTTGGTGAACAGCAACCTCCATGAAGATGTGCTCACCAGAGTGTGGGCTTTGTGTTTCAGCATGATGTATGGGTCAGAGTTGGATTCAGCTGATGTGCTTCAGGAAGTATTTTGATAAAGGAAAGACTAAAACACTCATACTGCAACAGTCTTAGTCACCAAAATACAGTATTTTCAGACGTCTTTCAAAATATGAATTAAAATAAATATATACATATATCATATGTTATTTTTTTTTACGTTACTTATACAACCTAATCTTTGCCATCTGCCAATCTGCTTGCTGCTCCCTCACTGTGAGCTAGCCATTCAACACATCACAACTGCCGGCCTATAAATGGTGGAATGAGCAGCCCATTTGAATCAGGACAGCAGAAAGTCGACACATCCTCCCCTGCAGGCTAAAGACACTTCTCTTCCGACTACTCTCTGGTTAAAATTTTTTTTTTTAAATGAAGTTGCACTTATATGTTGCACTTAGCTAAATGAAATGTAATGTAATGTAACTGATTTATAAAAAAAACAATCTGAAACAATTTTCATTAATGAGTAATCACTTTGGTCATTTACAATGATGTGATGTTCAAAACTTCTCACATGTAAGGATTTCCTGCTTTGATTTATACAATCTGAACATTAACCAAAACTTATTTCTGTGCTGTCAAATAAAACAAGAAAGTCATTTGTATATCAACTTGTTTTAAGATCCAAAAAGTAGTTCCATCAATAAGACAAAAAAACTGTAAAAGTAATACTGTATTATAATATTATTCAAAATCTATTTTATACAGTCAGTTTTAATAAACTATCTTGGCTATATTTTACATTTTTAAACTGAGTGGAGAAAGCAGTTTGTTACCTTAATCTTTTAATTAAATCATACAATCATTGCAGCACAGCAGTATTCCATCGAAACTGTCAACATGTGTAATTAAAGAGCAAACTTCATTCTGAGATTCTATTTGATCCCAACATGGCATGATCCTCAGTGAGTAGACAGACCACCTGCAGCCCTGACCACCAGGAGCCAAGCAACAAGAAAGTGCTGCACAGCCTCCCCCCCTGGTGAGACCCAGCAGTGCGTGCTTCAGGACAGATATGGCACTTGCATTTTCTCTACCTTCTGCTTGATCAACTAGTCAGAGAGCTTGCTTTGATCAAGCGACCCCCTGCAGCAGGTAACCAGTCACAGTTACATCTGACTTCTTCCCCTTGCTGGGTTGATGGCTTAAACTGGCTCAGACCATATTTTGATCTGGTAAAGCCCCATAGACACAGAAATATCTGTTTGCCAAATGTTCCAGCATCTCCCCATCCTCTGAGCTTACAGAGCACCAAAGCTCCTCTGTGCAGAGCTCAAAATGATATGGACAGTTAGGGATGTTCCTTGGCACATTGCAAACTGAGCATGTATAATGTAGGTGGTAAGCCCAGTTGTAACAAGTTTAATACAACATGCAGCCATGAGTTAGAAGTACAAGTAGAAGAAATCGGAAGATTCCCTTTGGGAATTCCTATTCAGGCCGTCAATAAGATTCTTGGTGTTCTACAGTCTGTGTCAGACTGTTCGTATATGTTTCTATGTCTTGCAAGGCTTGGAGTAGGTGAAGAGATAAAAGCACCCAATTCAGAACAGGTCAACAGATAAAGACAGCAAATTTATACCAGGATTAAAGATAAAATCAGTTGATTGAGAAAAGGTGAAAAGATGAAGAACAGAGCAGCAGCTCATCTCCTCTGCTTTGTCTATAAAACGTTGCTAATAGTGACATTTCACATGCGGACACTTTTGTCCTTTTGCCAGCCCAATTTCATTTTGTGCCAAGATGTATGTCATTAAAGCATCAGTAATGGGACAGCTTTATATTTCTGTCCTAAAACAAGCACTTAACTGTGATTCAGCACATCCTGCAAATCCCAATGGCCTCACACTTAGGATCTCTTTGGTCTGAGTGTCCAGTAATTTGACTATCTTCAACTGAAATGTTGCACAAATGTTTCTTCTGAGTTTCTGTCTGTATTCAATTTACAGCGTTGTAGATTTAATATGAAATGGTTGCATTTTCCATTAATCTTTACACCATAATCCACAATAACAAATACTTTGAATCTTCTACAAAAACTGAAATAGCTCATTCTATAAAATAAACCAAATTCAAGACTGAGGTTAAGTCTATGAGTGTAACACACCTTCATTTTAGCAGTTTATCCAATTCTTTCTGGCAGGGTTTCTCAAGTGTTTGCATCATTTTATCTTGGGCTCTTTACACAGGTTTGGTCTTTTTTGCTGGGCCACTAGGGGCCAGTCAGACACATGTCCTGAAGACACTCTCGTCTGTTTGCATCAGGTCATTGTCCTACTAAAAGGTAAACAGTTGCCCTCAGTCTCAGTTTGTGTGCACTCAGGAGCAGATTCTCTTTGAGGCTGAGTCTACATTCATCCTTCCCTTAGCCAGGTTATGACCAGTGTCTTGCCTTATGCCCGTAGACTTTTTGTTTCATCAAACCAGAAAACCTTTTTCCCACATACTCAGAGTCCTTTAAATGTTTGGTAAACTCTAAACAGGCTGTCATACGCCTTTTACTCAAAGTGGCTTCTGTCTAGCCACTGTACCATAAAGGCTGATTGATAGAGGCTGCTGAGATTGTCATCCTTCCTGGTGGTTTTCTCATCTCTGCAGAGGCCTTCGGGAGCTCTGAGTGACTGTGGGGTTCTTGGCCACCAGAATTAGTTTGTTCAAAATGGAGCTTATATTGACCAAAGCAAACATTTCAATTGCCAATGCTCTTTGACAAATCAATAACTGAACAATAGATAACATTCTATTTGTGTTCTCTCTCTCTCTCTCTCTCTCTCTCTCTCTCTCTCTCTCTCTCTCTCTCTCTCTCTCTCTCCTCTCTCTTCAATAGCTCCAACTCTCCCTCTAAAGCTGCTTCAGCTGCCACAGCAGCACTGGCTGAAGGCTAGAAATATTCAACACAGATTAGCCGGATAACCATAATCACAGAGCTCGGTCCAGACTGTCTCTGTGCCTCCTCAGGGTCAGGCCTTTAAGTCTTTTTAGTGTTCATCAGGATCAAGGAGCAAACATTCAGTTTCCCAGTAAAAGAATTTGCCTCAATGTTATCCACTTGCATGAGCAGTTGTTATCGACTAGCAGCGATGCCAGTCGACTTCTCTGTGGAAAACAACAACAACGATCTTTCCTTGTGCGAATGATCGTGTTTTGATCCAGAGTGTGCATGGGGGAGAGGGGGTGTTCACAGACAGAGAGAGAATGTGTTGCACACAGAAATAAGATTTTACCGAATTGAAAGAAGAAGACAAAAATCCATATGTGAGGGTTATTGTTGATATTGTGGCAGAAATAAATCAATGTATGGGAAAGACTGCAAATCACAATGAAAATTATACCAAACAGGATGCACCTCAGCATAGTTTGAGGCTCCACAGCAAACACCCTGAACACTTTATTTGTTATTGAATGTAGATTGAAGGGTAGAACACAATAAAGAATGCATTTTATCTTTGAGCTGTCACACTACACGATGCCTCTGGGAGCTGCTCTGTCCTAACCTTGTGTTCAGAGTTCAAGCATTCTTAATCACGCTCACGGAATTATATTATGTTTCATCTGAAGCAGAAAATCACCCATATGCCTCCCTAGAGGGTCTGGCCCCCAGATAACACACCAGTTGATTATTTAGATAATGAACAGCCTTGCACATGTCTCAGGAGGGAAAAAAGAGCTAATAGAATATGAAGCGAATGGCCAAGCAATAGCACTAAGATATTAGAAAACTAACAAGGAAAGATAAGGGGCTTTATACACATGGCTCTCAGACTTGGAAGTTCAGCACAATATGAACAAAATAATACAACTATAATCATGAATGAATGCAAAATACACAGCAATGTCTTTTTTTTGTCATTTTAATAACATACATGAAACCGTCTTACTAAGATCACTGAGATCCAAGCCAATTCATTATTTACAGTATGTCCCTGCCAAAAGTCTTAATAGTTTGAATCCATGCGAGGGAACATTTTTATTTTTAAAAATAACCATTTTCCAATGTCGTTAACAATAAGCCATAAATAAGTACCTAAAGCAGAATATATTTAAATATTAGCAAATACACAAAACAATATATACTTTAACTGTTGTATCAACTTGAAAGACTTTAAATAATAAGTGACATGTCATACCAACATTAATATTTAGTCACCCACAAATGCAGGTTGCTTAGTGGCTCATACAGCAGGTGAGTGGTTTACGACTGTATTGTTCTGAACTGTCAACTCTATGATACATTTCACAGTCAAAGAAAAACAAATCCACAGATTGTTTAAGTGTAAATCAAATAGTACACAAAAAAGACAGAATACACATTGGAAAAGTAAAGAAGGAAGCCAGGGGCTTCTTGTACCAAATGGAGCCCGGCAGTTTGTCTTACTGTAGCGTATCTGAGGTTGCCTAAGATTACCTCTTACAAACAAAGTTGTACACAGTGGTGCTCTCTGCACACAAACACATGCTCTGTTATCCTCTGCATCTCCAAGAGAAAGCCAGAGCCGCAGGTAATGCTGCACAAACACCCTGATAGAACGCAGCACAGCAGCAACAGTAACTGTGTGTCAGTAGTCACAACAACACAGACATACTGTTCATGACAGCGGCTTCTATAATAATCGCCCCATGTTTGCTAGAAAATCCAGGCTTTTATTGTGCTCGTGTCAGCGTGATCTCCACTATCAGCTGCTGGTAGCAGCAATTAAAGTTCATCAGTATTTCAATGATTAATAATAATGGGCAAAGCAGATAATTATACATGTATTTCCCTATATTTAAATAGATCCATTCTCTCTCCATCCCTCTCTAACCCTTACCCTAACCCTATCCCAAAACTATCGATGTGAATTGACTCTTGTGTGTGGAGCTCAAATTATTACTAAAAATAACTAAACATCAATTAAGGTTAAAATACACAAACACAAATTGTTATTTTATTGTTATAGGATGTATTTTAGGGTAAAAAGTAGATCATATGAATACTATTCACTGTAAGCTATATTATATAGTAGAAATAGTAATATCTGACTGTAAGATATCTTTAAATCTGTGTGTGTGTGAGTGTGTGTGTGTGTGTGTGTGTGTGTGTGTGTGTGTGTGTGTGTGTGTGTGTGTGTGTGTGTGTGTGTGTGTGTGTGTGTGTGTGTGTGTGTGTGTGTGTGTGTGTGTGTGTGTGTGTGTGTGTGTGTGTGTGTGTGTGTGTGTGTGTGTGTGTGTGTGCGTGTGTGTGTATGTGTGTGTGTGTGTGTGTGTGTGTTCGTTAAATTTGTGTTGATCTATTGTAAAATACTGTCCAGTACAAACCAGGTATGATGAACTGATCATTACAGACACCTTTCACTTGTCAGTCTTATGAAGGGAAGATACAAATTGATAGAACCACAAACAGCAGGACATCCAGTCCTTCCTTTTCTCTGTTTGTCTTTAGTGAGAACAGGTTAGCGGTTCTCCACTGCAGTCACTGTCCTGACAGCCCAGGTATTATTGACAGAATTATGCATAATGTCACAAAAGTCTCAAACAAAGTAGCACATAATTTATCCAGGTTTTGGCCAATTGGATCAATAGGTTTGGGAATATATTGCGTGTCAGAGTAACTAGCAAATAGACAAATACTCATCCAAATACCCTGCCCCATCACTTCCATATAAACAACAGTAAATTTATGAAATACTATAACAGATTCCCTGCACCAGAGCAAGAACAACAGCGGCAAAAAATGTGGTGAAAGAAACTCACCTTCAGAATAAGGAAAGGCACATATTCATTTACTTCATGAGGACAGAGTAGGGATGTGATGATGGATTGTTCAATCTAAGTAATATACTTTGTTAAAGAAGACTGATGGTGGTGGCTGGGGAGGTAAGAGTTTTTCCTTCCCACTTCCCCTTCTCTAATAAATGTTGAGAATACCTGGAGGGCTGTTCCTCATAATGACACATTACCTGGACTGATATTGCCACCACATGGATGCCATTTCAACTGTCTGCGTGTGATCACATGACAATGTGTTTTGGGAGTAATTGTGCGTGTCCCCTTTTTTTTTTGTCCAGTCTTGATGCCTTCGGTGCGATGTGTGTGGAACTCACCCAGCAGAAATATAAAGGGTGCCTCATAGACATATATTGCTGAGCATTTACTGTATCTAAGGAATTATCGACCTTAGTCATTCTGAAACTCCACTGTTGTTTTAAGGTAAGAATGATGTTGAAAGGTTCTACAGCTCCCCCAGCCTCTACACTGCTTCACCTGCTGTGCACCATGGGGCTTGGTCTGGTAGGAAATTCAGGATGAAAGCTTTGTTCATGTCTTATGCATATATTTCAATGATAAATGGTGGAACAAGTTAAAGTGCAAAGTTAAAATGACTTTTTGTCCTTTCGGAATACTTTAAAGGTCCAGATTTAGGGGAAAGGGATCAATGGACCGAAATTTTATATAGAATAATCCTTGTGATTTTTTCACAAGGATTATTTTATCCTTGTGATATAAAACATGGTTTATGGTTTTCTTTTTTTCAGAGATCTCCCATAACTCTGACATATCAAATGAAATGTATTAAGTGATTTTTGGTGTTTTTTAAATTAATTGGCGTATAAAAATAATAAAGTGCGGGCATCATCATAGGCAATGACTGAACCTATTATTGCAGTAGCACACTTTCCCCTAAATCTGAGCAAAATAGATAAAGGAGCTAAAGTGGAAACGTTCATTAATCTAATAAAAAGACAGATGAATTATTTGGTTAAGAAATGTTGATAATTTCACAGCTGAATGCACCTTTTGTTCCCTTTCCTTTTCAGTCAAAACTGAAGGAAGTCATTCACAACTGTGTCATGCTGCTCACAAAATGTAGAGAAGCAACACAGAAGATCATGCAGAGACACAAGTCATAATGACTTAAAGCAATTAAGACTACCATCGAGCCAATGTCACACAGATGGCACCAACAAGGGGCCAGTGGAGTCCTAGACCCAGAGCAGAGGTCTACTGCAGCAACCCCCCCCCCCCCCCCCCCTAATAAAAGAAAGTCATTGTCTTGCTGTTGTCCTCTATAAATTCAAGTAGGTGGAGAAGGTCAGCCATTTATAATTCGAGCTAACTAGTTAATGAACATCATTATGGAGATAGCTTTGGTGTTTATAAATAATTAAAGTTGAGAGAAAAAGGTGACAAACTACGCAACAGACAAAGTGGTGATTGAATGGTGATGATGAAAAGTCAGTGAAGAGGCAAAGCAAAGGCATGAGTTCATAGTCAGTTTCTAAATGTTTCCATCTAGTTTCCGTAGATGAGTTTCGTACCACTCAATCAGTCTGTTGTGTTGTGTTATGTGGATCAAACTGATAACAACAAGTGTAAGACAAGTAATAGAAACACTGCAATCACCAGCAACATTCAGTTTCAAGCAGTTATGGATATAAACTTCTCTGTGGGATGCTGTGATTGTCTCTGACTCATCATGACACATCAGACAACAAGCTTATCTTCCATTCAATCGGTGATCAGGATGAAAGGCTTGACCTCATCTGACTGGTTACCTGAAAAAGATCAACAGTGACGACACTAGCTCATTAAAAAAAAGTTCAATAAAGATGGAGCACTCTGAAAAAAGGATGCAGCGCTTTTTTCTCAAGCAACCCTTTGGAAATTGATGGTCAATGTGTTATCATTTTCTGACAGTGGAACAGCTAACATTTCACATGGTTTCACTTGTGTGAGCACATTTCATTTTCTCTTCTTCTCCCCCTCCCTGTATTCACATGCCTTCACCTTCATCAGCAGTGTGTGTTCCAAAGATGAAGCAGTCTACGGAGCTCAGCTTTTGTTTTACACCGACAGACACTCACCAGAAAAATTGTGTGAGCCAGACTGCATCACAGAACCTGTGAAAATATGCATCCATGTAACACACCTAACCTAAACCTAACCAGACCTGCTAGAAGGGAAATGCTACGCTGTGGATGGATAGTGGGCGATTTGGCCCGTCGACCAGGAAGTATGAAAACAGAAATGCTCTTTTAATGTGTTGCTTTTATTTGACAAACTTTTTGTCATTTGCTCTTTTAGGATGATATAATAGAGGATTACTTATATTGTCAGCCACTGCTCCTGGCAGAGAAACCTAATCTTCAGATTAAAATATTTTGCAAACATTGGATTTAGTCTAAAGTCACAATCAGTCTTGCACACACATTGCAAAACTAGGTTATGCAAATCAAGACAACTGTTCATCAGCATGCAATGTTTTTATTTAATACCATGGTGTACTAGACAAAAAAAGGCTGCCAAAACTGAGAAAGTTGTGAGATCTGGTCAAATCTGTCGTAGCTTAGCTATATTCACTAAAAGGTGTGAAAAATCTAAATTCTGTTAAGAAAAAAACGCATTCATAATGTGTTTTTCGATTTTCTAAACTTTACATTAACATTCCATATTCAGTAGGCTTTAACACCTTCGGAGGCTTTAACGCCTACAGATGCAGGTATTAATCATTATTAAGCTTGCATGAATGATTTAAAGCAGCCTTGATATGCATGCATTGGGTTATACGTTAACAAATATGAAAGACCACTTCAGTCTTGTCAGTCTAGTGAATTGCCACCATTATAAGTGCGATGAATGTCATTTTCAAGGATTGCCCACTGCCTGGATCAAGCCTGCTTTGAACATGGTGGGCACATGAAAAGCATGTGGGTGGAGTGGGCAGGATATTTAATGAGGTCCAGGGACAGAACTGCTGAGGATAAAGAACAGTTTTAATGCTTCTGTTCTAGAATGTGTTTTCAGAAAAGGCCCAAGCCATTTTGAAGGATAGAGGGACATCTGCAAAGTATGTAGCAGGTAAGGTAAGATCTGATGTATTAGAAGGTTCCATTTTAATTTGTATGCCTGAATGGAACTGAATTCGGGTGAGTTATTAGTGAAGAGGAGGGGGTCAGGGTGGTGCAATGACAGCACTTTGAAATCAGCCTTTGTTGTGTTGTCTATACAGTAACAGTGACGGCAGATGAAAGCATCTGCAAAGTTGCAATGAGCTAGAAACAGCCTAGTTTTATAGCCTTTGAAAAATAACATCACTGAAAGGCACAGCATTTAAACTATAACATCATTCTAAGGCTAAGCAGCTTCTTATCATATAAGAATCAGAGTCCAAAACCTGATGGAGACCTGGCAATTAAGCTAAGAAAAAGATATGCATATTTCCTCTTAAATCTGAGCTCCTTCCTACTCCATTCTGTCATCTACTGTCCCTTTCATCTCTAAGGACTGAAGTAGCCAAAGGAACATTGCATTACAGCCTTGTTCGCTTTACTGTTTTCACTTGTTAAAAAGTTCACAATGTTACAGTGAGATTAACCTTTGACCTCAGGGGCAGATATTTCACACAAACACACACAGCTTTCTGCAACTACACAAATAACTTTGTACTAGCATGTTTTAATAATTATATAATATACTATAATTATTAAAGTATTAAAGTAATTATACTAGTTAAAAAAAGAGTTCCTTCTTCTTTGTTTTAAGCCTATATATACACAAGAGCAGGGAAGCAACACCCATAAAGCAAAATAAAGCTAACAATATTTATAAGATTCAGTTTTATTGAAGAAGCAGATCTAATACTTTGCTGTTTATTTGTACATAGAGTATGATCAAGTATGTTGGAATCCTGAATTTTTAGTGTAACCATGCACTCAGTAACAAAATACACGTCTGACATTTGTCACAAACCAAACATGCGCTGCCAAGGTGAAGGTTTGAGAGAATCTCTGAAGCCCTTCAAGGCATCTTAAATTAGCATATGTGCTTTCAATGCATATCATTTTACAATGTAAAACTGTACAGAAATCTTTGCTATGGTAATGAGGGGTACACTTCTCTTTATTTCCAGGATGGGTTGGGATCCTGAACTCTCTGAAATTCACCCCAGTTTGACCTGTTATGGTGGTGAAGGAGGTCAAAGGTCACTTGACCTTTGATAGCCAATTTCAGGGCCTTCCAAAAGGATATTGTCTACATTGCCAGGAGGTAACACTACAGTTGGAGAAAAAATGTGTCTGTAAAAGCCCAAATATGTAATTGTAACTTATCCATCTACATTATTGCTTATTTCTTTATATCACCTGTTAATGGATGTTACTATCTAGTAAAACGTGATGAAGGGCGGTTTCATAAAAAGCTGCAGAATATGACTCAGTGTCAGGATAAAACGTATAATGTGTAGAAACTAGGGCTCGGCAAGTTAACTCGTTTCAGTTAACTCGAGTTAACTGATTGAATTGATTGAATATTTATTTAAGCCTCGGAAGACACATTGAGGGATAAGACCCTCATTTTCAATGGTGCCGAGGGTACAATAAAAAAGTTGATACATTAAAAGTTAATACATTGAATAAATAGGAATGAAATAAATATGCATATATATATACACAGTAATACAAGGTATAAAACAATTCGTCAATAAAATACTATGGCAAAGTCAACTAGCAGTTACAGTCATTGCAGGAGAAGTCAGCTGTACATGAGACCAGACTCGAAAACTCTGTCAATGAAACAAATGAGCGCAACTTTAAAGATTTTTGGACCTCATTCCAGATGTAGGGGGCTTTATAATAGAAAGCTGTCTTCCCCAAGTTGGTCTTAACACGAGGTACATACATTGAAAGCCAGCTCTGGGAGCGAGTATTGTGGGTATTAGAATTCCAGCTGATGAGAGAGGAGAGATATACTGGCATTAGCCCAATGATTGTTTTGTAGATATAAATCTTCCAATGACCATCCCTTTTTTCAGACAGGGCTGGCCAGCCAACCTTGTTATAGAGAGTACAGTGGTGTGTGCCATAGCGGTCTCCTGTGATAAAACGCAGAGCAGAATGGTAAACAGCATCCAGAGATTTCAGTGTGCTGTGGGATGTATTTCCATAAATTACATCACCGTAATCTAAAACTGGTATAAAAACAGACTCAATAATGCGTTTTTCTGGCTTGGAAAGTGAAACAGAACCTATTTCTATAGAGAAAGCCCAATTTTGTTCTTAGCTTTTTTACGAGTTGACTCACATGTGGTTTAAAATCGAGCTTCTCATCAACCCAAATGCCTAGGTACTTATAGCTGGTGACCCTTTCCAGAGTGGTACCATTTCTAGAGCAGAGTTTTAAACTGTTAAAATCAGTTCTTCTAGCTTTAGTAAAAATAATCCATTTGGTTTTGGCACAATTCAGGACTAGCTTCAAGTCACTTAATTGCTTCTCTTCACTTAATTGCTAACTCAAGTGATGAGATAACTCGATTAATTATTTTATCTCGCATTCACTCAGGTTTGATTATTTATTGTTTTATTGTGAAAGTCAGGCTTTTATTTTGTGAAAGTCTGTTGCTGACTGCTGCAGAACAGGAAAAAAGAAAATAATGCTGCAGAACAGGAAAAAAGAAAATAATTGGCGGATAAACAATCGAGTTAACTCATCACTTGAGTTAACTCGATTAAAACGAGTTAACTTGCCCAGCCCTAGTAGAAACACATATTACTGCAGAAAGCTTGGTTACATCATATTTTATTCATAAAACATGATTTGGAGCAGTTTCTAGAGCAGGAACAATATTGTTTACAATACAGCAAAGTCACACCGGGGCAACTGTGGCTGAGGATGTAAAAGGTTGTGCTCGCACCAAAATGTCAGTGGTTCGATCCCAAAGTGATGCACATAGATGCACTCTATGAATGTGTGTGTGAATGGCAAACACCTTACTGTAAAACACTTTAAGTGGTCATCAAGAAGAGAAACGTGCTATACAGACCATTTACTTTTATTTAATAATGTGTCACTGGAAACAAACAAATCTTAAATGTAAGTAAAATGAATCAAACTCCTGAGTTAAGAGAGACTGAAGAACAGGCATGAGTCTGTATCTGCCCTCTGCTGCGATTCCCTGTGTGCAGGTACCACTCACATCATCCCTTGGACCGCAGAGAAGCAGCTTTAGTTTGAGCTTCTCCATAACAACTTGCTATTAGCTTAAGCAGCGCTCTGTGGTGGTGTAAAACATGAAGGGAGACTGCGGCTCTAACACTCCACATTTGTTGAACAGGTGATTCGGTAAAGTACTTAAACAAGCGTCCTTGTCATCAAATTGAGTTAATGTCACCTCAGCTGGTGCACTGTGTCCATCGCCCTGGCTCCACTCTGCTTGCTGTGTGTGTGTGTGTGTGTGTGTGTGTTGTGTGTGTGTGTGTGTTTTGTGTGTGTGTGTGTGTCCGTGTGTCTGTGTGTGTGTGTGTGTGTGTGTGTGTGTGTGTGTGTGTGTGTGTGTGTGTGTGTGTGTGTCCGTGTCCGTGTCCGCCCTGGGAGTGGGGTACAGAGAATCCGGGCAAACGTGAGCTGATCACAACAAGCCTTGTATTAAAAATGGCCAATTATACAAATCATAGATGGAATTGGTGATGAAGTAATTTCTCTCTACACACCAGCCCCAAACAAGGCCCTGGTAAAACAGTCATAAGTAGTCAACTGGATTTCAGTGCAATAAGTTGTCAACAATTTGGCCAAGAGCCAGTGATTATGGAAAACACTGTAAATTCTAATCATGTCATCCTTGAATTGAAGTGAACATTAATGCCAAATGAAGAAATTCCATTAAGTACCTGGGTGTCACAATGGACAATAAACTGGACTGGTCCACCAACACACAGGCCGTCTACAAGAAGGGCTTGAGCCGGCTTTACTTCCTGAGGAGGCTCAGGTCCTTCCACGTCTGCAACAAGATGCTGCAGATGTTCTATCAGTCTGTTGTGGCAAGCACCATCTTCTTTGCTGTGGTGTCCTGGGGTGCGGGCATCAAGGCAAAGGACGCCAACAGACTGAGAAAACTAATAAGGAAACCAGAGTCTGTGGTTGGCTCTAAGCTTGTCACCCTGGAGGAGGTGGTGGAGGACAGGATGCTGGCAAAACTGCTGGCAATCATGGACCATCCCTCTCACCCCCTCTACAAAACCCTGGACAAGCTAAGGAGCAGCTTCAGCCACAGACTCATTCAACCCCGCTGCTCTAAGGAACGATACAGGAAATCGTTCCTCCAAACTGCAATAAGACTGTTCAACTCATCTACCTCTTACAGAGCCACCATCACAGAACTGCACTAAACCTGTCTCCTTGCACTGTGTACCTGTACAACACTCCGCTCCTTATACACTTACTTCACATCATATGTGATATGTGTTCATATAAACCATATTGATATTATATATCATTTTATACAATAATATTGTCTTTTGCACACTCTGTCTACATATTCTTAGACTCATAGTATATTATATTACCTATTGTATAGTCAAATACTTATATTAATATTCATACTTCTACTATATATCATATCATACTCTCTGTATATTCTTGTTTACATAAGTCTATATACACATATTTATTTATGTGTACATGTTATAATTACTATTATTATATCACCATTACTATTATTATTATATATACTGTTGCTGCCATTATTACCATATACTGCTTTTATATTGGTATAATTACTATCATATATAAATATATATTATGTTATATTATATACTATATACACTGTACTATTCTTATATACTGTCTAACAATACCATTACCATCATATCATCAGTACTTTTACCATCATCTTGCCAATGCACCTTATCTACCTATTTTATTGTATTTTATCTTGTGCTTCTGTTTTTTATTCTTTCTACCTCAATATTTTTAATTTTATTCTATTGTATTGTATTGTATTTTATTGTATTCAAATATACCGGCTGCTATGACAACTTAATTTCCCTTCGGGGATGAATAAAGTACTCTATCTATCTATCTATCTATCTATCTATCTAAGGGTTTTTTGAGTTATTGTGATGGTGTACATGATTATGCATGGTCAGACGTTGCAACATGATTATTATTTTATAGGAACTTAGAGTCACATTAGGCACATATTTAGATATTTGCTTTTATATATGTGGCCTAATGTTGCTATTTTGGTATTTATTGAATTTGTGTAGAGAGTTCAAAAGATTTACAATTGCAAGTAGGGGCAATGAAAATTCTAAAAGTTGTAGCTGTTTATATCATATGAAGCATTTTCCTATTAACGTTTGTGTCCTTCTAAAACCATTCAAATTGTGTTTTTGAGGAGTTTCTGCCAGTGGCTTTCGTTAGAAGATAATGGATGTTTTGACACACCTCAAGAGGAAGATAGAGCTGGTCTCCATTAGCCAAGGAGGGCTGACAGTTGGGGGTGCTGGCTTGTTTGACTGACGTTATCAGTAGGGGGCCTGCAGTGTTTCCAACAACTTTATACACAGACACTAGGTTATTCCAATTCATAAGCAGCAGAAGGAAATTAAAACAGGAAAAGAGTACGGTTTGGAACAATAATACATGGATAACTCATTAAAAGGCAGAATGTGTATGCAAATATTAACATATATATACAGATCGTGGAATAAGGTTGTCAGTGTTACATACTGAATCCATCATAGTTAACCACATTTACTAACTATCAATGTTCAAATTCTCCAAGATGCATCTAGAGAATCTGGATTGAAACTCGCAAACTTACATAAGCTAATTGCAGACATGCACTGAACTCTGGATCATTATCCAGAGGGGCTGTATGTGAAAACACAAATGTCTGAGTCAAAGACTCGTTTGACTAGTTTTACCTGCCAACCTCCTGAAAATAAGTCTGGGTGATGTTCGAGTGAGCCAATGTGAGAATACAGCAGGAGATTATTTGGAGAATTCACAGTGAGCAAGTGGGTGCGTTAATGAAATTCCTAACACCTAACGGATGCAAACCTGAAAAAAATAAAAGAATACAAATATCTTTGGATGAAAAACAGGTACCATACATAACTCACCTGACACTGACAAAGATGACAACTTGGAAAGACAACGAGATCTCAGAACTTTCAGTGAAAAGGACGGACACCGGTGTTGACGTGCTGTAAACACATGATCTCTGCAGCCTACATGCTGCGCCACCACATGCCTGAATGCTCCAGAGATTTTTCTGTTGTTGTGAACACCTTTTATCAGAGAATCCCCTGCTGTAGTTTTCACATGTGGATGTCTGCACCCCGTTGTCTGAACATCTTCCGCAGTTCATGTCTGATAACAGATGTACTGACGTTCAGCAAGCCACAGATGTTCCACAAGGTGGAACTGTCAGTGACTGACCTCCTCTTCAACTGTGAATCAGTACTAACTATAAAAAGTACAGGCAGTCGTTAAAGACTGCAGCAGCCACAGGCAAAAAACGAATTGATGTTGTAATTCTAACACTTGCACCACATACAGACAAAGTGTGAATACTGTCCACGTGTGATAATTAAATTTTTAACATAATAATTTCTACTCATTTGTAATGAGGGGACTAGAAATTAATTTGTAAAATGTTACAAGTGATTCACAGATCACTCTTAAGCTGTATAGGCAGTTACATGGACATGTGAGTTAATAACCAAGAGGAGTATGTTGAAATACATTTCCTAACCTACAAGGCAGCTATGGGGCTCTGAAACCTGTGTAAAGTGCCTGGAGTGTGTACTACCTGCAGCCCTGAGGTGACACACAAGCACTAGTCACCAGTCATCGTTGGTCTCCTGCAGCTCTGCACCTTTGTTTTATATTCTGGAGGCAACATACTGAGAAACACGGGCAGCACAAAGGTGTCTTTGCGATCAGCCCTGACATCAAACCTTGAGATTATAAAAGTGAGGGAAAAGGGGGGGGAGTGTATTTGTGCTTCAGCTCTGGATTCATGCTGGTGAGAAGAAGAAAAAAAAAGATAGAAAACTTGTTTATTATTTTATTAGCGAATGAAAGTGCAGTCAGAGTATGCATGTGTGTTGAGATCTGCTGAGAGCTATCTGATTTTTGCTTGCTCTGTGTGAGGTCATCTTCCATCATTGTCAATTGTGATGCAATCAGCCTTGACAGGAACAGGCATGGCACGCCTTTGCAGAAAAACGTGTGACGGTCCCACCACACACACACACACACACACACACACACACACACACACACACACACACACACACACACACACACACACACACACACACACACACACACACACACACACACACACACACACACACACACACACACACACACACACACACACACACACACACACACACACTCACACACACCTGTCAGTTCAGATTCAGCTATATGACACTTGAGCCTATCCCGTTCATGACACAGCATTGATTGACAGGTGCCCCCCTGGCCCTCTGTTTGTTTTCCTGTTGTGTCGGCATCGTCAGCAGATTTCCATCTCCCAGTCATTGGTATCTCACGCTCCCTTGGCTCCGTTATTTGTGTGATGCTAGCTTTGGCACGGGAGAAAAGCCTCTGACGGCACAGTGCTAACCGATGCCAGGCTAATCGCCAGACACGCCGCCAGCCCTCACAACTTATCATCCCTGCTCTACTCCTCAACACTTCAACTGCAGCTGACTGATTTGCTTGATGACCGATGCAAGTCAGCAGCCAAACTGTTTGTCTGTGTTTGTGCTACATCGGCTTTCTGACACATTGTCAATTGTAATACAAAAGAAAACCCGCATTAATATAGAAATAGATAGCAAACTGTGGCTGAAACAAGGCACAGTGCAGTGACTGTACCCCCATTGTTTCCTCTGTAGATGTGCCAGACAGGAGTGATTGTGAGAAAGAGAGAGAATATTGCGTCAGCCTTCTCAAGTGGTTTGCTCCTCTGTCCACCTACGAGGCATTCTACTTTCTGAGTAGCAGCTCCAACAATCAACAATGTCAATAGCTCTTCTGGCTGAGATAGACTGGCAGTTACTGGATGTCTTGGGCAGGCACCTGAAGGGCCCTGACCCCATTGGACCAACATGACTAAAGCCTGATGTGGCCCAAATCCCTGAATGCTTTAAAGCAGGTGATCATGATTGAGCCGGCTGTGACCTGGAAGGATTCGAGCAGGAAGGCCCATAAGTGGAAGAGGGCAAAATTACAGGAGCTGGTAAAGTGCTGAAAGAGGCAGGAAAAGATTGCTTCATACCCCTAGGCATAGACACCTAAGCAAATGTGTAAGTGGAGCCCACATGTTGTTTATTTATCATCATACAGACCAGTTATAAGATATCTGATATTTCTGGACCAATCTTTGAGTTGGTAGAGTGCAAACTATTGCTGATTGAGTGACGTATCATTCCTCAATCCACACAGAAGTGTGTTAATGGAGGTGAGAAACATGCCATGTAGCCATGGCCACACATTTACTATATTGTAATTAATTTAATACTGATTTGTTAAATTGAATTTGTAGTTTCACCCTTGTTTCACGCATGTTTAAAGTTGATCCCATAGAAAGCTCCGATAGATATAAACAAGAATGTTTTAATGCACACATATGTTGGAGGGACCATTTGAATCCTCAGTGTGACTGTAAATCAAGGAGAGATGAGCACATGCAGAGTTTCAGGCACCTTCATTTAGTAGTAGGTGGCACATCAAATCCTATAACGAATTTGTGGCAGCGCTGCCTTTTGTGGGAGTGATTGAGCAGCGTCTTTTGCAGATACAATTTTTTTTTGTTACACATTTTCCTTTCAATACGCAAACCTCAGCCCGATGATGGATACAGTGATGTTTCTTTTTGGAACCGATTCATCCGCCTTAATTCTCTATTTCCGTTTCTGATCTTCAGAAAAGGTAAACTTGATTCTTCTTTGTCACTTCTCCTTTTGCTCTCTCCAGGCTCTTTCCATGTTCCCTCCTGATACCATGACATACACAAACACGCCCAGGACAGTGATTTACATCAGTGGGTAAGTGGGTGCGTTTTTGTGTCTGTAAAAAAAGAGAGAGCCATAGCAAAGACACACAGAGTCTCCTAATTTGTATGATACAGTCATTTACTACATCCAGCGTGGAAAAAGTCACCACAATTCAAGTATATTCAAGACGCTGCCCATCGCTGCATGTGTTCATATGTGTCCTTAGTCTCACATGGTTTATGTTTGATGCCCTGGATCGATCCCTATTTACCATTTAAAAGAGGCTTTCAGTTGGTCTGAACTTTAATCTAATTTAATTAGTTATTTTCTGGTTGAGTTTGGTCTGATGGACAGAGATAATGTGAACCACATTATGATCAAAATGTGTTATGTGTGTCCCACACATACATTCACATCTTTGACATTTGCAAAACACTTGTCTAGAGGATTATTTCCTATGAAGTCCTTGACATAATGTTCACATGCAAGTAACAAGGGACACTGGTTCAAAACCCCAAGTAATATGTGCTGGTACATAAGGCTATCAATATTGGTCGATAAAAATGGCAAACAACTGTCTTTACTGCCAGGTTATAAAAAGCTTTTAATGTTGCAAGGCAGAGTGTTGGCTCAACATCCCAATAAAGGCTTTTATGCACAAAGCAATGCAGTATTATTATTATTTTTTGACACCTAGCGCAAGTCTTTGAATACAAAAGAGGTCACTTTACGCTGGTACCCACACTAATACTGATATTACTAAGTATGTGTATACAAGAAATCTGCAAAAGAACATTGCTTTCACATTATAATTTTATTCTTTCATTATTGCCCCCACTTAAAGCTTCAGTGAGGGACATAAAACATAACATATCCTCTCTATCAGAGGTGAATTACTGGGGCCATAAACAATCATTCCAATAACTCAGGTAGTTGGATGCTGTTAACTGGGTTGGCAGTTTGATCCCTGGCTCCTTCAAACCCAGATTGCACCAGGGTGTAAAAATCTATGCCAGATCAAATATGTGCATGTAGGTCCACTGTGGCAACCCCTCATGGGTGCAGCTGGAAGTCAACAACAACACAATCAGTCTAATACCAAACTAAACCCACTGACTACTGGCAGAAAGCCGTAATTATAAAAACGGCTTCAAACAACACGATGGCTCCTCAAACATCAAACCTACTCAGCAAGAGATGAATTTACAATCTTAGATACTCTCAGCAGCAGTAAAATATAAAGAACGTATTAATCTCCAACAGTTACCCCTTGAAAAGGATTAAGAAGGGGGATAATATCTAAGAAGAGTTAACTTTGAGTGTCCAGAATCATATGTCCCTTGAAGAACATGAATTGAGCTTTTGTGAGCATCTGTTTCCATAAATCCCCAGGCAAAGGACAACCAAGTAAAACGGACTCAAACAGACAAACCTCTGGTAATGAGCCTTGTAATCACAGTAAAATGTAAATCAGCTCAGAGAACTCCCTGGCTTAATTGCAGCTAATGCTTCCATAAGGCAAGGTCAATTTATAGCAGGTATTTAATCTTCAGAAGCCTAAGCTCAACCAGTTTAACATAATGCCAGGTTTTAAATATGGAATAAGTTGCCTAAGTTGTCTAACCGAACACATAATGGAACATTTCATCCTTGAACGATTTCCTGCTTTTTTCAACAGACCTAAATATTACTCCACACTCCATTTTATCCACACAGTATATAAGCAATACTAGATAATCTACAGAAAACCACAGAGAATGTGACATATTTATAGCTTGGATTTCTTAGATTATTACTGTGTATGGCTCAAATAAGCCCACAAGTTATATTATACTCTGCTCACCGCCAACCACTTTGACATCCACAGAGAGAAAAGTCTCCTCCAGGGAATAGTTCCTCAAAACCCGCCTAACAATCTTTATTGTCATATTCATGTCTTCTTATTGGGCATGTAGTAAATTTCATGCTAGGTTTGACATCATAAAGTTTTAGTGTTAAAGCAATGAAAAAAGTGATGTCTAAAATAAACATCATGCTTTACAACAGGACTGGAAATGTAAACTTGTTGTAAATGGACTGTAACCTTAGCTTGCATCTCTGGCAGAAAGTGGTCACATTACGACATCTAAATCATGGTGTTTGACAGTGACTGCAGTTACTGCTCTGAAATATTAAAATTTTTCAATTCAAATCATTTATTTTTACTTATATCAGTAACAGAATCCCCTGCAATCAAAAGGACATAATGACCGATTCTTTTTTATAAGTAATTACAATATTTTGAGAATCAATGCAGATAAACTATTATTGTTCAATTATCCTAAACTGATAAAACCCAAAGCTGTATCATGTTTCATTCCAAGGTGCAAGTGGTACTGTACTGTAATTTTTTACTCAAAATCCTAACGTTATCCTTCTCCTGTGATCACAGCCAAGATAGAGAAGACAGCAATGAGAGGTTCAGTAGGAGAATACTCTTTAAGAGGTTTAAATGAGTCCATTGTGTAGTGGGTATAGGGATTGCTTGGAGAGATACATGAGGATTCAGCTATCTGTTTTGTACATTCCACTGCTGAAGCGTTGCAAGTGTCTGCCCCAGTGCCCGTGTACAGTGTAACATCTTCTTGGGTGTGAGAGAGATCTGTGTCATGACTTCACACTTCACTGGCAGATTCAAGTGTGGCTTGGTTCCACTAGTTTTGACATGTTGTCTCAATGAAGTTCTACTCTATATTTCTACAGAGACTACTTGGGCCAGTAGCAGTCAATAAATCCCAAGTGGCCAGGACAACCCTGTGGCTCAGCCACTTGGTGCAAATTACTGTGTACACGCCACTGCATGACTTCTAATTCCAACCTCAGCTGTGTTTTTTCTGTATCTCTTAATTGCAAAGAGGAGTGTCAAAAAAACACATAAAATGGCCACTTTGTCCTGCCCAAACCTTCATTCAGAGCTCTGGAAAGGAGGCTGGGATTTTTAACTGCTGACACTGGCCAAGACCTTTTTGCTTCTCTCTGCTCCTAATAAGCTTCACCAAGCTCAGCTAAGTGCTCTGTGTGATCGCTGGTAGTCTGTGAGCTAATGTTCATGATACAAAACTAAGCCTGGAGTTAGGTATCAACTGACAACTTTGCTTTACTTTGCTTTAACTGTCAACCAATATTCCTCATTGTGTTGGGAAATAAATGTCTGCAGTGTGACAGAGGTGCTCTTAACCTCATTAAACATAAATGTTTTATTACAGCACATGTCTTACTTTTAGAGCATTAAACAAGGCAGTAAACTATCACCAGGTTAACCCAGGGTTAGTATACAACCTCATCTGTACATTTAAACGCATGAAATATTTGCCTTAGATATTGTCTTCGTTTCATAATTCCAGTGGGAACTGGAATTTACTCTTGAGGACACGATTGGGGACACTAGACGAAGCTGCCTGCAAATTACTGATGAAAAATGGTGCTTCATTATAACAAAGGGATGTAATGATTCATGTTTAAAAAAGACAAATCCACAGTTTTATTTATTTACAATGATGTAAATTTTTGTATTCCTTGTGGGTGGTGACAGATTTCAAGCAATTCATTCTCTTCACCTCATCCAACACGATTGTCTCACATACAGCAGGCTGATGGTGACTATTTGTTAGAGAAATATCTGGTACAGCTTCTCTCTTTTTTCTTCAGGTTTTAAAATAATGTCTTCGGATATTTTTACCGTGATAATCCCATTAGAATGAGGTGAGGACTTAATTACTGCATATTTTTAGAGGCCTCCTGGGATATCCCTGTGCAGTGGCAGGGCTATTTGAGACGACGCAATGCTGTTGCTGATAATACCTTTGAAACACTGCACAGTCATTTATCTCCTCATCAAGCACAACATGAATTGACCTCATGTCATGGTTTAAAATGATTGATAACAACTGGAACTTTTTTATATTTTGTTTTAAACTCAATTGAGTTATGTGATTTCATTTTTTTTACATGGGTACTTTTTTAAGATCACAGCTTTCAAACATAGAAAATAAACTGACTGTCTGACTGTGAGGGGGGCTGTTGCAGAACGTGCAGCAGATAAACTTACTGATGGCTTGAACCAAGATTAAGCTCAACCATCACTAAAGATGGCTGTAAGCACTGGATCAGAGAATAACATTGTAGCAGATGCTGGTCGGTGGGGCCAGGGGGTGCGGTTAGTCACAGTGAAGGGGTTTTTCAGCTAGAGGTCAATTAGCTATGCTAAATAGTGTGGGCATCAGTTCTCCCTGCTGCTGATCTGTATTCTGCACCTGACTCCCACACTGATCTCGAAGTCTCCCTGCATTCCCTGCTCGGAGGATAACATGGAGTGAGTGGATGGGGGTGGAAGGGGGTGGGGGGGGATGTGAAAAGGAGGAGAGTGTTCTTTTATCCCCTGTAGCTTAATGGGGGAAAAGAGACAATATTCCCCTCCCATGTTAGCTCTTCTCAGTGGAGCGCACGTTTAGTCGATGTTGGAGGTGTGCTGGAAACAAATGGCTGGCAGCTGGAATGGGATGGAGAAAGGTCAACGGGATGTTGCACAGTCAATCTATCAGACAAAGCCAAGCCACTTGTTCAGCTGCACATTGCAACAACCGCTGAATTTGAACAGAGACAGAAGGACTTTACCTATAGAGATTGCCCATGATTTCCCATTACTCTGCTGAGGCATTTTGATAGAGTGCGCTCTTCCATAAGAGAGGAAACCATGTTGACACCAGCCTGTACATGCTTTCCCTGTTGTTATTTACTCACACAATAGATGCAAAGCACATGTCGAGTCCCCTATCCTGGTAAACAGGAAACGGACATTGGTTCACACATTACAACAACCAGGGAATCAAACTTTGTATGTATGATCTGTAATAATAAATCAAAATCCATGTCTACCATTTATTTCCCCTGGCCATGGTAACTGGAGAAGGTAAAATTAACTATTACGTGGTTTTCCATATTCTTTTTTCTTTTTCGTGAACCACTGGTGCAATATGCTCAGGCTGGAGGACTCGTCTTCAATTTTAAGCAATTTAGCCAAGTGATGAGTGTAATTTGTTTCCCCTGTCAGGTTGCCATTTGCATTTAAATTCATCATTACCAGCCATGTTTTGCAGATATTTCCCCAGATCGCAGGTGTCAGGACACTCAAGTGACCTGATGCAAACGCTCCATTACACGAGGTGCAGGATCATTCTTTTTCTTATGCAATCATTTAGACTCACCTGGCAGAACACCCCCCCCCCCACCCCTCCACAGACACACCCTGTTCATATATGTATGCAACATGTGAAACTCTGCAACTTCTCCAACAACGTCTTGCACGACTACTTGACTAGAGGTTCCCTAAGAGGAACAGAGCCACCCTTAACATTTTAACACATGCAGTATTACATGTAATGGAAGACTCCTCTGTCAAGTGTGCCATTGTTTGAATAATATAACAAATATGAGATGTTTAATCTAGACCACATTATTGTGAATTCATAAATTCAGGATCGCAGGGATCTAAAACCACTCCTGTGAGATAACTAGTATGGGTTTCATGTTCAGAGAGCATTCAAATATTGTGCACACATCAGGTACATCATTCTAGATGGTTGCTGTGGACATAAAATGCAGAAATATATACATACACATATAACTTATACCATTAGGGAATAAGTGCTCTCTTGTTGAGAGCTTGAGTTGCACTCTGCTACATTAATGCTGGTACTGGATATTGAATTAGGACCGTGTGCAGCACAGTCGTGCAGAGGTGCATGCTGGTTCCTTAACCTGTGGGCCAACTGATCGAAACATTCCTCTGTAATGCTTATCCAGCTTGTGGTCATTAAATATCTTGCAATCTTGCTTAGGTTTTCCTTATTGTTATCATAAAATTGAAACAACAAACACCTATAAACTCTGGAGCTGCTTCCCTTCACCATTTCCCCTGGAGTCTAATTGAATGGGCTGTTATAGAGGAAAAGTGCAGCCTCGATACTGCAACGGCCTTCCTGCAAACACAAACTTGAAAAGCACAGAGAGGTTCTCAGTCAGAATAATCTGCACCTCAACAAGCCGTGAGTAAGGAAATGTAGCTGGTTTATGAAGAAACAAATCCTTCCACATCCTGTGAGCCTGCTGCTGCCTGAGTCCTTGCCATCCATGCTCAACCATAAGCATTTATCTCCATTATTAATTCAGAAAGATTTTAATTAGAGCCACTGCACAATTCTGAAGGAGGAAAGAAAACCAAAGAGCCAGTTCAAAATGTGCATTTGACACACTCCTGGTCGTTAAGAAGAGACCAGAGATTAGATTTCCTAATACACACTTTTTCACAAGTAAATCGACGAGTTTATGTTTTGCTGCATAAGCCCTGAGCCAACAAATATATAAACCTTAATTATTTTTAGAGTAGATAACTTTTAGAATAAATTGAAATCTTTATCAATAAGAAATATATTTGGGAAGATGTGAATTGTTTTGGTATTGTATTTGAGTTTTCTGTCTTCAAACTCTCGTGATTCCAGCCCAAGACACAAAGTGTGACATCATATATAGATCTGTAAATGTCAGAGGACTTCTAAGAGTTTGTCCATCTAAAAATAACTGCACTGCAATGGTCCTGATCAATAGTGGCTTCATCAAAGAAACTTGAAAGATATGAGAATCTATTAATAGGTCTGAGACATGCCGGATATTTTTTTCTTTAGCATATTTCCAGTCAGAAACATTTGCATCAAGCAACCATTTATAGCAAAAGCTTAACAGTTTGATTTGGCAGACATGCTCTGCTGTTGTGGGAGAGCTCTGTGGATTCTGCTGAGCGATAATCCCCCATACATGAACATGAGTCTTAGTTATATCAACAGCACAAAAGACCAGGAGTTGGGTGGCGGAGGGAGCCGCTGCAGCATCGGCATGAGGTTATAATGTCTTCAGTGTACATCTGAATGAATATGATTGGAATGTTATCAGATACACAGTCAAATATTGAGATGCATGCTGCAAAGAGTTATTCAGCCAATTCGCCTGGAGTGCTCTGTCTGAACTCATGCTATGCTTCAACTGACAAATAGACGACACTTCTTCCATCATGTATTGTTACTTTGGCAAAGCTGGAAGGCTTGAAAAAGACACAGACGCACATGAAATGACATTACTGAAGTAAAAACATCATCCCTAAGTCATCCATGCAGCAGCTTCTTACAACCAAGCAAGATTTTGCTGTTAGACCACCTCTAGTGGCCGTAGTAAATATGATAAAGGAGAGAGTCAGATAGCGTAAATTGCTTTTCGTTTGCCGTGCTAGTCCTTTAAACTGGATGAATGAATTTTAACCCAAACCACAATCTCTCACTATTTCTAACCAAATGGTGTATGTTCCTAAACCTAACCAAACTGTGACGGTTCCACAACCTCAAACTTAAAAGTAATTTCTTATTACTACCATCACAATGAAAGTCCAGTAGCTGATGCATGCTACTGGTACACTCCTGTGGGTTATATGATTGTTATTGTCACGGCAATAAAGGTACAGTTGACCAAGTAGACCCCATACCCCATGGTCACGCCTGCTATTCATAACACAGTTACATCGAAAACATATCAGTTTAATACATTTAATAAGAATTGAGGATAAGACTTAATATATCTCAACCTCCATTTTTAGTAATGATATTATTTAGCAAAATATAAGTAATATGTAATAAAGAACACATTGCAGCCTATAATTTGTTGAATGTAAGTGTGTTGAATTGTCCCATTTGCACACCACAAAGCAGCCAATGCAGAATTTCCCCATTTAAAAATGCACAGGACAAATCGAATCCTATAGTTCAATGTAATTTTTCTTGCCTGTCTTTTTGCCAAGTAGTGACAAAACAAGTTGTGAACAGGCATGTGAAGGCAAATACCAGAGACCAAATTATCACATTTTCATGTGCTGAGGTGAGCTCACTGCGCGCAGTAATTACTTTTTCCAGGTTTCTGAAACCTCTCTTTATATGTGTCCTTTAGAATACCAATGTAAGAAAACAGATTTTGGTATTGACAGCTAATTTTAGAAGGCTCAGAGTGTGAATCCTGCAGAGACTTATGCAAAAAACTATTTAGTATTTTGTTTGTTGGAGAGGTTTGAGCTGTCTTCCATCTGCTGAAGTAATCAAACAGAGGGACTAATACATTGATTTAATGATGTTTAATTATCACCCTTTTTATCATGTGGCTACCTACAACTGCTGATTAAATAACCATGCCTCAGTTTAACAATAGGTACAACAGAATATTTATCCTCTGAATGTCTTCCAGACAATTCAATAATCACCTGTGAACTCCATATACACTCACACACACACGAGAATGGTAGAACTGAGACTTTGATGTCTAATGTAATTGATTTTTGGAGCCAGACTCACTGACAATGAATATGAGATTATGTAGACTGAGGAATTACCTATTTGATATTTTTCATCTAAATGCGATCTAATTTCATAGAAGGGATTATTTATAAACCTGGAAATATGTAAAGTAAAAGCTGCCTTGACACTACACCATTTATTCTCATTAACAACCAAATGTACTGGTTGTTCCTTTGTGTCACAGTCCATAGCATTTCTTTCTAAATGCACATTGGAGCAACATTTGCATACTGAGTTTAATAAAAGCTCATTAGTTTGCCTTCGTTACAGGAACGTCATACTTCCAGTCAGTTTCTCCGTAAAGAAGGAAACATTCGAAAATATAAATGTGAGCATACAACACTTAATTAAGCAACAACACAACACTGCTGAGCACTCACAAACATGACTCGCAAATAGACCAAAACAGTTTCTTCAACAGTTCTCCATCTCTGTATCTACAAGCATCGGGGTAAATAAATGAGCAGCAGAGTCTGGACTGCATAACATAACAGGGTAAAATGTATTCTATTGTGTTCAGATAAGACACTGCAGTATAGTACATGGAAATAATACTTTCATGACCATAACAGCTGTGCATGCACCAATGGGTTACTGACATTTCTTCCTGGATTTATCTTGTTTGTAGTTCTCTTAGAATCATTTCTCATTCTTTTTCTCACACTTTTTACCAACCCCTCCCTTGACAAGTTGCTGGAAACTCATCAAAACTCCTGACTGCTGTCGAGCCCCATCTATCACAGATCCCGCTGGTCTCTGCAAAGCTGCCAGGTAAGAGTGCTGGGTGTGGAGGCTGTGAGATGGGTCAGAGGTTCACAAGGTTTAACAAGAAGTATGTAAGAGCTGAGAGGTGGGAGAAGGCAGCGGCAAAAAAGGACCACAGGTGATTTTTCTTCTTTCATTTGTCTCTGTGTGTGTGTGTGTGTGTGTGTGTGTGTGTGTGTGTGCGTGTGTGTCTTTGGTGCCTCTCTGGTTTGTAATGTCGAAAGTCATTGAGTGCATGTTACCTCTGCACTGAGGATTGTGTTAAAAGCAAGCCAGATGACACAAAGGTCCAACTCGGTCAGTCTATAAATGACAGCAAAGGATTTTCCAAAACGTGTGTTTTTGTGTGTGGGTGTGAGAATGGGGTACGGACTTTCTCCTGAGTTTTCCTTTAACACGTGAACAACGCCGCGGAAGATTCTCCACCCAGATGTGTTCACAAGTGCAACAAATCCTCTAGAAGATTCAGGTGATTGGTGCAGCAGGAAGAAGCAGGAATTAATGTTCGGATTCTGCTGCAGAGATAATGAGATTTAGATTACATCACACTGAAGTCAGCCTTTATCTCTTCAAATTCGTTTGACGTCTCCGTCTGTGTTTTATACGTGCATGGCACCGGCTTTTCATATGGAGATATTTGTTTTATTTCATTTTTTTCATTTGTGTTACTGTCATGTCATCAACCTCTCTGCTCACTGTGAATCTGAGGGGGTATCTCCTGCTGTGTCTTCACATCGGCTCCTCTGGACTTTCTGTGGGTCTACTAGTAGGCAGCCAGTGGGAGAAAGTCCACAGAAACTTTTTAGAAAAGTTTAGTGCATGTCTGAAAGCAGCTGTAAAGTATGTTATAAGAGATTCTGAATTTCGAAAATCTAAATGACAAAGCTGCATTGCTAGAATTCAACTCTACACATTCCAGTCAATCAATCCAGTGAGAAACCTCTCCATTACACATAACCCAACGTCTAATGATTTTTTTTAAATTTATCAATTGAATATTTTCAGACTTTTCCATGGGATCAATGTGTGACCTCCATAGATAGTTAAAGTTTCAGATTCACACAGCACAAATGGATGGACATGATAATTAATGGAAACAGCTGATCACAGGTCTTCTCACCTGTGTGAATTCCATCACACTGGTCAGTGCGTCTGACTCAGTCATGGAATAAATGAGTAGAACAAGTAATTCTATTAGTGATGATCAGCAATTATTACTTTATCTAATTAGTGCCCCTGTGCTGCTGCAGCGTGCACCTAGATGACACCTCAGAGATAAGAGTTTGTGTGTCTGTCTGCGGCAGAAGTTGCAGTCATTGCAGGAATAATGCTGTGCTATTACAGCAAAGACCCTGTTTTCTGCAGTGCACTGATCTATATTTACGGTTGATGCTGAATCACTGAGCCCTTGTGGCATGGTCGGAAGCACACTGTTTGTATCTGCAATCTTCTCTAATCATTGGTTCTTGAGAGCAGAGCTACAGATCTGCCACTCAAATACTCACTACCCCCCCCCCCCCCCCCCCCAAAACTGTCACCCCCCCTTCAAAGAGCCTCCCGTCTCTTCCCCTGAGACTTGGCAATCCACTGAAAGATCCCTTGGGTGTTGCAAATGAACCCTGCTGTTACCCCAAATGCAAAAGAGCCTGCGGCTATAGAAGTGAATCACTCTTTGAATCCAGCATCTCATCCCTTTTCTTTGTGTTATGTTTTACCCCCCCCTCTATTTTTGGATACTAATTAGGCTCAAGAGGTACAGCAGTTATTATACATAGGAGCTTCTCTTTTTTTTAAATCGCTTTTCTTTTCTTTTTTGAAAATGGTAACTGGGATGGAAGAGAGGGAGTGGAAAAAAAGTCAAACATCCAAATCCTATCTGATAATATTTAGAAGTTTTGTAATTCCCCAGAAATCGAGACGCTGTTTTTTTTCTGTTTGGTTAAATAAATAAATTACAGACACTAACTGCAAGTGACTTTCAACATAAAACGTGAAATGTTTGACTTTCAAGTTATCTCTCACAAACTTTCAAACTCCAAGAATATATAAATAATAAAAAATATGAGTAAAAGTTCACTTTGACAGCTAAAAATCAAGGTCAGAAATCACAACCTTCAGGATGCATCCAAGAGCTAATGTTTATTTAAATGATGGTAATGAAGTCATATCATCTAACGAAAGCCAACATGTGTGATCATAGAGCCATATTCTATATTTTATAAAGATCCCATATTATCCAGTCACTATACTTTTACGGGTGGCACGGACATTTAAATCAGACTAAATCTGCAGCTTGATGTTTCTGCAACATTTCCAACCTCCTTCTTTCTCCCTGCTCAGTTTGGGATATGACATCCTTTTATCCACTATACAAATATTCTCTTTGCTCAAAATTAAAGATGGAAAATGCAGGAGCAGTTTAACAAGCCCACATGCAGTAAACTTTGCTGAGTTACAGGGAGTGCTGACTGGCTCCCAGCAAACATTCTGAGTGAATAAGAGATTGCTGAAAAGGCTTTATAAGCCTGTTTCCTTCAGATGGGCCAAATAGTCATTGTGGTCAGAAAATGACACAGCGCAGTGACTCAGGAGGTTGAGCTGTTTTTCCGCTAATGGGTGTTTCGATCCCCTGTTTCTCCTGTCAACATGTGTGTCCTTCCGTAGGACACTGAACCCCACCGACCATCCCCCACTGGCAGTGTGTGAATGGGATCTATGATAGAGAAACACCATTTACCCTTTGTCTACAGGCTGGACACTGCAGCGGCTACAGGTGTACTGCCTGCTATGGAAGCACAGCACATCAACAGGACTGATCTTCTCTCCACAGACCTAAGCAGAGTGAAAACCCAGAGGATCACCACAGCCCCGAGCCAGACAGTTTAGTATTTTGGTGTGCGGTGAACAGACTGAGCTACAAGGCTCCTGACACTGAACACTTAACCCACTGTGTCAAGCCAACACAGCTATCACCTATGCTGTAGTCAGTTTGGCACTTACCAAGCTGAACGGCTGTGCTCTCTACAGAACCACCATCTACCTACTAATTCCACAAAAGCCTGTCAGTCTGAGTGTTAATGTGCCTTTACTCAGCTTATTTTAAGTCCTCTGATAAATTACAGCAGTGGTCTGTAACTGGGACAAACCACAGATCAACATCGCCGCCAGATCATTCTGACATCATATTAACACCGTATCGGCCTGACACAGACATTCACGTGTGTCTCCAAATTGATCTCCATCCTGGAAACAACATTCATAGAATCACTTCCTGCTCTTCAAAGTGAAATCATGATATTTATTTTGAAAAGTTGTGCTCTAAACATTCTGTCAATTACTTATGAAATAATATAACAGCAGTTTAGTAAATCAATCAGACCTATAAGCCACATAAAGCATATTCAGTTACATTTTAAGAAAACCATTGACTGTAAACTCTTCCTTGCATATAAACCAGGTTCACTCTGCGCCATAGACTGTGTGAAAGCTCTGCACACAACGTCCAGCAAACAAACAAAGTGACAGTATATATGTATGTAGAGCTGTTTGATGAGGACTCATTATAGACAAGGAATTATTCTGAAGTGGCTCTGGACCATTGACACAGGTCAAGCAAACAGCCCATTCAAAACAGACCTCGCCAGCGAGCTAGTTCTGGCAGGCAACACGAGCCGCGCTGCGCCAGTCATGTTACATACATCATGTGAAATACATCATGTGAAATACATCATGTGACATACCTCACTCTCCACAACCATCTATAATACACACCCACCTTATCAGGTGGTCTACTTAACCAGAGAGACATTTCCCATCAACCCCTATTGCTCGCACTGCTATTAGTATTGCCACCTGTTACTTTAGCCCCTCCACCACCCCAGCATCCACCTGTAGGCTCCAATTGGGGGGGTTACAAGTTTTTGCTCTTCACTCCCATCATTCCTGTGTAATCATATGGGGGAGTGATTAAGGTGGAGCCTAGATGCCAAACACTAAATCTGTTGTTATAAATATATAACATGCTCGAACGTGAGTTGTCTGACTGAACTCCAGTTGTATCCATGTATCATCTACCTAAGGAAACCACAGCTTTTACAGGCGGCTTTGACCTTTTACAGTTTCAAAGAGTCTGTACAATTTGAGGGTGTATACATTCAAGCTTGTAACAAGCAGTAGTCTGTCAAGTCAACTTGTGTATATAATAACAGTAGTACAGTGGTCTCTGGGGCTACCAGAAGTAAGAATCAGTGTGGTGTTAATGTGCCGACGAGTATTTCCCTCTTGAACAAACTGTGAAACAAAAATGGCTGAATCTCGGTGTGAGAATGTTCCGCACCTTATAAAATGTAGGGCACTTTTTATGACAGGTTATGTCATATGCTTACTGTGTGATGTGTGGTGTCTGGGCTGTTTTTGTCGGTGTTGGAGGTTTTATTGTTGTACAGACAGTTTCGTGGAAACAATTCTGTCATGGTTTTGTTGTAATTGTATGAAGTTGTTCTGGTCTTGATTTGGCCCAAAACAATTGACACCCAGGTACAAAAGACAACGGGATCAATACAATCAAGCAACTCAGACTACAGAAGCAATTTGCTTAGAGATGGGCTATGACCCGAACACTCCTGTGGACTCATGGGATGTATAAACTACAAAGGAATTTAAGGCTAATGACATTATTTTCACTCCTGTATCCTTTTATTATCTTCAAAGTTTAGAAGTGGCCTCCAGAAAAAAGTTTGAAAATACATGGGCCTGCCCTGAACACTAATCACTATGTGCATACAGCACACTCAGGTGATAATGCAGGAGTATCAGCAGGGTGTTCAGCCTCATATGACCCACCCCCACTGTTATGCAGGCCACACATTACCATGAACAATAATAATCTATAAATCATGCACTGCCTCTGCTGTGCATGTTGGTAAAACCTGTGTCGTGTCCAATAATGAGCAGTGTGTTTGATATCTGCTCTGAAATTGATCTAATCAAGGATCAGGAATGGGAATAAATATGTTTTTATTCAAACCAAATCCATCATCGGTTTTGCTAACGGATTAACGCTTCCCAATCATATTCATGTCTGGAAATAAAGTCTATAGGTTTTTGGCAACACTGTAACAGTTGTACGATATCTAAGAGTAATGGAGAAACAGAGCATGACAAACACATGCATGTGTCTCCTTTGCAAAAGCTTGTTTTTCCATGACTTTCCTAGGTCAAAGAAGAAATCTGCCAAATTCTCTTTTTGTGTGACACATAGTTATCTTTACCCTCGATGTTGGGTGGCAGTGACAGCCACTCATTAAAATTCACTTACAGTGCTCCAGAGTGGGACCATTTTTGGTACATACAACTAAAAATCTGTGAAGTGCGACTAAACATTTTTCTTGGTCGCACCAGTGCGCCTCGCTTTTAGCTGGTCTGTCTCTGCATTTGAGCAAGTTGTGTTACGCATACACGTCTGTACCTCAATCTTAGTGAGGACACTCATTGACACAACACATTCCCTAGCCCCTTACACAAACCCTAACCATCCTAACTAAATTCCTAACCCTAACCTAAACCTAATTCCAATCTTAACCCTAACATCAAGCCTTAACTCTCAGACAGCCTTTGAAAAAATGTCCTCACACTGTAGGGTCAATGCTTAACATGGTCCTCATGAAGGTATGAGTACAGGAACACACACACACACACACATTAATTTAGGTTATCTTCATATTTTTAATTCCAATTAAATTGTCAGGCATAATTAGCCTTGTACAATGAAATATCCTTAACGAAATAGATATTCAAACACATCACAACCAATCGAATCCAGCCCTAGTTAAGAAATTACCATTGCATATGGGAACTATCGAAAAAAGGTATAATATGTGTATCATTGCGGTGACAGAAGGCACAGAGAAAATTTGTTGGTGAACCACAAAATTATGAAAATTAGGAAAAAGTTAGGTGCACCAGTGCTACCAATGTAAAAAGTTAGTCCGGAGCCCAGACTTAGTATCCATGGAATTTAAGCCCTTGTTAAGTAGAAAGATGTTTTCAGCATGTAAGAAATAACCATTTTGCAAACTAATTAAACAAATTACCTTCATTTATAGAAGCTTAAATATCAAACTTTAATTTAACTATGGGATTTTATCTTTTCTAAAAGCATGTGTTTCAGGTCAGGTCTCATATGTGAGAGGAGGGTGAAGGATGCCCCAGACATTCCAACTGACACTATCAAATAACATAATGGAAAGCGAGCAATAATTACTAATATTCACTCCTGGGACAAATTTGAAATTCATGCACATCTGGAGCTGTGACCTGAGATGATATGCCTCCATATGTTGTGTGCAGCATAGTCTCAGCACAATAAGTGGCATGCAGCAAGGTTAAAACAAAGAGATCAGTACAGGCTGGGGACTGGGTGGCTGATAAATTGGTTAACCTTTAAACCTTTTGATAAAAATGAGGAAATTATATTTAAAAACAGAGAACAGAAGATGAAAAATGCATTTCATCTGGATATGACAGACCTGAAAACAGCCAACATCATCCACAGTTGATACTTAGAAAATGTGAATGTTTCTGAAATGTATCTTAAAATAACTTGCACACTTACCAAAATAAAATATTACTGACAAGAACGCTCATTTTACTTATGTATATCATGTGTTACTGTGTATCCTACTGTTTGGATATGCCGTGACAGGAACTGCATTGGGGATGATCACTTAATGTATCAACAGCAGCACACAATAACAGACACATTAATCAACAACCAATAGGTGAAGTTTGTGGTTGTGATTAAAGACCTTAAAAAAAAGTCATAATTGCATTCATGCATTCAGTGATAAGGAGCCACAGACCATGTGTTGTATAAGTCTTCGTCTTGATCACACTTTGGTGGTAGATTTATCTGTCTTTGCAGAGATTCCGTACTGCTCTATTTCTCACAAACAGTTTGCTCATTATTGCTTTGATAGCATTTCAAGTTGGTCTCTGGACGTTACAGTTAAGGGCAAAATGTCAAAAAGGTTCTCTGGAGCTACTTATTTACATTATTGTAACTTATCTTAGCTTAATTTAGAGCACATCCCTTTTTTACTAGAGCCTCACCGCTAGGAAGGTTTCCCATATTATTTAGACTAATGTGTGACGGAAATGTTCTCACCTATTGTTTTAGTATTAACTAACTAAAATAAGTGAAACAACCACATTTAGTGGTTTTCTTAAGGTTCCTTCCTTGAGTTTCTTAAGTCATTAATTACTGACAAGAGTGCATAGGAGGGAAAAAGCAGCAGCAGCCGCCTTTCAAACTGAGCTGACTTTGAAGTTTGTCATTACATTGACGTTACGCACAGCGTGTCACTACATGAAAGCAAACTGGGATGTAAGGCCAGATATTCCAGTGTTTTGTACGAAGGAAAGAGATGTGGAATGAGTCAACAACTTACGCCTGCACAGTAATGAGTCTTATCATCCTTCAATGTCAAGCCTTCAGTTTCAAGTCGATGCTGTTGGTGCTGCCATCACTGCAAATGTGTGATCAGTACTGTAGCTGTTGTTATTATGTGCTTTTGGAAAAGCAAACGTGTTTGACAAAAAGATCCGTCTTGCAGCCGAGTTGAAAGGTCTTTCATACAAAGACAAAGGTTTGGGGCCAAAGAATAGTTAGACTACCAAGTCCTGAAAGAGTAAGGATGTCACATTCTTGTTATTTGATGTAACTGTTACTATTTAATATTTGATATTCAACACTGAGTGCAGCAGTGATGCACTGACTGAAGCAGACTATCTAACCCTTTTACATCTTTGAAAAACTTCCTTCTGAAACATTTCCAGGGCTTGTGACAGTCAATGAGACATTTCCCTTGTAAGCGCCATTAGACTGCGCTTCACTGCATATGTGTTTAATGATCTCAAAGATTTATTCTATTGCTGGCTTTGCATCTTTTGCAATGCTTTAATGCTGCTGTAGTAAGTGCTACTTCTGTCCTGACACAGAGGACACAGCTGAGATAGCCTCTGTGTAAAGCTTCTGCGCCTGGGCTTGACCTACATCTTATCATTTTAAGTTGTAAGCATTATAATAATTTAAAGTACGATTCAGTTATGCCTGAGAGTCAACATGTGAAGGATTGATCATAAACATATATACAGCATGGCGTCCTCTGCCCTTCTGGCAGGGGTCTGACTGTTTCTGCAACCTTTTCAACAGAGAATGCATTTTTCTATCAATTCAATAAGACATTTTTTTTAAACATTCAACCTTTTAATAGTTACACTTTCATGAAAAGGTGTTTCACATGGGAAGTATCTTCTCACCTGCCATTCATCTCCTATAAATGCAAAGTGCATATTTGTAGTGCAGGTCCAACCAGCCTGGCAGGCGAGACATCTGTTTTACATCTGTTTAGATTTACACCTGCAGCTCCTGCTCTAGAACAAACCATCCAGCCACAATGCCGTAAACCAAACAATTATTTTAATAAAGCTCACTGAATTTTGAACTACATGTATACATTTTACGAAAGAACTGGTGCTGTGAAGCCAAACGCTCTGGGCCCAGCATACTGCAGGGGCACCTCATGACCAGGGGAAATAAATAAATGATCTAACAGAATAAACAAATAAATTAATAAAATATATTCACACGTACGGATTGCTGAGGCAGAAACAACCTCCATGTTTTAGCGGATTATGTTCACTTGTATTTCCTTGTGCACCGACCTGGTTGTCAGTGGCTTGCACTCACAGCTCAAACTTTACACATACCTGGAACACCTAGACACTTTCATAAAGGATTTAAGTTATTCATAATTAGTTGTATATGATTTAAGAACTATGCACTTTTTTGATTAATAAAGGCTTTAATTTGTTTGAATAGATTTGATTTTGTTTAATGGACTGAGGCTCCAAGCAATAGAACTTTACCTAACAAAACAAGTCTTAGCAACATTTCAGGTATGGCTTATCTGTCAGTCACCTTTTTTGTGCAAAACATGCAAATTAACTCTACATGAACTGAAAATAAAGACAATATTTTTAGCGGATCCTTGATGTGGGGAGGGGGGGGGGTCTGAGCCTCTGCTTCCCAAACACTGCATGTATATAATTAAGGAGGTTGTGTTTATGTATTTAAACATTTAGAGACCACACGTTCCGCAGGGGAACCATGTGAATTGATGAAATGACAGTGGCACACAAAAGTATTCCGTGAGAGAGGAGCAGAGGAGATATCAAATTTTTAATCTTCTAAAATATGTAGCCTTTTTGAAAGAGCATCTAAGTATGTAAGCAAGCATGTAAGCTGCCACTTGACTTAATCCAACGTCTCGCAACCAAATACCACAGATGATGAGTACAAGCGACCCTTCGTCCACGCAGTGAAAGATAGAAGCTTGTTGCCTGTAGAAATCTCTTTTCCTCTCTCCTTTTGACAGATTAATGGAAAAGAGCAAAACCAAAAAGAGTGATGAAAGTGAAAGTGATTCCACCACCCTCCTCCACCAATCCACCACAGCTCCACTTCCGACTTTCACAAATTTAAGAGCCTTAAGCATTCACAGCTAAGGTTGAGCTCACATCTGTGCTGGCATTTCAAAGTGAATCAGAAGTGTCATGGTGCATCTGAGGATTGAGGGAGAGGAAGATCCAATGCTGACATGGACTGAATCAAAGTTAGGTGTTATCTTCAACAGGGTGGCATGAGATGCACTGTATAGGATGAAAACTGACATTTCAATTGGATCAAATCCTATCATGTCACATTCCCAACCCTAAGCTCTTTAGAAGAGTGTGATGGAATGTGTTTTGCAAAGTTTTAGACAGGGTTTTAAACTGCACAGTTTTAGTATTCACTTTCAATCGTTCTTTTCTTAGTTTTCTGTTGGTTGTAGTTTTAGTAAATGTAATATAGGTCTGTATGACTTTTTTATGTTTAACTGATAATATCTATTGTATATTCCATCCATCTGTCCGTCCATTGGACGATCTAATTTATGAGTCACTGACTTATTATTGTATATATATTATTAATTATTGTATGTATATATAATTATTTATAGTCTGTCTGTCTGTCTGTCTGTCTGTCTGTCTGTCTGTCTGTCTGTCTGTCTGTCTGTCTGTCTGTCTGTCTGTCTGTCTGTCTGTCTGTCTGTCTGTCTGTCTGTCTGTCTGTCTGTCTGTCTGTCTGTCTGTCTGTCTGTCTGTCTGTCTGTCTGTCTGTCCGTCTCTCTGTCTGTCATTCTGTCTGTCATTCTGTCTGTCAGTCAGTCAGTCAGTCAGTCAGTCAGTCAGTCAGTCAGTCTGTCTGTCTGTCTGTCTGTCTGTCTGTCTGTCTGTCTGTCTGTCTGTCTGTCTGTCTGTCTGTCTGTCTGTCTGTCTGTCTGTCTGTCTGTCTGTCTGTCTGTCTGTCTGTCTGTCTGTCTGTCTGTCTGTCTGTCTGTCTGTCCGTCTCTCTGTCTGTCATTCTGTCTGTCAGTCAGTCAGTCAGTCAGTCAGTCAGTCAGTCAGTCAGTCAGTCAGTCAGTCAGTCAGTCAGTCAGTCAGTCAGTCAGTCAGTCAGTCAGTCAGTCAGTCAGTCAGTCAGTCAGTCAGTCAGTCAGTCAGTCAGTCAGTCAGTCTGTCTGTCTGTCTGTCTGTCTGTCTGTCTGTCTGTCTGTCTGTCTGTCTGTCTGTCTGTCTGTCTGTCTGTCTGTCTGTCTGTCTGTCTGTCTGTCTGTCTGTCTGTCTGTCTGTCTGTCTGTCTGTCTGTCTGTCTGTCTGTCTGTCTGTCTGTCTGTCTGTCTGTCTGTCTGTCTGTCTGTCTGTCTGTCTGTCTGTCTGTCTGTCTGTCTGTCTGTCTGTCTGTCTGTCTGTCTGTCCGTCTCTCTGTCTGTCATTCTGTCTGTCAGTCTGTCTGTCTGTCTGTCTGTCTATCTATCTGCTGTTGGAGATTGGACACCTACGATCATTGTCATATTTACAGAGAACAGCCCACATATGAAGCAAGTAAAAACATTGCCTATTAGTTTTCCTTTTGAAGGGGCCAACATCCAATTGGATGTTAGTTGGGTTTCATTATGTTGGTTCTTGTCATGACACTTCAGGTACCAGAGCACAGTGTGACACTGGGTTTGGACTTGGCAAATCTCTGTCTTGTCTTTATGTCATTAAGAAGCAGGCTAACATTCCTCAAAGAAACACCAAAAGGAATGTATAATCTCCTGCAAACTTCTTCTTCTTTCATCCCAGCTTCAGTCTGTTTGAAAGAAAATTTCTAACAATACTTTCTAGTCTTTCTTCTCTGTTCCATTCTCTTTGAGCGGATGTTTTTGCCTCCAGTCTTAACACAGCCACAGCCATTTCATCTGACCTCAAATGTAAGTCCTGAAATACTCACAAATAAGAAAGAGGTCTAAAAACATGAATAAGGACTGATGTGCAGAAATTCATATTTCCCTTTATAGTTATTAGTTATCTTTCATAATGCTAACCATAACAAGATAAGTTAGCCCTCATATGGCACAACATATATATTATCATAGAACTTCAGACAAAAAATTGTTTCATTCACACAGGTTAGATAAAAAAAAAGTGTCCTGTTCTGTTGATCAATCAAAATCTGTACAAAAGCACAAGGCTATAGCTTTTCAGCATAAGGGTGGGGACACACTGTGTTGTATACGTAAAGTAGAGTGACTTTTGTTCTCATCAGCACCTACAGTATGTAAACAGGTTGGAGATCAAACTGAAATGTCTCGCTAAAGTTTCATGTGTAGGGGGAAAAGCATTAGTTCTGTCTGCTCTCTCTTTCTTTCTCTCCCTCTCTTCCTCTCGCTGAAAAAGGGTAAATACTAGGGTTGCACGATATCAGGAAAACATGCAATGTGCGATAGCGCTGTTGAATGTTGCGAAGACGATGTGGCGATAAATAAACAAATAAGAACACTTGTCAAAGTCTTTCTGCTTTGGTTTCACTGCTTACATAGACCCCATACAGGGAGTGGCCTTTGGAGACACTGAAACAAATTAAATGCATTATTTCCATTTCAACTAAATGCATTTTATTGAAAAAATACCACCAGGATACTGATGGAGGGACCACGGACAGCTCCAACTCCCAAAACGAGAGGGGGCACAGCCTAGCCACAGCGTCACCCCCTCATGGGCAGGCACCCAAGGAGCCATGCACAGCTCCACTAAGTCTGCCTACAGTGTCAATTTGGGGACTTTCATACATGTTGGACAGTAAACAAATTATTTTACAGTTTTTACTGGCTCTGTCAATAATTTACTGCTCCTCTCTGTGACTATATCATTTGTGCTATGCACTGCCAACCGAATCAAGCCACACTGAGTGCACTGTAATCTCCTCCTGCTCTACATACATTGAATACGTTTACAAATTCTGTTGTTTTTACCCAGTCTGAGTTTACACATGTGTCTGATGCCACTGTTTGTGTGTGTGTGTGTGTGTTTCTGTGTGTAGGCAATAGAAGGAAGAGAGTGGTTGGGACTATTGCGTGTGCTGCTCTGAAGAAATATTTAACTCATCAAGCATTATGTGATGATCCCTGTTGATATTGAGAGAGAGAGAAAAGTGAGCACCCGAGTCTGTGTGTGTGTGCACTGTTACCTTTCCCTCCGGTTCTGAGACTATAAAAAAGAGGCTACACAAATCTTTTATAGTAATCATCTGCCTTAAGACATCAATTTGGCCTGGGACAAACGTGATGACCAGCAGTTTCCACTCTACTAGAATATTGTCAGGAGACAGAGGTGGCAAGAAATTATACAGAAGTGGCTCGCACTTCTCTCTGCAGGAGAAACCCTGGACAGGCCCGTCAATGATCTAAATAGCTTTAGTTTATTATCTAGGACAGCAGGGTGCCATCTGATTGGCCATATATATTGACGTGCTGAACGTGAACACATGGCACATACAACACTATTTATGTAGTTCAAGCAGTCTTTTATGTATATGCCAAATGTTGACATCCCAACAATTGTAACTCATCATCATTGTGTGTCCTAGGCCACCTGACAAACTATCACTACTGATCCTTAATACATCCTTCCCAAAGTCAACCTGGCTTTCTACATCAAGATTAAACAGTCAACTCAGAAAATAATCGTATTTCAATTGTTGGCTCGTCTGTGTAACATTTTAAAGTCTCTTTGCAGCCTATAGGAACAAGACTGCAATAACAGTGAAGGAACACAAGAAGCAGTTCTCCAGAACTGGAATATTTAATGATACTTTGACGCCCCCAGCTAGCAACAATGATCTATGAATTCAATATGCTCAGTTAATTCCCTCAGCCAAACCCCAGTGGATAAGGGAGGAGGCATATGCACTTACATTTATTTGTTCAGTGAAGTGCCACCCTGACACAGGACTGTAGAAAGCAAACAGCCAGAAAGACAAAAAGTCATTAGCCAGTTATTAATGCCATGATAACCATCTGTGTTGTGGGAATATATTATCTAATCCACACTAGAGTTTAGTGCTGGTTCCCTCCAGAGAACAAAACAGTCTCTGCTCTCATTCTGCACAGGCTTTCTTCTCGGGCTGATATATAGGAACAGATAAACTTTAAATAATCTTTTTAAGGCAGACCAGATTTATTTGATCTTATTTAGCCTAACAGTTCATGATTCTTCCTCTGAGTGCATGGCTGATTTTATTATTATTTTTCCATTAGTCTAAAGACAGTCCTAACGAGGGAAATGTCCTGCTTCAGTGTATTCACTGCTACATCAAAACTGTTAAAAGCTGAGAAATGTACCCTTGTACATAAGAATGTACATACAAAATAAAATTCCTGAAAGTGGAAGTGATTGCATTAAACCTGCTTCACAGAACAGATGTATTGGATCCAGTGCTTGTGTATAATACATAAATGCCAGTTCAAATGTTATACTATAATAAGCATTTGATCCTTAAAAGTCAGAAACAATCAGAGTGAACCTGTCATAACCAGGAGGACATGCAGGTAAGAAGGACAGAATGGTGCCGAAACAGCCCAACACACAAAAACCGAACAAAACATCATTGGCCAAATAAATTACATTACACGTACAATAGTGCCAAGCGTCAGCGAGTCTGGAGTGGGGGATTTTAATGTTGCTGAAGTGCGTCGCCTGCTGTACTGAGGACTGTTTCACTATCTCCATAATGGGAAGGTAAGGGCCTATGGCATTTGATATGCAGGCGAAGGTGAACAAGAGCAGAATAACCTGACACAGACTGTCCTCCAGACCTCAGCAGCTTTAAAGCTAATTATTTCCCTGACTAATAGTTGGAGAATTACTTTTTGAAACACGACGAGAAATGAGCTCACCTCTAGAGGAACATTCTGGGTTAAGAAACAACATCTGCCTCCTAATTTCATAATTCCAACACTTTTTATGTGTCAATGGCAAATATGATGCATTGCAATTTGCGTTGTTGCAAATGCGCAGAAAAATAAAATGCATGAAGGCTAAAGATTGCGTTACGCATTTGACCTCATGAGTACAACGCTCACTGAGGCTCCTCACGTATCCAGCTATGAACAATTAAAGCTAGCCTGCTTCTCAAAAATGCAGCTGTGAAAAATATTGAACAAACAGTTGTAACTGTTGATGAGTTCTAAATCTCTGTTCATAGGAGACAGGGATTTTCAAATCCTTGCATCTGTGAGTTGCAGCTGGGAGGTATTATGAGCATCTCTTGAATATATCAACACTGAACAACAGAGGCGTCTCGGGCCACACGCTCCTCCTTTTTATCCGCCACGCTTGCATTAATCCAACTATAATCCTAAACTTAAAGTTTAAACTCCAATGTCCTTCTCTGCAGGATTCCACCAAGGAAGACCATTATACTCCTCTTTGTTCACTTAAGCTCTGCTTAATGTGAATCGATGGCCACCCTTAAATGAAAAAGTTGCAGGCTGCTCTTTTCTGAAATCCTTAGAGATCCTTCAAAGTAATTTCATGTACAGGCTTTACTTTGAAGGCAGCCAAGAAGACGATTTTGTGAAGTTGTGTGTATATATTGGAAGGGGCCGACGCATAGAGCCTTGAATGTGAGTGACACCAAGTTTAAACGTAAAATAAAATAAATAAATCCAAGTCAACACAAGCAGTACTCTAAACAGGTTCCATTGAAAATGCTGAATAAATGGGGAAATGAAAGACAAATTGTTGAAACTTTCGGTTCCAATGCCACCTTTGAAAAGTCACATGTGCTGGATGGTTTGCGTTGCAGACTGTCAGATTACAATGTTTTCCCCGTGTGGCACCTGGTCTTCACTGTCCCAATTTGTCAGTGTTTTGAAAGGAAGAGGCATATTTTACAGGAGGTCTGCTATCTTGTTGAAATTAGATTTTTCTTTTCTCTGTGGGATTCTACACCCGCTGAAATAATTAAATTTTTTCTAGGGCACTGATGTATATATATATTTTTTTTCTTTGCAAAGGAAAGGCAGAGACTTCCCCCAAGAAAAGGGAGCAGAGTGGAAACTCAGGGGGTCCAGGGGTCACATTGGCATTAATTTACCCTTTCAGTACTGCAGGGTATGATGAATCCAGCCATGCTCACAGCTGTGGAAACCTAGATTTCTTTGCTGAAAAACCTTTTCAAGCTGCTCTAGTAATTCTTGTAAAATATGCATCATCATCCAGAAGTATAATCTGTGGCTGCAACATTGTTGTTGAAACATTGTGGAAGACCATATTTGCATTTTGTCATTTCCATCCAAGATACAATACTGTCCGTGTGCTGTTGTCCCTGTTGTTTTCTTCATCCCTTTAGATTTACATTTTCTATTTTCTTTTTTAATTTGGTCCACGTAAAATGTTGCTATAGGCCTACTGGACCTATCATCTAGCTACCAAAGTAAAATGACTGGTATAATTCATCCAATCATCATATGACAATTTAACTTCTGTTTCTTATATTTGGGTCTCTGAGTTGGCCTCAACCCATTATTTAGAGGCTGCCCTGTTCTGAAAACATGTGATTCAGTGACCTGTTCAAGTCTCCCATAAATTCATTAATATTCCAATGTTCCCCACCTCTGCACAGAGGAGCACACATCTGTTCATTAGAAAGGAAGGATCTGACAGTGTGTGCAAGGATCTCAGCATGTCTTAAGAGTCCTCCACTCTTCAGTAGCTCAACCAGCTGCAGGAGAGCGTCAGCACTAGGCTAAAGAGCAGAATAGTCACTCCTAAATTCCCCATCAGCCCCTGAGCCCTGCCTCAACAGGTTCTTACCCTCAAAACGTGCTGCCTATCTCTACCACTGGCAGCCCTAAACATCATGCAAACAGCAGCCGGCCTCTGTTAAAGGAGTTTGAATATGAATAGCTCAGCTAGCCTTCTGCACCATAACATTCACACGGCTTCACTCCTTAGAGACACACACCCCTTCTCATACTGCTTTTTTAAATACTTAATACACAACTTCACACAAGGGATATCAGCCACTCTAATCTCCACCAGATATATATCTAAAAGCTGCTGCTTATACCATTAAGACAGGTAAGGTAACATTAATTAAGCTTTGCAATAATGTGACACTAAAGCTTGACAAATTCTGAATTGATAGTATTTGTCTCTTATTTTTTAGACCATTCCTTTTATGAACGTCCGTATTTAAAAACAATTTTAAAATATTCACAAAATAATAGCTGTCATTCCTCACATGCATGCTTGTGTCCTCAGCTTGTTGTGGTGCAGCAGACGCCCTAGCAAACAGGTACGCTATGTTCACAGTCAAGTGAGGAAGTGGAAAACATCCATTCTTAAAGTGTGGTTGTTGAACTTCAAGGTTTGTCATAGTTCTGAGGCAGCTTTTCCTTGCTAGTCATTTGAATAGAAAGTGTTAAATGTACTTCTTGCAGCAACTACATTACATTACATGCCATTTAGCTGATGCTTTTATCCAAAACAACTTCAAACTAGTAACGGAACTTTGCCTAAGGTCACTTTGGCATGGGCTGGGATTCAAGCCACTGACCTTCTGGTTGGAGGACAACCGCCCTACTTCTCAGCCACAGCCACCCCTGTGCAACTTGCACATTTATACAAGCAGGCATGATGTCCATTGTAATGGATAATCTTTAAAAAATATTTTTTCAAGTTAATTCACATATGGAACAGGAAAAATTCTTGAAGTGACATAATTATATGCAATATTTAGGTATGTGTGGAAAACTCAAATTACTGATATACAGGCTAAATGTCACAGTGATTGACAGTAAGTGGCATTTGTTGAGGTTTTGTTGGGGACAATGCGCCACTGTGAAGCCTTACCTTTCATTCTACGGCAAGTCTGGAGTGAATGTTTTACATTATGCATCAGAGGTCATTTAGCAATCCACCTGTGGTGTGGATCAATATGTCATTTTCTTGTAAGATTAATGTCTGTATTATGCCACACTGCTCCTAGCCTTAAGGTCTCCATTAAAAGGTCTGTGATGAATGCTTATAAGTAAGAAGGTATGTGTTGTGAAATTCAAGAGGAGAAATCCCAATAAATCCAATTAAATGTATATATTATTATTCAAATTGCAGTCCAATTTATCTGATATCTATCATGGTCACTGACATTGGGCTGTACAGTATTGCCCGAATAATATTATAATGCAATATTGTTCTATGAAATGAATAGAATATAAAACATTGTGATATAATAACTCTGCATAAAGAAATACAGCAAATCAAACAGTAAAGCAATGACCTCAGAGTAGAATCAATTCCTTAGAGGCACAATGTCCATTATTTTGATATAAAATCCATAACATTTGGAGGAAATGTGAGTGAAATATTTTTAAACTTTACTTTTATGATGTCCCGAACTTATCAAATTTGCTTATTGTATCAGTTGAATAGTCCATAAATCTTTCTGTCTAAATGATACAATTTAAAAAATATATATAAATAAAAGCATCTATGCTATGATAGACATTGAAGAAAACAACATCATACATTTGTGGGGGTTTTGGTTAGGTTAATTTGCCTCACGGTGTCCCAGAGCCTGTGAATGCTGGCTTCGCCTTGCTTGGGGAATAGTTTTTATACTTTCAGTTAATACACCCTACCAAAGCATGTAACATTTATTTCAAATAAGCACTGGACTTGCCACTTGTTTACTCTAAAAAATTAATACAAAACCCAAATTCAGTTACTTTCTGAGTGACAGTAAAGTAAAAATATGAAAGCCAATTGAGTTCTCCACAGAGAGAACTACAACTGCGCTGTGGTCTCAATGCCAGTTACATCCACTCTCTACTACCTTCTGCTGATCCAGGCAGCCAGAGGATTTAGCAATTATCTGCTGAAGATAACCTGGCATCAAGAAATTCATTTCATTTCATCAGGCAATTTGTATTCTCCACAGTGAGTTGCTGCTCGAGTCTGTTCAAAAGCAGCGCAGGATTAGATTAAGGAATTGACTTCTGCAAGAACTTTTTCAATGCTTCTGTTTTGCTTATGTGTCAGTGGCTGTGTGCCTCTCACATTAGTTCATGGATAAAAGACACTAACCTCCTCCTAATCCGTTTAGAAACCTAAGTATTAGACCGCAGATAAGAGACAGATAAGAGATAACGCTCCTGCAGCATCTTTTCCTATTTAATTAAAGTGAGGACATACATATAAACCTTACCTGCATAAATATTGACTATCCCTTCGAGACCACTGATAGTAACTTTCCCTAAAAATTAACAATGATAGAACCAATCAGCATCCAAAAGCAACATAAACCAGCAAAATAAACTTCTGCCCCAAAAGGAAGATACAGACAATTTAAGCAAAAAAAAAGTGCGCCAAAACAAAAATCAACATTAATACATTTAATGCACATGAAAGTCATATTATTAAATTACATTTGTTTTCTTTAACATACATGTACAAAATTGACACTGAGGGACGCATCGAATTCATGCAAAAATAAAAATACTAATGATTTCCACCATTATTCCTCCAGCGCCAACAGAGCTTTTCAGTACAGACGCACAGCACCTGTTTAGGTCTGTACACTCATCTTCTCTCCAAAAGAAACTCTCAGTTCGTTTAACTCAAAAATATGAGCCTCGCTCTCGATGTTCCCTCTGAGATTGAACACTGTGAATTTTATGAGATATCAATGATCCTTGCAGGACCAGTATATCACTGGCACTCTGTGATGCAACCGCATTAAATATTAAGAATGGTTTTCAAGTATGAGTGCATTGTTTCAATATGTATCAAAGGCCGCCATTAGTAATAAGGATGAGAGAAAATGAAGAGATGAGCCACTATCTGCTCCAAACTTCCTCTGATGTCATCTGCTCTGCTCTATTTATGACAGGGACAATAAGAAACCAGGGGAGATTGCCACTGACATAAATTTATTTCTCAGCCTTGTCTGCAGATCGCCTTTCCTCTGCCTTTCCTTTCTGAGCTTTTCCCACACAGACGGGCCTATTCATAATCCAGATGATCCCAATCTCACTTGTCCAGTTTTTTATGATATTTTCCTGCTCTATTATGACATCAATTCATCTCTGCCTCTAGACCTTTCTCTGTAGCTCATGGGTATCTCTGGAGAGGAGACAAGAGAGGAAAAAAAAACTTTTTAAAAGTCAGTTAAATGCTACTCCATAAAACTTGAACATACATTTCAGTGGATCTCAAATGCAAACAAAAACATAAATTTGACAGTAAAAGCTCTGGTGGAGGTATCGAGCTATTCCATGTGAACATTTCTCTGTCTTTTATTGTCAGAACATAAATTCCCATGGTCTGCTCATGCTGAACTGCTTCATTTCTCAGTCTGATGCATATAAGCACAGACCTGTGAAGCACTCGCTGATCTTAGGCTCCTGTAGTGAGTGGACTGTGGAGTATCGGCAGCACTTAATGTAGCATCTATTGAGAGCCAGCTTTCTGCGGATGAGATGCAGCCTGCTGTGACCTAGACCGCTGGGGTTCTGGGGAGCAACCAGCAATTTCCACAAGGTCGTCAGTTAAAGAAATAACTAGGATGACCAACAGAGCAAAAAGCAGAGCGAGTACTCAACATTCAGCCAGCTGTCTACCAAAAGCCATTTTCCCGCTGGCTTGTCAGCCACTAGTGTGTCTATCAATGGGATTTTCAATTGAGAATGACAGGCGGGGGGAGGGGACATGACCTCCGGAGAGTGAGATGTTTGAAACAGGTTGATGTTCACAGAATTGGAAACCATTGTGAATTTCACACAGTGGTGGAGAACACATGTCAGCAGCTGCAGCTTTCCTCTCAGATGATATTGTTACCAGGTCTAAAGCTGGAAGAACTACATCAAACAGGTAAAATGACAGCATAGGCCATTTCTTCAAATGACCTGGAGCGTCACTGTTATTTTTACATGGGCTGGAGTCACTGTGAACTTTTTCTGCATTAAATCAAAGAGAATAATTCTCCTTCCTTAAACAAACGCTGTGAGAGTCTGGACAGAACCATAAAACAGCTTAAATGATAAATGGACTGCTTTAATACAGCGCGTTTATGACCACTTAAAGTGCTTTAAACAATACGTCACATTCACTCACACATTCATACCGCACTTGTTCTATACATAGAACATTCTCCAACACACCCACACCAATGGCACATCATCTGGGTAATTTAGGGTTCATCGTGTTGCCCAAGGACATTTTGACATGCAAGAGACAGTGATTGAACCAACAACCTTCTGACTACTGAATGACCGGCTCTGTATTTGTATGTCTTCTCCTCATGTGGATATTGTACTGCAAGATCAGAAGTTTTGGCAGAAAACAACTGCAAATTAACAAATGTGTACATTTGCTACTTATTGTGATTATGTAAAGAAAAAAATCGTAATGGAACCGCATTATAGTTTCTTCAAAAAAAATAAAAATTTGCTAACTAGTTGTGTATGGAGGCAATTTCTAGGAAAGAGGGTTCAAAGTAAGTTCTCTGTTACTAGCATTTAAAATAAGACAGAGGAGGTTAAAGGGGAGAGATGATGATTTAAAGACTGCAGAGTGGATTTGTGTCCCATCTCGTATACATTTCTTTTTGACCCCAGCTGTTCTGAACACTCATGGCGTTTTGGAATGGACAAACAAACAGCCATGTTCAATTTGGAGAACTTGCTTTGATATAGAATCATCAGTACAGGAAGGATGTCAGCAGTGCAACGACTGCTGAGGCTACGGCAGTGCTCCCAGTCACTAAGCTGAACCCTGCTCAGGTTTCACTTCAGATGGTCAACATTAAGCACAGTCGTGTCCATGTCAGGAGTCCAGCCTCCTGAAAAAAAAATACTGAAGTAAACATTAATGTAACACGTAAATAAAACCAGAGACTTTCACAAACATTGACTCTGTACTCCCTCACCTGTGTGGTACAAAATATGATACATATTTGATAGATGAAAAAAAATGCCAAGCAGTTATTATACTGACATGAAACAAATTGAATTTGATTAAAATAAAATAATGAATTTGTGTCATATAAATATAATGTCAGTGAGTGAAGAAGGGTTGGTTCTGGAGTGTTCCAGGTTCTTCAGTCTCTGTCGAGCTGAGTAGGAAGATTGAATTTAGGCTCTTCCCTTCATCCAACAGACTATTTGTGCTGATGACTTCAGGTACAACAGCCATCAACTGGGCCAAGTGCTACCCAGTACCTTACTCCCATTACTACTGCTGGTATTAGTATTCAGTCTTTGCACAACATTTATTCAGCAGTGGTAGCCAACTCCCACAGGATGAAATTCATTCACATAAACAGACAGTTTTAGTTTTTTTTACCTCTCTCTGTCAAAATAAACCATTTCTCATCAGGTGTGTGGTGGTGTGAATACAGATCTCTGAACGGAAATCAGAGACTTAGCCGAAGTTGCAGGCAACATAGCAACAAAAGTAAAGATTGAGGATTGATTTTCCAGTCCATTTACATTCAGAGTACCCTCCCACGTCTTGAATAACAATAATTATAATTAGTTCTGTAATCAGCTTCCTTCCTTGCTCCGCTTTTCCACTCTGGATCTCCCTTTTACGTTTTCTAAAACTTGAGAAAATGATTGTTCTTAATATTGCTGTCATGCCAGTTATGTTTAGTCAAACAAAAAGTGACTGAGTAATAATGTGCTTGCTCTTCATTATACTAATGCCATTATGATCAATTGCACAAATAAACCAGTTCAACCTAATGTAACAGCCACTGCCTAAACAGAGCCTGAACCGCACAAAGCTTTAAAACAAGCTTTGAAAACATATCAGTGGACTACAGTCCCATGAAGGAAACACAGTAATGATAACATAAAGTTCTAAAAATATCATCAGGCCAGTCGCACGATACCTCACAGACATTTCCCTCCACTATCCTTGACTTTGAATGTGATCTCTTGCTTTTTTCTATCTCCCAGCAGCCTTGGCTCTGACATGGACCACCCTGTTCCTCCGACAAATATCAATTACAGGCTTGGCTGAGGCGAATAGCTGCGAGTTTAGGCTCCGGTGGGATCTCACTGTGATTTGGAGTGCCTGACTCTCACCACTGGTAAGGATGGTAGCATGGCCATGCCCCTCTTCATGCTTAGCCCTGACACATAATTTAAAGCATTTTGACCCAGACTGACATGGATTTGAACCCCAAGGGAGATCGAGCACTCATTTGATAGTATTTGGCCTACATTTGTTACGTAACACACACTGATGTTCTTGGGTTTCTTTTGATGATGGTAGTTTGGTGGAAATAACTACATTAGATATGTTTCACTAGCTGATACTGTGTTTTACAGCTGTCAGCGTGTCACTGTCTCCTCCACTCAGTGATATCTGAGCACTGAGGTTAACAGCTGGTCCGGTCAGTAGATCTGCTGATGAAGACCGTAGGGGGCGAGAGGGAGTGTAAGTGTGGAGGAGGTCTGTGAGGTTGCCAGGTGAGAAATTATGAATGGCTTTAGGAGTTAACGGACGGATTTTGAAGTTAATACGTTGTGATACAGGGATCCAGTGTAAATGAATAAACGGAGAGTGACATGTTCAGTGGATTTTGTAGATGTAATGATCCGTGCTGCAGAGTTTTGGATGAGTTGGAGTCGGTGAATGAGTTTGTTGGGGATGCCAGTGAGAATTGTGTTGCATTAATCAATGCGTGATGTGACCAGGGCATTAACAAGTACTTCTGTGGAGTGCGGTGTCAAGGCTGGGTGTAATCTGTAGATGTTTCGTAAATGAAAAAGGCAGTCTGTGATACATTATTTATATGGCTGGAGAAGGAAAGAAAACTGTCCATGATAACACAGAGGCTCCTTACCTGTGTGAGATTGGTATGGGGGCATCAGCTATGGGGAGTGAGCGGCTATTCACTTTTGAAAGTGTGGATTTAGAACCATTGAGGAGGAACCCAGTTTTATTACTATTGAGTTTTAGCTGGTTGTTTGTCATCCATGTCCGTAGGTCCTTGAGACAAGCAGTGAGGGCACTTAGGGTGAGAGGAGAGCAAGGTCTCCAAGGTGAACAGCCCCTGGTGTGAGTATGTTAGGATTTCCAGCACTACTGTTAAATTTAACCAGCCCTGCATTATGCATTTAATGTCATATAGTAATGCAACTCATAGTGCTTTACAATAGAGAAAGTACCTTCTTGAATAATGAGAAGGAAATAATAATCGAAACGATAACTGAGAGCAGCTAAAACTGGACTCATGTGCTTTCTCTTATTATGGTTAATAGCTAGACTGCAGAGTTTCTGAATAAGCTCTTGTATCTTTTTTAAAAAATCTAATTTGAACATCAGAAAAGTATGAATTATTAACACACTCTATCAAAGAATATTATTATTCACAAGCTTGTGAAACACGAGTCATACAAAGGCAGTTTGATACAGTCAGCGTGTACGAACAGACAAGCTGGGCGCACAAATCAGACCTCAGTAGTTAATACATGAAGAAATAATGCTTCTCATAACATAAATGTGATTTTGATAAAAGTCTAGGATAGCTCATGTGCTATTTATTAATAGTGTCATAACTGCATCTCATGACTGTATCTATAATCACTAAATGGAAATACAACTGCAGACAATGGAGTTACGCTCATGAGAGCAATGCAAGCAAAGTCCCACAACTTCCTTCTTATAAACTGGGTAGAAGTGAAGAACTATCCAGATCTGTTATTGAAAGCTGCAGTACATCACCTGCAGTTACTGATGTGTTCTGTGAGGAAGTAATGCATCTCTCCAGGCCAGGACAATGCAGGGAAATCAGGACCCTCTGTGCTGCTCTTGAAGGGCATCTGTTTTGTGCTGAGTGAGCAGCCACCATTACTGAAAGGTCAATATGGTCTCTCTGTGGGAGATCTCTCTATCACTCAGCTGTCCTTCCAGCAATTATCTCACTCAAATATCAAGAGCCATAAAGCGCTGTACATCGGGTCTCATAAGAGACGCCCTTGCATGTTAAAGTTGTTATCCTCTGCATGAAATGCTAACCAAGTTTTGAATGGTTACATCCAGGGCTGTGTCTTAAGTCCTCCTTTGTTTTGGCTAAAAATCCTGGCCAGGTCAAGCAGCTCCCGCGACCCGTTCTCAAACATACTCCTTGAGCCAAAAGGGAAGTGAGAGGAGATTGAGGCAGATAATGTTTCCTGCACGATGAATGGATGTGGCACTCAGCCTCCAGGCACTGCGGCCTGAACCTACAATATGAAAATATCACACAGCTGCTAATTTTGATCCCTTGCCTCAGTAACAGACAGTGTCAGTTCCCTGCATTTCCAAGGGTTTGCTGAGTATCCTCTAAGCTACTGTAGCTGTACACAATGGAAAGCCCCTCCTCATTTCTGCTACCGCATCAACAACAGCACTTCACACTCTGGCTTGCCATGAAATAATCCGTTAACCTGTTTATGTTGACCGTTTGAAAAAGTGTTTTCCAGTGAGACAGTGTGATATCCTTTGACATTAGAATTGCAAACACTCTTTTGCAGCTGCGTTATATATTTGGCCTCATTTTTGAGTTTCCTATTCCCTCCCGTATAGCTATAACACAGAGCCGTATGTCTCCAGGCACTTTATAGATTAAGAAGCACTGTTCATTTATTTAAGTTAATTATTGATGCAAATTAAGATAACAGCTCAATTAAGGTGCAGCTAGTCATTTATGTACAATGAGGCTCAAGTGGACTCTCGAACAGCTTTGATACCTTAGGCATGGTTTCTAATAGCTCTTATATTAACTACAATAAGACTTTATAAAACTCCAGCAGTATCATTTGCAGCAAGAGATCGGATACGATGCCAAGGGTAAAGCAGATTATCATAATGTTCTTTAAAGGACCTTTAAATTGTTATATACCTGGTATATGTGGAATATGAGTGGGGAATCGAGACAGCAGATCCATGTACAGTTCTTGCTACCTGATGAAAATACAACAGCTCAAAATTAACAGCTACACAACTGTTCCTGGTCTTTCCTCTCTCGTCTCTCCCTCATTTCTCTTCTTTCATTCCAAACAGTCGAGGCAGATGTTCCACCTGTCAAAAAGTTTAAAGGGATAGTTTAAAGGGATAGTTCACTGAAAAATGAAAATTCACTCATTATCTACTCACCACTATGCCGGGGAGGGGTCCCTCCTTCAGGTGTAATACAACAGCAGAAGAAAATATAACACTGTTTACCCCTGAAACTCCTTTTGTGGACACAATCCCCCCCCCCCAATAAAAAAAAACCTTACAGAGCCTCTATCATGGCCATACACTGCTAGACGTGTTTCAATAAGAACTACAATTAACTAAACTATGTTGCCAAGATTGGAATGACTGAAAAGAATCAAAACCAAAAGATGGTTTTAATGATTTTAGGCCAATTGTTTTACATGTAGACATTTACATGATTAACAGGGGTAACAGCATTAACACATTTAATAAGGGCACTGTTGGCAAGGGATTGTCTTATGGGCAAGTCAGTCCTTATGGGCTCAAGGACTGTAATTGGAAACAGATAGATAAAGCCTGTTAAGACTAACAAAAGAAGATTTATTTTTTTCCTGTAGCGCCACCAAATTACAATCGACTGTGCTCAGTCTTACAACCCAGTGGGGATTAGAGGTCATCTGTTACCACAGCTTTTAACAGTGGGCGTTAGAAGCATTTCTAAATGAGTATATTGAACTTAGTAACCACATCCTAACAGAATAGGCTACCCAGGGATCTTTGCTATTTTTGCTACCAGCTTGTGTTGCTGTAATTTTAATGTTCTTTATGTGTCCTTAGTATTATTCCCATTTTGTTGCTAAAATAGACAGAAAATAACAAGATATGGAATAATATACAGTGCAAGGAGAGACAGAATGATCAGGCGGCTTATTTTAAGTATAAACATAAGTAAATAAAAATGTCACAAAATTTCAAAGAAGAAGAAAAATACTAACTTTACACTTAGAAAACAGAATGACTACCTAACTGTTAAAATATTTTATATATGCATGTTGCAGCTGAATAACCCTCACCTCACCATCCCCTTCCAAACATGACAGAGAACCTGTGGAAACCTTCACTTATCATAAAAACTCAAAAGGTGTTTAATTTGTCTAGTCTGGGCTACTTGATGTACCAATAATAGATTGATAAACATGAATTGAAAAGTTTGATATGCTGAATCTATTTTTATCTTACCTTGTTTAACAGTACATAAGTATGGGGAAATTATAAGCTAACGAAATTGGTATAAGAAGGGATTGGTGGGAAATAAATAACAACATTCTTTACAGCAGAGACTCCAGAGAACTCTTAGAAAACAGATTCTTCCTCAGTCCTGTATGACTGGAAGAGAGATCATCCCCTATTTTAATTCATAGTGACCATGAATAAATAGAGATACTTCACCTCCAGATTTAGTCTCTCCTACATGGTGAACAAAATTAAACTGAGAGATGTCTCTGGAGCCCTCTGCAAGCAATGTTTCTGATGAAGCAATCACAGAAAAATCCTGTTTGAGTCAAGATAAATAATGAATGACTATATAAATATATATACAAAAGTGATTTCACTAAGTAGCATCAAAATTGTATTGTTGTCCACAGCACATATAAATAATAGTGTGCAGCTTGCAGATATGTGGTTGGGTATTGGAATTACTGTATAAATACCTGATGGTGGTGACTGATGAGCCCAACTCATAACTTAGGTCTTTCTGTGTTGTGGATAATTATTTTCAGTCATATGTACACCCAAAACTGCCAGAGACAACAAAGAGGCTGTGAAAATATGGTTTAATATCAATTGTCTCTAAATTGTGGGTATCCATCTGCAGAGGTAGGTGGCATGCTCTGGATCTGTGCAGTCAATGATGGTTAAAGGCTTTTCCCAGAACCCCCTGCTGATTTGTCCCATTTTGTCACCTGATGATAACTTGTTTTTCTTATTTTTCTTTTTCAAACAGCAGCGACAAGGTTGAATCCAAGGTGATACTTCCTGAAGTGCTGCAATTTTATTCCCTCCACTCTGGACAGTCTTCCTCAAAGTGGCTCAGTGGTGAAGCAGTTCACCGTTTGAGAGGGCCAGAGGGAGTCTGAAGGCTCAGGTTGCCAAAACGCAGTATGTGTGTGTGTGGGGGGATGTTTGGTCGAGGCGTTACTCATGTTGTGGGGACTTTAATCTGTTTACCGAGTCACATTATTGTGAGTCATCTTCTTTAAAAGAAGCAAATCCTCAAAATGTCAGTTATTGAATTTTAAGGGGAGGACATGCTTTAAGGTTTGGGTAAGGTTAAATTGAGAGTAGACTTAGGCAAGAGTAGTTATATTTAAGGTGAGAGACAGGAAATGAATCATGCAACTCTCATGTCCTCTGTAGTGAATGGTAAAGGGTCTGCATTAATATAGTCCTTTTCTAGTCTCAACAAGCATTCAAAGCAGTTAACACTATATCACCCATTCACACACACTCATACAGCACTTACACACTCTACACTCTGACAGACCTTGAACTCTATAACTGTAATTTTGGGTTCAGTGTCGGTTAGTGGACAATCGGCACTGTTTGTGTGTTTGTGTGTGTGTGTCTGTGTGTGTGTGTGTGTGTGTGTGTTTGTGTGTTTGTGATATAGGCATGTGGTGGCACAATTCTCAATACATTATATATATTCAAACACATGCAAATGTTAGACTATGATGAGATTAAATGCAGTTTCTTCCCGTGGCTGTGAGAGAATGTTTTTAGAACGTTCATTTAGAAATATTTTTCTAGAAGAACAATGGTTTACTTGGAATTGTGCACCATATATTACAATGTCATGAATAATTTATGCAAACACATAGAGATGTAATCTGCATCACTAATACAATTACGGCACCACCAAAGTTGGAACCTATTCATATCCATTTATTCATCTACCAATGACAGAAAGACACAGTTGAGAGCGATTTACTGCAGTGCAGCCTATTTGTATAATCCACTTTTCACCCCAGAGCTTAGAGAGCGAACCGCACAAACATATTCACAAAACACATCATACTTTGTGCACTTCATGCATTTTCACCTGCTAAAAAGATTTTCCCCGGACTTTTTTTTGTGAAGCTGATGCTTAATCACAGTAATATGTGCAGACAACTAAGAGGGGCAAACAGTTGTTGCCATGATGCACTGTTCCCCCAACTCCCTGACACAAAGAGCTCTGAATTCAGCAGAGTTCTTCCCAGTCCATGTGTCATGCACACAGCATTCAGTCAACATAACTACTAAGCTCAAAGCAGGGGACCCTCCTTCACCAGTCAATGCCAAACAAAGCTGAAAACTCCTCCAGTGAAGAAATCCTGCCCACAGGATTTCTCAGACAGACACATTTATGAGACCATTAACCTTGTCACGACAAGTTAAAATAGATGGCGGTACATAAAAGGAGGAGGATGCCTGAAATGACGCAGGGAGGTAAGGAAAGATGCTCGACAAACAAAGATACATTTCTATTGGCAGCTGGCTGTTTACAAAGGGAACAGATAACGTTAGAAAGTTTAGATGACATTAGTAAACGTGCTTGGGTCAAACCATGCAATGATGGAAGTGGTGTCTGCAAAATTGAACAATCCAGGGTATCAGACGATTTACTGTCGGACAAATAAGATTCCAAATAATGGGTGAATCTGCAGCTGATTAATCACTACTGTTTTCCTCTCAACCTATTAAACCCAAAGATAGGAAAATACTCACAAGCAAATGTGAGATAGCAATTTGGTTTGTGAAATTATACCTCCTATTTTCCGTCACTGCCGTGGTCTACCAAAACAACCATTATCTTGTGCTCTTATTTTCTGTGAGTGTCAATATGCCTCTTTGGCTACACAATCAGGAAATCATCTAAGTGCCTTCTTGAATTTAAGTGGACCAATGAACACAAATGAACTATGCAGGATCTTTTTTTTATTTTTTGTCTTTTTGCTTGGGGAGGGGCTATCAAAATTTTATGCAGAGTAACTGCTGACATCTGTAGTTTTATTATTGGAGAAGAACTTAATGAGCAATGATAAAGGGTTTAGACCACAAGCATCTGTATATTTCCTCTCGTTAGCAAGTGAAGACCAAGGAAGTAATTATTTGCTTCTTAGGCAGCTTAATATTTATAGAGAGCGCCGTTGAAACAACAATCTGTTGTGGAAAAGGCCAGCACTTATCATATGAACTCAATCAATGTCCAGTAGGTACTAGATGAGTACCTGTCCATCAGAATGTATGTTAGCTGAAGAGGTTTAGACAGTCCAACATGTATGGAAATTCAGTCACCTTGAAGTACAACTTTTCACACAGTTAAAGGTGCAGTGCAATACAACACCCCTGCAAGCATCTTCCTTTTTCTTTACTTCCCTCAGCCCCGGACAGTGAAGGCAAGAGAACTGACAGTATCTCCTTTCTGCTATCTAACCACCCACCCTGCTTTGACCTTTCCATTAATAATAGGCTTTCAGTGAGGACTTGTACTGTGCAATCTGGAAAGCTCATCCAAATGGTGTACAGCAAAGAGCCTCGGCCAATGTGTCACAGAGATTTGCCAGAGTGCCAAATTCCCCCCCCCCTCAACCTAAGCCCCGAAACATAAACTAGAACATGCATTGTTGTAAATATTGTGGTCTTGGTAAATTAATGGATACATTCAATACAAATATTTTGATTATTTGGTTAAAGCTTACATCTGATGATATTTTAGCTAACACATTGGAATTTTACTGTACACCCTCTACACAATTGAGCGTTCGACTTGACGATACACACTTCTGCACATTAACACAGGTAGAAATTGAACTGACTGTGCTGTGACTCAGTCTCATCGATCGAGCGATCGATCTGCCTTGCTGTCTTTCTAGCTGGCAATCCCAACACAGTCTGTTCGAACCAGTGCAACTGCACACAAGGGGATATTTGCCCACAATCTCCTTTGCACTGTAATCTTTAAAATTTGTGAAAGATGCAGAGAGAAAAATTGAAAAGTTTACTTATCGTAACAGCGTAACACAATCCTGTGCACCGGATGATAAAAAGAGCAGGAGTAAGCACAGAGAGACACCTGCTCAAGGAGGAGAAATCTCAAATGAGAAATAATCCTGATATTGATTTAAAGTCATATCACCCAGCCCTATGTTATGCTAAATAAATTTGCAAGAATGTCTTGTATCCACATCAAATTTGAACTTACCCAACCATTCACCACCCTAATTTCACACTGATGTAAGCAATGCTTTTGATAAATTGTTATCATCATCATTAAATAATTATGTTCAAGTGCAAACGGACCAAACGGTTGTGGTTCCAGCCTCTATAAAGCAAGGATCTGCAGCATTTATTTGTTTTCCACGAGAGTTAATTTGATATTTTTTTCTTTGGGACTGTTGGTCACATAAATAATACAACGTAAATGTATGAACTATCATTGTGTAAATCTGTAACAGACCTTTTTGCTTTTTTTTTATATTCTAAAAAAAAAGGATGATAGTAGGAAGTCAGTTCAGGGAAAGGAGGTTGTAAGAAACACAGGAGTCAACAAAATACAGGACTTTTAACACAGGGCACTGCTGATTGTTTCCCTTTTGAAACTTTAATCAAATTTATGCCTAACTCTATTATTGTAACCAATGCAACAGAGGTCATGAAAACCAGAATCTGTTCCCACACCTCACTGAGCAGTCTTTGTGCCTAAACATATCCAAACCTTGACCGTTCCACAACCTTGATGAAGGTCAGGTACATCTGCCACTGGTACATTTCTTTAGGTTGTGTTACTGCTCACGACAAAGGTCATCGTGGTAATAGTAACACGTTCTGCTGCTGGTGAGCTTTATGGGTCGTATCCGGGTCATTAAGCTAAAGGACTTGATGACCAAACAATTATTCAAGTCATTGAGAAGAAATATCCAGCAGTTTAATAAATAATGAAAATAATAATTAGTTGTAGCTTCAGATTTCAATTAATTTAATAAATATAGCCTTATTCACAAATATCTAATTTATTTACATTTTCCAATTAGAATTTTATTTTTGTTCTTAAGAGGTTTTCTTAACCTGCTGAATTGTTTGAATCTGGGTTTTTATATTGATGAATGCCATTTGTTCGTAAGTTGCAAGGCAAGTGCAAGTTTTTTCCAAATTAGCAAAGGAAAACGCCGTGTCAATGTCCATGAAAGGGCATGAGACTGCAGTGCCGTGTGCACACCATAAGGTCTATGATGCAAAGTCTGTCGACACAGAAACTGAAAAGACATTTAAAAAAGCCAGAAGTGATTGAACAAAGATGTAAAGACGGCACTGCACCGGACTCAAACTGTACAAAAGTTGTTGTATTTTGTGGTGTCTGCAGTGAACATAAAATACCACAAAAAATGATACAGGGATTGCAGTTACACGTTCAGTAAAAGCTATATGAGAAGAAAATAGTTTTATCTAAGATTTGAAGATAAAAAAATAAATAGTGTTGAACAAAGAAGAGTGAGGGGGGTAAAAAAAAGAAAGGTGCACAGAGTAAACTGAGCTGGAGCAGCTCATCATTGGAAACACAGCACTGCAGGTGAACCCTCAGCTGAGAGTCTATGGATACTCAACCTGAGCCTGACGGGATCCATCAGGATCCGACATGTTGGGCCAGTTTCAGACTAAATGCTTTCAATTATATTCTGGTTCAGATGTGCACACAGGGAGCTCTGCCTCCAAAGACCTGGGTGCAGTGCAAACCGTGTTTTGCAGTTGCATCTCCTGAGCGATCCATCGTCTCAGCACAGAAATAAGCTCAGTTTTCAGAATAAACAGGCAACACTTGGATAGAACATTACGAGTAAATATTCTCCTCTCCAACAATTAATTTTCATTTTGCAGTATAGACTAAATATTCTGTGTATGTTCTCCTCTTCATCATGTCCATGCATTTGAAAAAAGTATAATGTTCACTGAAACTTGTCAGTCTTTTTTTAAAGATAAAAAATCTTTATATTGGTATTTATTATATTTAAATATCATTATAAAGCTGTAGAATAAAAAGTTAAAAATAAATAAATATTTTACAGAAGTAATTCAGTTGTCAAGTGTGCATAAGTGTGCTATTCAGTGTGCGTATATTCTGTTCTTACATAAGAACAAATCCCAGATGGAAATAGCATGGCGAATGTCAGAATCTTTGTAAAAACTGGGGTTTAAGACAAAATGTCTTCTTAAGAACAGCTGGTGAATTGTTGCTAAATAAAGGTCATATTACCATCCCATCTTTTCAGACACCTTGGTGCACTCACTTTTTTTAACTTCATATTGTTTCTTTGCTCATGAAAACTTTGTTCTTTCACTTCTGAGATTGTTTATCACATTGAAAGGTTCTGAGCAGGATGCTTCATGAACCTAAGGTCACAAAAGCAAACATCAAGTGCACTGTGATAAGAAAATGCTGCAGAGCAACAGCAACCATACTTGTTTATCTTGCAGAGTGCTCCTTTTGAGCAGTGGTATAGTATCTAACCTAATAGCTAACCTACACCTGTTGGCCAAATGTTATCCAATTTTATGCATGACATGACATTCAACATATGCTGCATCTCCAACCATCCTGACAGCAGCGTCAAAGTGCTGCCAAATTGAAAAATGATGGAGGCAGAAACCACAAATGTCACAGCGTCTAAACCCTGTTCCTCGACGCTTCCCATTTTGTGTTTCCCATGTAAATGTCCACCTGCAATGTGCATGAAATTAAACTCAAGTACCCCGGTATGTAAACACAAAACAAACACATTGCTTTGTTTGTGTTACTATTTCCACCGAGTCTACTCATGTCTTCATTACATAACAGTGCAGCTGAAGCCTCTTGTTGTTTTTCTGTGGTAATTAGGCCCGAGGTGGTTTCAATTCTCAAGCACTAACACAGATGAAGCAATAACTGACGCATATTTTCTTAAATTATTTATTAGGTAAACAGATCAGAAACCATTATCATCATCATCGTCTCAGCATGGAGACAGTTTGATGGACAGCCTTATATCGTTTGACAGTTCCCCATCCCAACATTTCAATTTCAAAACTATATTAGGTCTTGAGCTATTTTTTTTTTTTCTCCAAATCAAAACTGAAAACAAATGTTGAAAACTCTGTTGAACATTATCATCTATCATCAATTCTAGCTCCGTTCTTCAAGTTGTTTGGGCTGTATTTGTTTTCACATGAAAAGTCTCAGTGGTTGCAGATTTTGTCAGTGGAAGCAGGAGCTCAGTAATTCAGGTTTATTATTGAAGGGCTAAATGGGGAGAAGTAGAAGACATTAATCACGCAGTGCCTGCAAGAGTGGGTCGGTGGATGGCTTAATGGCACATTGTCAAACCAGAGTGCCTCCTCTATCCAGCATTTATCAGACGAACAAGCAGAGTGGCTGATGACTAGGAAATTCACTATAAGTGGGATCCTCTTTTGCCTTTATGAATCCTCAGAGTGATCATTGAGCAAAATATTAAATTATGGCACGGAAGGCTGGAGTGACAGGAGGTAATCATGCTGCCTGAATGATGTGTAATTGTTTTCTGGATTGTAATTATAGGGTGAGGGAAAACATTGGTGTTCTGTAATTAACGGTGAGGAGCAAAGTTTTTCAATGGAAAATTGGAATTCTCTGGAGATGAGCCCATAATATTAGTACAGAGAGAGCAGTGTGTTGTGCTGAGATTATTTGAGGCAGAACAACACAGACCTTAGCATTATGGGTGTTTATCCAAAATGTGTGTGTAGATGATGATGGTAGCAGTGGACAATGACTGTGGACTGTAGTGTCATCCGATCTTGATGGTGGATCATGATATTGCTGGCTGCTGACCATAGACTATGATTGCAGCTGGACTGCTTTACATATAGTATTGAAGTTATCCCTCAAAATGTTTACCCTCATCGTTGCTGCTGAAACCTTTATCTTGATGATGTTTTCCTACACTTGAAATCTATTGCACATCTGTCTGTCCTGGGAGCGGGATCCCTCACATGTGGCTCTCTCTGAGGTTTCTACGTATTTTTACCCTGTTAAAAGGTTTTTGTAGTTTTTCCTTCCTTTTGTTGAGGGTTAAGGACAGAGGATGTCTCACAATGTTAAAGCCCTATGAGACAAATTGTGATTTGTGAATATGGGCTATAAAAATAAAATTTGATTGATTGATGATTGATTGAATATGGGTAATTCCATACAAAGGTAAAACTCATTCTCAAAGTGCCAGCAAGTGCCCAAAAGTTAACTACAGGGTTACATGGTCGTATCATTTTATCTTCAAGCCAACATCCAGTTTTCTGCCTCCTGCCTTTCAGCTGACCTTCCCGGTGTTGTCTGCTTAGCTTAGTGTCGGATAGTAAAAGGATCTGTGTAACACCATAACAATGTCAACTACCAAATACATTTTTATTCATTAATTGTTGTACCTGCTTATGTTACGCTCAAAGTAAAATGAATGCATGAGGTGCATCTAGTACAGTGAACTACAATACTTATATTGTTTGTGCAGGCTTTTAAAAGTAAACCCCTATCTTGAACACATCAACTTCTCCTGTCTTTTGTAGGTCTTAAGTTTGTCATTACAGAAAATCAAGGTAATCTGTCTATTTATGCAGCGTAGTGTTAGATAATAACAACATCAATGCATTACAAAATCATACATATATATACATACAGTACATAAGGTAGATATATATGTTACAATATTAGTTTTAACATTTTCAAATCAGTACATTTAATTCACTATTATGAATAAGGAATGTAAATGCATCTTTTAGGTTGTTTTTTGATGCCTTTTCCACAACATGCCACAGATCCCACACAGGGAGATCAAAACAACAACTTCCTTTGAACAGAGAGAAACCTCCAACAGAACCAGACTCAGGGTCATTGTCACCGGTACGGTGACATTAGAGAAATGGGGGAGAGGACAAAGCGAGACCAGGAACAGAGGTGTAACTGTCAAAGTTAAGCACTGTCATACTTGTCTTTCTTCTAATGACAATAATAATTGTGATATTTATAGATGTAATGATGTTGTTAATGATAATAGAAGCAGTGCATACTGAGTAGCACAGTCAATGAGGAAGGCACAAACAACAGCATTAACACTGTCAGCAAGAAATGAAGCGCTGCTCCTTCCTTATATTTTGCTGTTATGGCATTTCTATAAAATGTTTAATCATATAACCCCCATCATATAAAAAAAAACACTCAAATGACCCCCTCAAATGGGCAGTTATAATTTTAATTTTGTTTTCATTTGTGTGCCCAAGAATAACGACCATATGCTCTTCATTTTAACTGTCTTTGTACGACCAACTAACTGACAATTAGAACTTTCGCCATAACCTGCAAAAGGGAATTTAAAAGTGCTTGAAAGCGTCACGTAGCCAACACATCAAAGAGCAGCGCACACAGACTAAGTTGATGGAAGCAGCATGTGTGGAATCTGGTTAGAGGAGAAGGAGGCAGGAAGGCTCAAAGGAATGCTGATATCCACCTTTTTGGTTGGCAGCCCAAATCTGAGCCCTGATTCGCTTCAGGCTATTGGGAAGAGGAGCAGTGCAAAACAGCATGGAGCATAGTAATCATAACTCTCCTGCTTTCTCCCGCTAGGTCCACCCCATTTTCCTTTTTCATTCTCCCTCCACTCTTATCCTTTTTTTCTGCTTTCCTCTCCTCTCCCACATTCTTTATCTCGCCCCATCTGGTCCTGTCTCTCCTTTTCGTCCTCCACACTACCTGTGTCTCTCAGTGGTCTCCCTCCGGCGTAGGTCCTGTGTGCACCCAGCAAGCTGCTCTTTCCTCTAAAAGGCAGCCACAAAAAAAAAAGCTTCATTTTTCTTAAGAATAAATAGCTTGGATCCCCTATGACAGGCAAACCAATCCAGTTGAAACACAGATGAGCCCCAATAAGGGCTTACCTCTTTTAACACCTCCCCCCTTTCCATGTCTTACCTCCACCGCTGCAAATACACAAATTGGTCCTGTCATTGAATGTGTCCATTCTTTCTTTATGCAAACATGCTGTATTGACTACCTTGTATTTCTTCAGGGTTGTGCAGAGGATGTTATATTGTAGTAATAAAGATATCCCCTGGGGAGGGAAATCTCATCATATATAACCGGGTAATTACTTTTCAAAGTCATGCGATGCGGGAGATCAATAATGTTAGAGTTTCTCTGGGTATTAAGAAACAAATGACACCTTCACCAGGACTTCTGCCTCTAACCTTTCAGTCATTACCATTCTTTTTTTATGGTTATCAGGCTATATCACAGTCCAAATAAATTACTTTGGAGGATGCAAGCAATGAGTGAGTCCTCCGTGACGCAGGATAACATCTATTTATGACTTCAATCAAATATGTACTGCCATTCTGATTGGATATTGGTCATCAGGCGTGTTTGACGGGGGGTGTGCAGGGAGGAGATGATGACAAAGCATCCGTGTTGTTGTTTTCCATGATGAAGAGGACCTTGCTGTCAAACAATCAAGGTTGTCTCATTTTGTGGTTTCATCCCTAACAAAAGCAAATTTCGGTAAATATAAAGATGAGTCATTTCTTTCTGTATAACACAGTCGCTGTCAGTGAAATGGCCGATTCCTCTGCCAGACTTTAAATCACCAACCTCCCTCACCTCTCTCTTGAGGACATGGAAATCACAGAGTTTGTGAAGCAGCTTGGCATGTGGAACACAAGCACAACATTATATTGTACACCACAGACAGAGCTGTACATGAGCGCCGGCAGGCAGTCAAACACTTGACTACTGATTTTAAGCTTATAACATTATCATTTGATGCTAATGAAATAATTTCATGAACAAGTTTATAACCCCTAGACTCTACCAGTGGACGGTACCACTAGATGTTATGCCTCTGTCTTTAGTTTGGCAGAAGTTCTAATATAAGTGTTCAGGGATCAGAACTCTAAAATACCATAGACTGTGGTTCAGCAGACTCACAGAGTTGTTCAGCTCCTCTTGCTTCCCAAAAGGTGAGAAAATGTTAGAGAATAAATAATAATGAGTCTTCAACGTGAACAACAATTTAATATTTATATCTGTGTTTTCATGGAGATGAGCTGTGGCACGCCGTAATAAACAGAAATCTAAAATTGAATTTTCCTCACGTGTCTGTTTTATGCAAAACATATAATGATGGGCTTTACATTAGCATCAACCCCCTGTAAACCCTGACTAGATCCGAATGGTCACATGACCTTAAACATGTTGATTTGATCATTTCAAAGGCCTCTAGCCATCTCACACTAACCCAGTCTGCTGAAAATCACATCACAGTTTCCTCAAATGTATTGAGTGATTAACGGCAGTGGGGTGGAAAAAATGCACAACTTTTACACCAGAGACCAGAGTTCAGATCTTATCTGTTGCTAAGTTTATGAACCTAACTTAGAGGTAAGAACAGCACCTGAGTAAAAGATGGGAGTTCTAGATACATTTTAATACATATGGTTGTGTCTGAAGTCACCATGAACTTCTTCTGTAATAAACGGGAACATAATCTTACTCTAACTTTAACCACTGGCTGTGAGAGTCTTACCATAAAACATTATTAATGCTGGAAGTAGAGATTGTGCCGCAACATCAGGTATTTGGCTGGAAAACAAACAAGTTGTGTGAACCCTTTACTGTTGCTTTCGATATCTACATGTCTGCTACTTGCCAAATATGTAAATTAAATCCCTTCATCATGTTAATACAGTTAATCAGGTCACAATTACAAATCAATAAGCACTTGCTGTTGAAAAATTAGTTGTATATTCGTTTTTGAAACAGGACCTGTGTTTTCTGATGTGTAATGGCTGAGAAGGTGAGGGATCAGAGAGATCCAGTCGAGCGATATCTTAAAGTCTCAACAAAGAAGTGCTGGGAGGGAGCAGGTAGCATTGGGTGAGAGGACGTTATCAACATGATGCAGTAAGCACTGCTCTGCAGCTTTCTCTGAGCAGCTTTAATTTTTCTTTAGTCTGAAAGGCACCGAGAGAGCACACACAGATCCCTGACCTTAACTCACCTGCTGAACCAGGTGGACATGTGTTTGTTTGTGTGGCTGTGTGCGCGACAAGGGGGGTAATTTAAGGACACACTGGAAGAGCTACAGTTGCTGTGTGCACTGTGTCTGCTTGTTGCATACAGATGTACTCAGTCCGATACCAGTAATCCATTTCCCGTAGTCTCTGAAGGGGAAATGACAAACACTGTATTCATTAGGATCTTCAAACTAAGTTTTATATGGCACTTGACTTGCATTTACAAAAAGGTACACAAGGATGGCATGTAGACATCGCAGTAATCTTTTTTCTTCTTCTTTCTCCCTGCCTTTCGAGTGTAAAATTACACAAATTCATTTTCAATTTTTCCAACTAATCCCCCTCTCCCTTTCTTTCACTGAGCTGAGAGCTGCTGTAGCCAACCTTCTGAACAAGAACCGTACTTAAAGAGCTTTTCAAGATAATGACAAGAGATTGTATTTTTGATGGAGCGGATTTCACTCTATATGGTTCCTCATATTGGTAAACCAGTCCAGGTCAAAGTCACACTGTGTAGAAAAGCTGGGTGCGGGTATTTGTAGGCTCAGTAATTACATAAGCAAATAATATAATAATCTTCAAGCTCTAGTACCTTGACTTACAGGTGCAGTTCATTGCTGAATGTTAACCTTACTTTATATGGAAGATCCACTATCCACATCCTCTCATATTAAGCAGGAATGTATAATGAATCTTTTTGACTGGATGGTACTGTCCTCTGGAGACCCTGGATAATCACATGTACATGTCTAGTGATGTCGTAATAGGACATGAAATCCTTCAATTGCTTATGACCTTATCCATTTTTTGGAGGCAGAGCTGTCAATATACCACGAAAATGCAACTATCCAGGCAGTAATCACCTTGTTTGTGTGGTTTTACGGATATATTTTAGGACTAAATTCTGTAACAACCTCCTCATCTTTTAGTGCTACCCAGGCATTATTTAGCTAACAGTACAGGTTTATGATTTCTGTATTAGAACAACATTTTTATTACAAAATGTAGATGGTTATGGTATCTAAAATAATATGTGAACCCTTAGGCTTTGACTCCTCATAGACATTAGTGTTAATAAGAAAGAAAGAAAACATAAAATTAAAGGGCACCACTATGCAAATGTAGTGCAACTTGCCAGCAGTTTCATCAGACCATTGGAGAGCCATAATTGAGGAAAATGTAAAAAGCTGTTGGCAGAACTCAGAGCAGACAAAGCTTTTTGAGGATTTAAAGGAATCATAGCTTATGTTGTGGGCTTCTTGGCAGCCATTGTGTGTAGTGTAAGGAGATATACCCGACATAAAAGAGGTCACAAGAAGAGAGTTGAGTGGATTTTTCCCGACAACAGATCGGGCAGTGAGGAGATATATTTGTTGCCGAGCAAACACAGTAGTCAGTCAGTTAGGTGTGTGACGACCCTCCACTCCACTAGGGGTCGTCTCTCTTTCCGGTGTCCTGGTGGAGTGATGGGTCATCAGGCTGATGAGCCACAGCTGTGTCCGGGCTGGATATATCAGGACGGCTCTTCAGGTCGAAAAATCCCTTCCCGGCTGCAGACGGCGGTACTTCACTCGGTTGTAACTTTGGCTGGTTAAACCTTAATGTTATAATAAATACTTGGTTTTGTTCATCCCTCGTCCGTCTCCCTCTTTGTTGACAAAGCTCCGAGTCAGGCTGCGTCACATGGGGGCTCGTCCGATTGTGGTTAACCTTTTGAGTGTGACGTCAGAGGTTAGTGTTAGTAGTGGTAGCAGCAGTGGCTGTGAGTGGTGGTTGTTTGGGAGAGCGACGAGTGCGGTGAGTAGTTTTTGTATTTGAAAGGAGCATGTGGTTCGTATTGAGCAGTTGTTTGACCACCTGCGTAATGCCCGTTTGACTGTAAATTTGGCAAAGTGTGTTTGCTAAGGCCACAGTTAGATACCTGGGCAAGGTAGTGGGGCAGGGGATTGTGCGGCCCCTTCAGGCTAAAGTGACTGCCATTGAGCACTACCCAGTGCCCACCACTAAAAAGGAGCTCCAGCAGTTCCTTGGGCTTGTGGGTTACTACCGCAGTTTTTGTAGGAACTTTTCTACGGTTGTCGCTCCTCTGACTGACCTACTCAAGGGTAAAGTAAAATACATCTGGTCATTGTCCTGTCAGCAAGCATTTGATAATGCGAAGTCTGTTCTTTGCTCACCCCCTGTTCTTGCAGCTCCATGCATGGATCAACCTTTCCAACTTCATGTGGATGCAAGTGACGTAGGTACAGGTGCTGTTTTGTTTCAAAGTGACACCCAGGGTGTTGACCGTCCCGTGAGTTTTTACTCAAAGAAATTTAATTCTTTTCAGCTAAATTATTCGGTTATTGAAAAAGAGACAGTCACTCATCTGGGCATTGCAGCATTTTGAAGTCTACGTAGACTCCAGTGTTCCTCTAGTGGTCTACACAGACCACAACCCGATCACCTTTTTGCACTCGGTGCTTTGTCCAAACCGCAGGTTGATGCGTTGGATTTTGTTTTTGCAAGCCTACTGTTTGGACATCCGTTACATCAAAGGCTCTGAAAATATTGTGGCAGATGCCTTGTCGAGAGCACCTTGCTCTTAAGTTCTGTATTAATTTTGTCTTTGTTTACCTGCTCTGTCTGTGTCTCTTTGCTTTTCTCTCTGGGGACCGGAGTTACTAGGTGGCGGGGCTGACGAAGGCTGGCGGTTCCAGGTGGAAACGTTTTTTTTATGGGTGGGGGTGTGACGACCCTCCACTCCACTAGGGGTCGTCTCTCTTTCCGGTGTCCTGGTGGAGTGATGGGTCATCAGGCTGATGAGCCACAGCTGTGTCCGGGCTGGATATATCAGGACGGCTCTTCAGGTCGAAAAATCCCTTCCCGGCTGCAGACGGCGGTACTTCACTCGGTTGTAACTTTGGCTGGTCAAACCTTAATGTTATAATAAATACTTGGTTTTGTTCATCCCTCGTCCGTCTCCCTCTTTGTTGACGAAGCTCCGAGTCAGGCTGCGTCACAGGTGGGACAGCACTTGTCACCAGATGCCACTGCAGACGCTCTCTTAGTTCACACACTGATTTTTAAATATCATATTTCATACATTTATTGAGGTTAAGCAAAATGAAAGGCATTTACCTTTTTTTATAAAAAAAAATGAAAGTAAGAAACTTATATTATTTTATATTAACTAAGACTTCAGACTGCAGTAGTCAATATTTCTGCATAAACAATTATTTTAATGACTGAATGGAATATGGAGGTTTACAATAGAGAATATTCATCCAACTCTCTCACTCCCCTCGGCGTTATGGAGCATTTTAGCTTCTTCAGCCCCTTGGTTTGATTTTGTGGTAGTACTGGTAGTACTGGGGTGGGTTGTTCAGTTCTGAAGCCAGGCACTCAATGTCATTGATGAATTCAGATCTAAGATGCCAAATAAAAACACCCTTTAAAACCATGACCTGAAACCTGAGGGTTTTCTTTAGGGCTGCATTTACAAACACTTTCATTTGTAAGCCTCTGAAGCAGATAGAGACATCATGTAATGGCTTAAACATTTGGCTTTATTGAAAATCATTGCCTTGTCCACAAATTTTTAAACAAATTTTAGAAAAACTGACGTAGGCAGCAAACTGACCATGATTCCCCCCTTCTTCCTCCTCCGCGTCAAACATGTCTCTTACCGAAAGAGCTCTGAGCAGAATCATTGTTTGGGATCTTTTTCATTGATATTTTCATCTGTGTTTTCGTCAATGAAACACTTCTGTAATCTGCTTCAATAACGATCCCCTCGCTCAGTTCATCAGCAACTGTCTGGAACGCTACCGAAAAGACTGATTGCTAACAAACAAACCATTTCCCATAATGCATTTTGCCATTCCTGCTAGTAATTCATCATTAAAATGTAGTGAAAATAATGACATTGTGGATGAGACGTATGCTCTAAAGTAGGAAGTAGTGGTAGCCTGTCTTAAAGGCCTGGTTCCAGCTTATATAATTTCTGCAAAACCCCAAGGTAATTATGGATTATATTAGGTTTAGACAAACAACCAAGAATTTAGTTGACAAAGAGACGTCTATATTCATTATTTCAACAATGCTCTACACAAAGCTAATATTCTAGGAGAAAAATGGGGGAGTCTGGATTCTATACCCAATGACAAAATACCTTTGCTGAAGATCAAGTGCTGAGTAAGTTGTAGCTAGTGTTGGAAAAGGAGAAACTCTGTTGACCTCAACATGTTCTGATAATTGGTGATATCGATCTCATACCCTCCGAAACAAAATAGAACCAACCTTCAGCATCCAGTCCTGATGAGATGAGGACTGTGTTTCCCACTCTGCAGGTTTGACAGTTTTCTCCCCTGTCCTGTAAAGCTCTTTTCCATTAGTAAGAGTGGAGAAATCTGGATAAGCATGAGATGCATGAAAAACTCCAGTGCGACATGTCCTGCTGCCACCCCTATTGTTTTTTAATTGCCCTGTCTTGACTAGTGCATGTGAGCGCAACCATCGCTTCACTGACCAGTTTTATCTACTGCAGATACTTTATGCACAGCAACAAAATCCTATTAAAATCACATATTTTAAGTCTTCTCCTTCAAAAACAGTGCAAATTAACACATGATATGACAACATGCTGTGTGTGTGTTTGTTCCATATACTAGTGAATGATGCTTAGTTTTGGAATTGGTGTAACAGTTAAGAGAAGGTTAGTTCAGGATAGGTTAGTAGTTAGGTAGTATTTAGTTGTTACGGTTATGGTTAGAGGATATATTAGTGGAACAGGTGTGTGTGTGTGCATTTGAATAACAAGCTAAACTTAGCTTAACCAAAAAGAAGAAAACAGATTTCTCTTCAAGCTTAGCAAAGACAGCAAATTTGTGTGAAAAAAAAATTTGATAGTTCTACGTTGTCTTCTTCAGTATTTGAGCGTAAAAAATTATTTCTGGTGTTTCAGAGATGATAAATCGGATATTTCTTCATAATGCAAATTATCCAAGACAGGAAATTGAGGAAGCAGACAATCCCTGCTCATATGGTTTATTATATCGTTCATTAAAACGTGCTGTAGTTGCTTAACAAAATATTAACACCAATGTAAGAATCTGTCTCATTTTCAGGACCTATTGTAGAAACATTGCCAACGGAGTGTATGTGACATCAGGATTGATCTGATGCTGAGATTGTAATTACCCACAGAGAAACAACCTAGCTCCCTCTCCCAGGCATGCTCTCTTCCTCCTCTTGTCTGGATCTCTAAACAATATGATGTCTTATTTCTATAATACCACAGCCTGTGCAAATCCTTCACTGACCTCCCACGCTCTTTTTACATTTAAAATACAACTGAGAACATCTTGGGGGAAATCTTGTCCTAATTTACATAATAATATCCTTATAATTCTCACTGTCTGACCTTAACATTAGTCGATGGTCATGTAAGTTACTCTTTAGACCTAAAAAAACTTGTCTTTGCACTGTCAGATGTAGACTCATTACCATTTAATTACATATTACATATAATATTAGCTGCTTGTATTTCATCAAAATCACTTTGGGCCAAATTTCTCTGCCATAGGGAGGTATGGTCTTCTCCCAATGTCTTCGTGGGTTTAGTCCAGTTACTGGGGCTTTCTATAATATGTGTGACTGGTTTTCTCGTGGCTTTGTCTCATGTCTTGTGGCGGCCCGCCTCAGTCCAGTTTTTCCTGACAGCATCAGAATGATCAGAAATTGTTTTATACTTCTCTATGTAACTCTGTCTCTCTCTTGCTTGTCTAGAGACATCTGCTTCTGTGTTGACTGATCAAACATCCAGAACCTTTTTTAAAGTCCTTTGACACCAATTCCTCTGCCTTGTTGGCCAACTGTCGTTGTGCGATCATGCACCCAGGCTACAAAGGATGAGAGAGCAGCTTCTGTGTGTCCGGGAAACGTCTCGCTTTTCATTTTGGTGAGGCCCGTGTTACCAAGTTGCAGCAACACTGCTGTCAGTGAGGTGATCTTTTTACCACAAATTCAATACCTATGTGTTGAATTTGTCACCAACATACAAATTTTCATCACAAATCCAAATGTCACTGAAATGTGCATAATGGTTCAAGTTTGGACAGAAGCTGTGAGCAATTTAACCAATAAAATCTGAATTACCCAAAAAAAACTCCTGTGTGCTGCAAAACAGTGAAGTCTGCATGCGTCCTGCACAAAGTGTACATGGGGATGGCTTGACTTGTACAGGGGTTATTGTCACCATGTAAGCTATTTACAGATCACTTACCTAAAATACACTTCTTTAACCAGGTGACTGAGGTTTTGTTTACACTCCCTGGCTCATAACATTGTATTCAGCTGCAGACAAGACAGCTGAACAAGTGTCATATGTGCACAGTTGTTGTTGCGAAGAAGACTTTGACTGTGTTACTGTGTCGAGATGTTTTTCATGAAGAAGTAATTTATTTCGCTGACAGCATGACCCGCATGATACAGGATTAACACCACTGCTTTAATTGGTTCACTGCTGAAGTTACTAAAATTATAGACGTTCCTCATCGGCATCTCTGGAAGCAGGACTTCATTCGCCATACTCATAAATGAAGACATATGAGGAAGGAAGCCTCGCCCTGTGTTGTACCATTGTAATGTGAATTATACTAATTTGCTACCTTGTCATCTTGTTAATACAGGCCAATTATACACGACCAATAATAAACTGAAGTTTAAAGCATTTGCTGAATATGAAATAGTACAACTTTCTTGGCAATGGTCATAAGCACCATGGCCACCTGAGGTCACTGCAACTCGAAGGGAGGTCATTTTTTGCACAATGCCTGAAACTGCTGATGCTTGATATTGATGATTATTGATGATCTTTGAAGTAAAGTTTCCAATATCACATGGCATTGCAACATGTTGCAGCCTCCAACATTCTTCACTTAAGGGATGGTATTAGCCAGGTGATAAGCAGTGCCTGGTGTTTACCAGACATATTCATTTTTTATCTCAATAGTGAGACCTTTGTCCTCACATGCATTTCCATTATTTCCCTCAACCTCCTAGAGTCCTTTAATGCAGTTTGGTAAATTACAAGCGGACTGTCATATACGTTTTACTGAAAATGACTTCCATCTAGAAACTCGACTAAATGTCAAATTGATGGAGTGCTGTTGGAATGGTTGTCGGTCCTGTAGGTTCTCTCTCCTCTACAGAGGACTTCTGAAGGTCTTAGTCTCCTTCTTGACCAAGGTCCTTCAGGCCTGGCTACTTTGGCCAGAATGGTAACTCCAGGAAGAGATCTGGCAGTTCTAGACTTCTTCAATTTCAAAATGATTGAGGTGACTGTGATCCTGGGAACACTCGAAGCTTTAGAAATGGTTTTATACCCTTGTCCTGATTTTTGCCTCACCATAATTTTATCATAGATATGGAGATGTCCCTTGACTTCATGGCTTGATTATTGTTATGACATCATGTGGATTGCGGGACGATATTTCTGAAAATGTATTTTCACTTATGGGTTATGGAGTGTAGACTAATTTACCCATTTAAAAATGTAATCTTCAACGCAATTAAGTTCATAAAATTAAAACTTATTTAGAGAGTCATCCTTGTTTTGTATTTTTAGTTCAGTTCAGAGTTAAAATGAATCCATGAATTATAAATGAAGAGGTAAATGGATTTGATATATGTGTATCTTATCTTTTTCTTGAACTTAGCTTTTAAAAGTGGGAAATATGTCAGGATTAAACACTTAAGTATCCATTAATGAAAACCTTTATACTTTTTGGATTAAGAGGGAACTATTGTTACTATTGTATATTCTTTATAGTTGCAGTATAGTTTGTTTGAAGCCTTAATGTTACTAGACTTGCATGTGTTTTTTAAAGTCCATCTGTGGTGAGTCTTTCAGAGTTAATCAGCCATAAACGTGCTTGGTTTGTCCAGTTTAATCTGCATGAGTCTCTGAGGGCTGCTGTAACATGTTCTGCTGCCACAAAGAAAATAAATTCATGACAAGTGAGATGAGTTCTTAGCTTCTCACACTCACCTGTTCTCATATGCACCCCAAATGACAGGCACATAGAGAGGCTGACAGGGCTTGTAAAAACTTTTTTGGGTTTGTTCCACTGGCCCATCAACACCAGGATTTGTCCCAGTAGTCCCTATGGCCTGTGAGACCATAAAACATGTTGAAAATGTGTCAAACAACCAAGAATTATATCTGTCACAGATGATGAGCTCAAAGATGATAACTGTCAGAGAAAATAATTAAGTGAGAGGGACGAGAGAGGAATCGACTTGGTACAATAACTCAGTCAGCTGAATAGTGGCCACAGGGACAGTGATCTGTCTACTGACATGCAACTGAACAAAGATTTTGGTAAGAAGCCAAACGCTATTACATTGTCAAATGGCTGTGGGAGGATGAGAAAATTGCATTTCAAATGTATTTGCTATAAGTTTCATTTCACCAATGTTATGTTTGTATGGTATGCAATCACTCACAAAAATGTGAAGGTCTTTAGGACATTGCATTCTCTTAATCACTGAGCATGTTTGTGTTGCCATCACAGTGACTAAGCCCTCATGAAACCTGAAATAAAAATGATATAGAATGAATTTGACTGCTGTAACAAGGCAATTTCATGATGAGAGTACTCTAATTTATATTTTTGGGCCAAGCAGTTGTATAATTATTCTTTTACTATGCAGTAGTACCGAAAGGAAGAAGCAAGAGTAGATGGTAAACTGTATTCGAGCAAATCCTCTCATGCTTAGACTGTATTCAGTAGTTGAACACTCCATCATATCATTATCCATGCTCAGTCAAATGCAAATGAAAAATATCCCTGTTAAAAGTACCAGTTATTAGCAAATCCTTTTCCAAACTGCTTATGGAAAATGCATTCAGACAAAAATATAAATTTATTTAAATCAGTATGTAAAGCTGCTAATACAACATATTGCAAGCTAATTTTGCCAAATGCTCTTTCATTGGGTCGGGTAAAAAAAAATTCTCTCAAGCAACACAAGCAGTGTTTTTTTTTTCGGGGCTTGATGACCTGAAAGTGCTGCATTCGATATGGTGTGTCCACTGCTCCTTATCTAATGAAGAAATTGTCTGACTGGGACAAGAGTAAAAGGGAGGAGAGAAGGCAGAGTGTGAGATAGAATATTGATGGCCAAGCTTCTACCTCTGGCTTAAGCTGGGAAACAGGCAGAGGGGTGATTGCCAAGCACTCCACTAAAGCCACTTTTAGTTTATCCCCTTGATGGAAGCCTGTGACATGACTTTACAAATTTACTACAAATAGGTCCAGTACCAATAACATGCAGTGGCTGCATTGGAGGATCTCGTCATATCTGGAAGGAGCATGACTTCACTGAGATTAAACCGTGGATTTAGTACGGCACAGTTTTGCCTGTGTATGATTTGATGAGAAGGCAAAATGATGCAGTGATTCATGTAGGCGGGAGAGCCACTTAAGAAAAATCCTAATCATGAGCCTTACTTGCTGCGGGGGGTTTGTTGGGGATTTAAAATCACAACCACTTAGGAGTTTCTGTTAATTAACTTTACAACTAACTTGCTTGGCTCAGTTAAGCACATGAAAACACCCCAGCCCCTTTTTGCGGTCCTCACAAATCCCCCCCAAAGCCCAAGGAGTGCAGATGTAGCCATTAATTGAGAAAAGGAAAATAGGAAATGTGGCAGAACATGTAGCCCAGGCAGGAGATAAAGCTCTGTTTGCTCGATGAGAAGCCCCACAAAGAAAGCATTGCGCCAGTTGACACTGCATTTGGGTTGTAAAAAATATTATTTGTCATGCTGAACGTGTCTCGTGCAAAAATGACATGTGAATGTAAATGGAATATTGTCCCATTTGAAATTAAATGCATGGCCCTAAAACTTAACGTATCATTTCTGAATATAAATCCAACTTTAATTTTCATATAATGTCAAAGTCAAATGAACTGATGTGTTGATGTGTATGCGATTGTTTTTTTCGACCAACGTAAAATCAAAAGCTATTATATGTATGAAGAAATGACTACAAGCACACACAGTATATTATCCTGTAACACTCCTTAACATTAGGAAGCATTGTGATTGCTGCTAGTTGTATTAAGTCATCACAAAGTAAAAATCAATAGTAGGAGCAGAACTCATTTGACATCTACTTAGCAGACCAAATGTTAAGAGCTGGAGTGCAGAAGAAGCTATCTTTACATTGCGAGACACTTTTCTCAATAGACAGAGCCGCATTAGACATGTTTCAAGATCAACTCTTCAGAAGAGAAGCAGAGAAGCCTCCCTATCATCACCTGATTGCAGTCTATCTGTTCTGACCTTGACTTCCTAATGACGTCCTCCTTTTGCTCAGGTTTGAGAGTCTAAAAGGTCAAACATGTCTGCGTCTCGGCCTAATAATAAGCCTGTCTGAGGGATCCTCAAGCACAAGTCCTGTCTCCTCCTGCCAAGGGCAGTGGATGTGATTATTTCCATCAATTTACTGGGTCACAACTTGATGCTCTTCCAACAGCCAAAATCTAGATGTTAGGGGAAAAGCATTATTAACATCACCGCAAATTGATATGGAAATATATGGAATTATATTGTGGTATAGAGGGATGGTTCATGCAAAGAATAAAACCATTTTTACGTGATAAAGGGGTGAAGACAAAGATTTGATCAAATATGGAGGTTGTATTTACACATACGTTACAAAATGAGGCCACTGCTAATTACTATACATTCTACTATATGGAATACAGGGATAGAGTACAGTATACAGGTTTGTGGGAGTCACTTTGTTCATTTGTTGACATTTGTGAAGGGGTCCTATTCATCATGTTGTTCTGCCACTACCTGCCATTCCCTATCACACAAAGACTTACATGAGGGCGTGTGACACACACTGTAACCTTTCCATGGCAATCTGGTCTTCCTTTGATATCTGACAGCAGACTGTGAAAGGAATCACAGGAGATGAAATGGTGGTAACCCTCTGGTTCACCTACCGTAGGTGTTCTAGCAATTATGTTTTACCCGTTAAAAACGAAGGTGCCAAATAAAAATGCCCTATAACAAACAAATAATATCTCAAAATGCAATTTGCCTTTCAGCAAATCATAATGAGTTTCATCAGTCACATGTCCTAAAAAGTATGATGGATGAGACTCACACATCTCATCTGGTTCTAAAGGGAGAAGCATGCAAACAGTGATACAAGTATGCAGTTATTAGCTGGCAACAAATCCTTTGAAAATTCGTATGGTTAGGTCATTCATTTGTTTGTATGTCCATTAAAATATGTGAATTCCCATGTTTTCCCTGTAACGATTGAGAATATTCACCATAAATTAAAGGTGTTCACTCAGAAACGCATGGTATCCAGCATGTATTTGTCTTACCTGCCCTCTGAGGTGAACAGATGACCTAAACCCCCACAACACAATACAGATCTGCCCATAATTGCTTAACATTTGTTGAATTTCTTAATGTATTCCCACACTTTGTTTTTGTGCCTTTTCACCTGCTCATCTTCTGTAACCTGTTTCTGCAGCTTTTGACTGAGAGGGGTCAACAGTCCTGAAATTAATGAAGATGTTATCTCTTATTATTTTTAAACAGGAAAATCTGATCCCTTGACAATTTACAAGAAATACATTTCCATTCATAAAATGTGTTAAAAATAAACTCATTGAACATCACACCTTGCCTCCAAATTCAAGTAATGTTGTACAGATCAAAATGTCATACATTGCATATTTCACATTGAATGTGTTTGTCTCCTGGGATGCTGAATCTAACTCAAACACTTGGGCTACAATAAGTGATGATTTTATACAGTATTGATTTTAATCTTGCAATTTCTACCCCTATACGAAAGCCTCCTTTAAATTACTCACCTCGTTTAGGGAGGAATCTGACAATGAGTCAGAGCAAACGAGACCAAGGATTTATGCAAAAAAAGGTCTTAGCATCTCTTTGCATACTGATGGAAATATAGTTTCCCTGTCCATGTGGTACCTAGTTACAGAGCAAGAGGAGCCCCCGTGAACACAACCTCCAAGAGGACCACCATCTGGTGGGAGAGATACAGCGTGTCAGGACTCTCAAAGAGGTGCGGTAGAAAATGCTTCTAGACAGGAGTGATTCATTTCAGTCTCACACTTGCCTGAATTTCCTGATTTGGATATTATTTTAACCTCTTGGCTGCATCAACACAACAGTGTGTCAGCCTATTGATGATCCGAGTGTGGGCTTGCCTTCTTTTAGAACACCGTGTACATACCAATGAACTTGTCCACCGTATCAGCTCTGCGTGGGAGTGCATACACGGAGCAGCGCAAAAAGCATGCACGATGAGGATGCATTACACCATTTATGATAAGACTCTGTGTCTCTCTGAATGGCTCTTAGCTGACAGTTGCTGATAGGGACACACAGGCAAGCAAACATATTGTAGGAGGATATCAGGAAAGCTGAAAGCTTTAGCCAATCAGACTTAATGCAGCGACAAGCACCATAGCTATTAATGCAAACAGGCCTCCATCTCTCCAATGTTGAGCTACACAAACATACACCTAGCTGTCTTTTTTCTGTCTTTCCTGTCTGGGACACTCAAGCAGCAAAAAATTAGAGATGCCGTCGGCTGGTGTCAACCTTCCCAGAGGGCATTACCAATGACTGGCCTTCAGTATAGCCGCAGGGTAGCCTCAAGGATATGACTGTCCTAATCTGAGCAAGTTGAAATCTGATTCTGCCCCAGCCATTTTCAACGTCTAAATATCCGTGTGAATAAATAACTGGATCCGTTTTTTTTCAATTTCAGAGAGGAATCCTGGTATTCCTCGAGAGAGTTTCATTTTTTATACTGAGTCCCTTATACCCACCACAACAGTTGGCAAATCCTTTATTGTGTAACTATGTCATTATCTCAGAATATCCAACAGCAAAGTCAATGTAAATTGCGCTGGATCTAGAGGTGGGCAGGGCTGGGCAATGACCACCCAAATTTCTACTCTGCCCACCCAATAAATCAACTTTATGCTGTGCTATTTAAATCTGCAAATCGGGGGTAGGGCAAAGGGTAGGGCCAAGGGGTGAAATGGGATTGGACCTTAGTATACTGTGTGAAAAGGTGAACATCCCATGGCCCAATCCCATCTCATCCCTTCTCCGTACACCTTAGCCCTTCCCCTCCGTTTTGAGGGTTTGCATGTAGGATAAGTGGGTAAGAGAGCCAGGTGTAGGGCTGTACAGCCCCAAAAACTGACATTTTTCCGACCCACACTTCAAACCAAGGGCTATGACAATTTCCCAGAATGCCTTGCTCATCACCGGCAGGTTGGGAGAGAGAACCAAAAATGTAGTATTTTCTCCATTAATTAGAATAAAAAAATTACGTTAATAATTGCAAAAATTCCTAGCATGCTAGAGATCTTATTTTTGCATGATAATAGCATATTTTGACATAATTGAATGTATGTAAAACAGGATGCACTTTATTTAACGGGCGTATAGCAGCGATGTTACATAATTAAACTGCTCTTCTAATAACAAAGCATCCTGACAGGGTTGCCTGCAGACCACTGCTAGCAGCCTGAAGCAGTGAGATTTTGATTTATAAGTGAAATCATTTATTTAAGCAATGTTATTGAAATGAAATCCCCCCAAAATCTATTTACATCGACGTCTACTGATGGCATAACGGCTTCCTAATTCATAAGGGTAGATTTCCACCACCACCCCTTGTGACTCCGTGACAAATGATAAGATAACCCTCGAAAACAAGGGGTAGGGATAGGGAGAAGGAGTGAAATGGGATTAAGCCCAAATTTCGAATTGACCCCCAATCTGAGCAGTGTAGACTTGGGCCTGATATAAGTCAGAGACATGTACATTTGCCCACAAACTATTTAAAACTACTAATGGGTCTGAAGATTGATAACCTGATTATTCTAATGGGTTTTGCCCTCACAAATCTTTGTAATTTGCAAATAAAAGCAAGCAATTGTATCAACTGTATCAAAAAAAGACAGTGATGGCTAATTTGTTTGCATGAATTAAAAGATTTTCATAATTTTGAGAGTTCCATCCAAAGGTCGCCACCTGAAATTCTAAAGGGATGAATTTAGACTGCACCAGCTTTAACAACTATTCAAAGCACTTTACACAAAAAGTCACATCCATCCATTCACACACACATTCATATAGCGCTCTAGTACATTGCACTTTTCTACTCATACTGTACGTCCCTTTTTTTGCATGGCCGTCTGGGGTCAGGGCAAATTCGAGGTTCGAGCTTGTAACTTCAGCCCTTTCCCAAGGTCACTTCAATTTGCTGAGTAGAGAAGCCAGGGATCAAAACACCAACCTCACAATTAGTGGACGACCTGCTCTACCACCTGAGCCAAAGCCACCCGATACAAAAAAGATGGAATATTATGAACATAACCCCACTCTAAAATTGTTGGTAAAAGCTCAGCAACACAGCCTGTATTTTGTGACACAAAAGTTGACTTCAAACTAAAGCCTCTTCTTCATTGTAGCATCTGTACTCCTCACATACATAAGAATACACTGGGCCCTCCACAGTGTGGAAATGTTCCCACACAGACATTTTACAAGAAAAGACGTGTCAGGTCAGTGTCTGTGGATTAGGCGGCAGGCAGCCTCACTCTTGTAGTGCACTTAAAGGTGTGTGCAGTGTTTCCCAATCATTACTTTGACTAATTTGTCCCGCGACAGTATCCTAATGATCCATTTTTTTACCTTTCTTGTTATAAGATAAAAGATCTGTAACTTTGTAGCGCTCTGTGCAGCGTCCTTTTCCCACTGTCTCTCATGCTCATGTCTCTCTATATCCTCCCGCTCTGTGCAACTATTATTCGAGTGCACATGAGCGTGTGTGTTAAAATACTGCCGCCTTCTTCACACATAGTTTGCAGTTTGCCTCATTAATGTTCTCAGGTTTCATTTTGGCATCAACTTAAATTTGAAATGTAGCCACTTGATCTTTTTGTTTCCACACCATTTCTTCCACCTTGTAATTTGATGAGACTCCACTATTCATAGATGAGACTCTACTTGCTGAAAAACTTGACCTGAAGTGTCAGACTAAGTATATATATACATTTTTCATTGGGTGAATATGGACACTACTGCTGAAAGGTGAAATGTAACCAGATGGATTTTATGTCTATAAAATATCAAACAGATGTTGGGACCAGTGGGTAAGTGGTCAGGGTGTTCCGCAACACTGTATAATACCAGTTGTTGATATTTTTATTTAACTATCTATGCACACCTTTTTTTCTAGGTCATTTCTATATGTACGACATACTGCACTCTAAAGTTACATCTATGATGACCAACAGTTAATAGTCACTATATACATATCTCCGGATGCTTTCTGCATGAGCTCAAAACTTCCAATGCATGCTTTGCAGACTACAACATTTATTTGACTATGTAAATTTCTTTTTGAATGGATGCTGAAAACAAACATTAAACCAGCGATGTATTCAAGTTCCTTAATTAATCATCCCTTGCTATTGAATCAAACCATCACCTTCAATACTGACTGTAGCTGCTAAACTAAAATACACATATACAGACATTCAATCACCTCCATATGGAATATATTTACAGTAAATTACCCGCATAATTAGAATGCAGATAGATACAACCAAATATTATATCATTATACTTAGAGTAATTACAAATTTGGCAAGATGCAAAAAAAAGACAGTTGAGATAAAATGTGTAAGAACAGGCTGCTGGATATTTCAGTAAGCTGTTCGCCAGCTGCATCTTTGAAAACCAGATTTGAAAGATTTCCTTTAGCTGTCTCCGTCTGCTCTCTCCTTGTCTCGCTGTGTCTGCCTCTGTTCTTTAGAAGGAGCTGACACTGTAAATAACGTGCAGCCCTCAACACCAAGCGTCATTTGTAAAGCTACATTAGCCTCCACAAACCGTAGTCAGAGTTAAGCAGCTATGAGCATGATACAATTATATGAGGTTAACAAAAATCGGTGATGACCAAATTTGATAGGCAATGAATAATTGAAATTAAATTATAGAAGGACAGAAAAAATTTGTGCAAATCTTCAAAAAGATAACAAGTGTTAAAGACTCCCAACACACTATCCACAAAGTCAAATACAAAAAGAGCAAATAAGGAATCCAACCCTAACATCTTGTCAAGGAAATTGTTGAATGCTCCACTGCAACAGCCCAGTGTGTTTCATGGGACATCGTTTGTGGGGGTGAATGTGAATGTTCAGTTTTGTAAAACTGACTTCCCTTCCCCTTCTCAACTATCAAAGTAACTCACTAACTAATTACTTACATTTTGATTTAGAAAAACAAAGAAGAAAGTTGTTTCCCCTCAACTGTGAAAGAACAAAACCTGGCCACTGCATTAACATGAACTTCACAGCTTCTTGACTGAAGGCAGTGACTTTGTGGCATCTCTGCTGGTTGCCTGGCGACCTCAATTTGACAATAAGTCTCACTGTACCAAGCCAAGTTAAAAACCCAGGCAGTCCAACTGTGTCCCCCTGTTTCCAGTCGTTTTGATAAGCTAAGCCAGCTGACAATGGTTAATATGTATATTTTTCGAAGCATTAGCATACTCCCTTACAGTCAATTTTAAGCTGCTGCACAACTGCTGCTTCTCAAGTGGATTTTTTTGCCGCTTGCTTTTATTTCACTGTGAATTCATCTTGTAATTTTTAAACCATGGCTTATTTTCTGGCAATATCTTGACTGACAAACTTTTTTTAAATTGATGTTGACCCTTCTATGCCAAGAGGGGTTTCTAATAGATGGAAAGAGTAGGTTAAATGAAGGTTCTGCAAGTAAGGACCTTTTGCAATTCATTTACTGAAGTAGCGGGTCAGATGTTAAGATACTATACAGACACAATCCTGTGTTTATGAACCGTACATCCCACATGATGCAATAAGTAGAATACTTACAAACAAATCGCTCAACATTCTGTACACGTACATTCAAGCTATTCCACAATTCTTCTGCTCTCATTGTTAGCTGGTTAAGAACAATTAAGTTGTTAAGAAATGGAGAAGAGATTGGTGATTTGGGAAAAGAAGCATTTGGATCACACTGGGTATTTGAACACACAGTGTGCAATTAATATACTCGGAAAACAAAGGGATGACAGAGACGGCAGGCTGCAAGCAAGCGTCTCTTATTGGTCTTTTGTTGCCTCTCAACAGATGGCTTCAGGTAAGCCAGAGGAGTAGGTGGAGAAGTCGGAGGCCAATAATTTAGGCTGGTTTTAGGATTGAATCTCCTAATAAATCAATTTAGAGGAGACAACAGTTCTCATTTCGTGGCAGTGTCTTCAGTTACGATCCCAGTTATGTTATCCCAGAATGTTCCTATTTAACATTTTCAAAAGAAAATCTGACAACAAAATTCTTTAAAAGAAGTGAACATGTTGTTTTTCCACTTAATTAATTACTGAATTAATTAAGAGGTAGGTATGCAATGTGAAAAGCATGTTGTGATATAACTCTGAACCAAAGGAGAAGTAGAATTAAATGTGAGGCTGCACTGGTTGGCTGGTCAGTGGGAGTGAGCTGATGAAAGTCTGCCTTTGCTCTTAAGATTCTTCACCGCAGAGCTACTTTCACAAATTGGACGCATGTCTTTCACTTTCTGTTGTTTTTTAACAACTACACACTGAAGCCTGGATGATACAGTTGAGTGAACGTAACACAATGTTACTGAGACGTACAACCCATCGGTCAACAAAAGATCATATAATGCTTCTTAAAGACAAAAACTACTCAATTCATATAATTTGGTGTGAAGATGATAGAAGAGAAAATAGTCAAATGGACTCCTAAGATAAAAAGCCTGACATTTTCATTTTTGACTGAATAATGAAAGTGTATGATGCACAAACTGACATATTCAAATTGAATAAGACAGTACGGTTTGTAATGTTTCCAGCTGTCTTAAAAGGACATTTGGTGGAGATCGGAAAGTCTATGTTGATGCCAGGTTTGATACTTCCTCACTGGCAGTGCGTCCTCAAACATGCCTTTCTTCACCAACCACATTCTCAACTGAAGCAGTGTCTGCATATATACGAACAATCATATAGAGAGTTTCATGAAGAAAAGAGAAATTCCCCTGAGCCCAAAATTACATATTTAAAATGCTTATTTTATCCAATAGTTAAAAAGCAAGAAGTGTTCATTAATTGATACACAGTAAATCAACCATTTGAGAAACAGGTGTGCAGTCCCTTAAAGTGGAAGAAAGCAATTGTGATGTGAGATGCTTTCATCTCTGTATTTCATGATCGATCGATTGAAGTAATAAAGGGAACACTGTTTGATCTTCACGAAAGGATGAAGATGGGCAAACATGTTTGATGTGTTTCCTCCTTGCAGCAACAATGTGTTCACATTTGATATTCATCCTCAAGGACAAACCCACTTTCATTTTCCCACAGCAATCCATTGTTGCTGATTTTAATTTTGGATTTCTTTTTTTCAGGAGACAGAGATTGAGTTTTCTCTCTGCATGTGTGCGTGGCACTTACAGACAGTCAAGGAGAAGAGATGCACACAGGGGAGAATTCAATACAGTTTATAAGCAAATGAACATGCTATGATAACCCTAAATTTAACATGACATACTGGGAAGCAGGTGTACCAGTGCGACCAGTCTTGCAGGGACTTGAGTCTGAGCTACAACCTAACTCCCTGCTGCAGTAGATGTGAAATTAAAAAAATGCTGTGGGATTCTGTCTGTAATGTCTATACTATACAATAAACCCAACATTAACTAAAAAACATAAAGCAACAATACAACAAGTTAGTTATAATATATATAGGCTTCTGAAAACTTTGAAGAAATATAATAACATGTGTTATGTGAATTTTGTCACAATAAGCAAATTCATGCGAGTTGGACAGTGACCAGGAGGTCTTTTTAAGCAGGGCTTCATAATTAAAGCTTATTTTCACACTAAAAGTGTGCTATTGGTTTTCAGGACAACAATATACTACAGTTTAGTGGTCCCAAAAGATTTCCACATTATGAGAGGCCAAACAAAGTCACAATGTTTTTTTGGCCTAAATGAACAGTGTGTTATAGCCAGACGAACAAAAGGGCTTAGCAGAAATCCCAGCAATGGGATTTTGATTAATGAGAAACATTCATTTTTGTATTGACCATTTAAAAGACTATTAAGATTGCCACTCAAGCGTTGAGCATTAATTATAAAGCAGTCCTACATAAGCTTCCGTGAAATTTAATGAGCATTGTCAAGTCTAAAGCAAGGGGCTTTGTGGAGTCTCTGTGTGTAAATGAAGTCCTGGAACAACAGGCGTATAAAACTTTCCCTGCCAAGTTAGTTTTCAGTGCAAATGCTAATGATATCTTAAATTTTTTGTTCTTAGAAAAGTATTGTCATTCACACACACTCACTACTCGCAACAATTAAAAAGCCCTAGAGAAACAATAAGACCTCCTCCAAGTGATTTGTAGACAGCAATGGGTTGCAACTAGGACAGAAAATCGAATTCCCACACCTCACATATAACAAAGGCCTGAGGACATTTTATTGTAAAACTATGTCAAAGTGATTAGGAAAATTTAATTAGAGCAATTGCAGCACAGTCAGGTATGTTCAACCTGCTGTTGGTCATTAGTGATGCGGTACCACCAGGAAGCCCTAACAGACTGAAAGCAGTACATTCACTGAGCTTCATGCGTTTGCTCTAATCAGCCCTTTAAATGGCATCAGGATTCATCTTAGACAGCTGCTGCTGATGTGATTGCAATTACAAATCTACTTTGGTGCAGACTCCAAAGCACAGCACACCAGGCAAGACGCCAAGAAGCAACATTTTCTCGGATAGTTGGGTATGTAAGCTGGTCTAGTCACTCGGTCAACACTATAATACAGCAACACTTCTTGGCCACTCTATAATTCATGAATACTCATGAACACAGAGTTGCCATGTGCTTTGTTTCTTTAGCTGAATCGATCAAGACTAAAACATGACTGTCATGGCATCCATAATGTGGAAAATCCTGGGTAGAAATAATAGTTAAATATTAATGGGTTTACGTATCCGGTTGTGGACCTGCAAATGCATGCACTTGTGAACAACAACCAGTGATACAAAGCGTATGGAGGCTTTTAGCTCATCTCTGCAAGCTCTCTTATCAGCTCCTTGTGACACTGGGGGAGCCTGTAGGTCTGTTTTAACTAATATCAGCTTGCTTGATCTATTAACTTTGCATTCATCAATCACAAGGTTAGGGGAGTGATTCAGATAAGATCAGCACACTCTGTCCTCCAGCAGGAAATCAGAAATTATGTTTATTGTTTGTAGTAGACTTTAATGTCCTCTGAGAGGCTATTTATGGTACAGAAAGGAACATTAGACACATTAAATCACATCAAATAAACAGAAACAACAATAATCCATAGTAGTTTCACATTCTGCCAGTAGACACACAGTTACCAAAGTGAGAGATGGAATGATGAGCTGCTCACAGTTTCGCAGCGGGTCAACGACTTTACAGCTCAACTACAAGGTTTTCCAGGAGGAGAAAAAAATGACATCTATATCTTCTCAAAAGATCCTACTCTCAGGAGGCTCACCTGCTTTCTATTAACACTCCTCCAGATTGCAGCACAAAGGCTTTTGCCAAGGGGCTTCCAGCCCAATCAATGATAGCACTAATTGAAATATTATCTCTCATGCTCCACACAAATACCCAGTCAAGCCCTCTGTAATTGCGCTCAGATTATTCCACAGACCATGTGCTTGCTAACCACTCACTCGGCCATCTGCTCCGAAAATTGCAACCATATCACTGCACTAGTTAAGTGCCCCCAGTGCAAAACCGGCCTCCAACTGTGAGACCCTTTCCTGCTATTAATGCACGAGGAAAACTGCGAGTCTCAGGTGGTGTCCTCATAACAGCGTTGATGTCAAGGATCTGGGCATATGATGGTGTATGATTGATGTGGGTATCTACTGCCTGCCCACCTAAATTAAATATCTGTTTCCTTCCCTTGAGATTTCAAATCCGATAAAGAGAACACATGGAAGATTTAGAGAAGTCTCTCAGGCTATAAATGGTTCTGAAAGGCTGGGACGTCTCCACAATCAGGTGGGAAAAGAAGAGTAGCAGAAACAGGTTGATCGTATCAGCAGTGCAGGTGGAAGAGGTATAGTTTGTGCAAACAGAAGGAACCTATTATACATTCCAGGCACAAAACGTACAGGTAAGCTGATCATAATGCAGACAATGGAGTTTTCCATATGCAAGGAATCTCAACCATGGTCAGGATAGATGCAGGTTCAACACATGGTTCAATTTAAGGATATTCTTCTTTTTTTTTTTAAACCAAGCCCCTTTTGGGTTCTGCCTCGACTAGTGTTTATTACCTAGTGTTTGTCTAAAATGCTCCCATATAGCAATCATCAGCTATGACATCAGAAACACAATCAAGACACCCTTCTTGATGCTAATAAACCAAAAAATATCTCTTTTTGTAGAGTTGAACTAATCTCACTTCTGAGGCCTCATGAAAATGATCTGCAAATACACACAGTACAACCTTCAGGATTAATTTACCCACACAGACAGACAAAATAACCCATTGAAAAATACAAATAGCTATTCCTTAATCATTCTGATTATATTCACTGTTATAAGCTTCACCAAAAAATAAATAATTTAAACAGATATGTTAGATTATGTAAATAAGCTGTAGAAAGTGTAGATATTAAAATCCATAACTTGTCACTCTAAGCGATTTCCTCTTTGCATTAGCTCCTGTAAACTTTTTAGAAATGTTGTTCCTTTGTGTCAGAAGTAAAAAAACGCAGAAAAGTTTGAATCTCACAGAGCCTGATGTAACTCTGCTAAACAACCTTTGGCATTCCCTCACCCCTGAGGACACACATGTACATCCAGCAGCATCTCTGTGAGGTCGGCATAGAGAAAGCAACAGTGCAAAGCTGCGAGTTTCTCCAGGAGGCAGCATTCCTCACACACGACAACCTGGTGAATGGACACAGTCTGAAGTCACTATCCCTGCTGCTTATTAATCAGCCCTCCCTGGCAAGTCCCTTGTGGCCACCACATCACATGACCATTTTCACTTGGCAAACTCTGTGAGGCAGGAAAAGCTCCTGAATAAGCTCAGCCTTTACTTTTGTGCAACTGTAGGAATTGCTACTGCGTGATGACGCTGCATATCTATGAAGTCAAAGTGAAGTCAGTGTAAACAAGGGACTTTATTCAGCATTTCTCCACAGTTTGAAAATAAAGATAAATCTGACTGAGACAGCATTGTCTGCTTATGCATTTACACAAATGTTTGTACCATCTGAATTTCAAATATCCGTTTAAAAAGGGAATAAATCTGTGTATTTGTTTTCTACTACCCATGGGCCTTTTGCAATGTTATGCAATCAACGGGAATAGGTACACTAATGATTTCATTATATTCAAGAAATATGTTTTTCCTCAGTCTGCAGGGATATATGTTTTCCTTCTTTGCCAAATTATCAATTCCATACACAATGCATCCTTAGTTGTAAATGTCTTCAGTGACATTACAGTTCTGCAAATCAATTCTTGACCCAAATTAAGTAAATCAACTCATAAATGATTCATCTGTGATTTGTAACAGAAAAAATAACAAGCACATAACAAAAGCAAAGCTGAATACAGAAAGAGAAGGCAACTTGCAGCTTGCTTCCCACCACTGGAATGAAAAAGACAACTGGATAACAATTACCTTCAATTTGCAATTTGCCTTTCAGAATTGTGGCAATTTCACATTTGTAGAGTCAGTCATTATCTCATAATGTGTATAATTTTCCTTCATATCATATTGTGATTAGAGGCACGAAGAAGTTTAATTTGAAAACAAGTTTCATAACTAGGGCAACCTCTTGACTCAGCTTTGGAACAACGATAATAAAAACCTAGAATCAGCGCTCTGCAGGAAATATTGTCAAGGCGCCCCTCTTTGTTCCTGAGTTAGCCAAGTTTATTGTTGTACCGTAAAAAATCATAAAGTGCAAGAATGAAACAAAATAAAATAAGATACAAATAAAAAGGTTAAATAAAATAAATGGCTATTGTGTTGCATAATAACCTTAATAATCATTCCTACACACATATTGACTTGTCCTGTCATAGTCACACTATCAGCAGCAATGGACTCCACTGATCTGTGATGTGACTCTGCTGGTGCACAGAGCAGAAACTCTCAGTTTACATCTCAGGCATTTGATTAAATATTGATTATTATTATTATTATAGTGCAAATTTCGGATGAATGTGGTCACATCGGTAATTCCCTGATCACTACATTACAGTGTGTAGGCTTACAAATTGCAGATACTAAAACGTTTTGTGAGGTCAGAGCTTTGTGAAATTCCCTCACTAAGAAATTCACGAGAATGGGACAGATGGACAACCTTAACATGTAATGCCTCAGGCCTGCTATCCTCACCAGCATAAAAAAATACCTTTCAGTGGTTTTAGTCTTTGATTTCGTTTTTTTTTTTTTTATGAATAAATATTTTAATAATATATTTTGCGGACATTTATCCTTTATTCGATAGTACAGAATTAAATGTGAATGGGGGAGAGAGAGTGGGGAAGACATGCAGCAAGGAGCCTTCATACATAATTACCTGCGTTATAGTGACCTATCGAGGGTGTACCTCGACCAACGTCTACTGGGATTCTTTACAGGTAGCTGTCATTTTCACAGCATCTTCTGCCACACAGACCTGACAAACACTCTTAAGGCCTTCATTTTGAATATTTTCAGTATTAGTATTGAAACAGACACTGTTGCCATTCTCAAATACAAATGCCAATTTTGCCAGTCATAGCAGACTCAACAGACCAGAATGAGGCAATTTGTGTGTACAGGGAGCATCACAACACACTTATTTCCATTGCTATTTTATACACGTGGCTAAACAGCAACTATTTAACATCTGAGCATTTGTAAGTGGTAACTTAGAGATGCACTCTTATGGCAAATAAACTACATTTATATCAGGCTTTATGAATCTTAACGACCACTCAAAGTGCTCTAAATTACAATTCACATTCACATTTTCACATTTAGTGCTGTTACCACGAGCACTGTCTATCATTCACACATCTCCTTCACACACTGCCAGCACAGCCATCGGGGGCAATTTGGGTTTCTGTATCTTACCAACAGACACTTCAACGTTTGGTGGAGCCGAGAATCCAACCACTGACCTTCTGATCAGTGGTAGACCTGCTCTACCTCCTAAGGTACAGCCACCCACCATTATCCTTCTGAATTAAAAATATAGTTATTGCTTGTCTTGTAACACTCTTTTCCATCTTTGTAAAATACTAGGTCTGTAGTCAACCAAAGAAATGAGGTAGATGTATACTCTTCAACCAATTGATGGGAAGTGTTTCATTTTATTGGCTTCATACAGGGTGTGGATAATAAAGGGCTTAAGAAAGTGCACTGTTGAATTTTGAGCGATTTGGACATGCATTGACTGTTATTAAATTTGAATACAGACACAAACACCGCCTTGCCGTTTGTGCATTGGGGGAAGGGCAGCATGCCAGTCAGCCTGCAAATCGAGTAAAACATGTATTTTTCTACGTCCTCTGATAACCTACAGGAAAAGGTGATTTCACTTCCCATACAGAGTAACAAGCATGATCAGATAACCTCCAATGACAGCTCCACTCTGACACAGCAATTCAAACTTAGCCATACTAATTTAAACTGACGGCATGTCTCAGAAATGTCTGTGTTTCGAACACATATCAAGAAGCATTCATCTTATCGGCTTCAGATTTGAAATGTGTATTGTCAAGGACACAAAGAAGCGCAGTGTCAAATTTGATGTGATTTGGAAAAGCAATATGTTCAATATTGATAAACTTTGAATAAACAGACGACCAGGGCTCTGCAGCAGAAGGGGATGGAACCAGTGTTAATTTTGGCAGCTATTTTTGATTTAGTCTTAGTCTTAGTCTTTTGACGAAAATGCATATTAGTTTTAGTCTAGTTTTAGTCATTTTTATCCTTCTTAGTTTTAGTCTAGTTTTAGTCGACGAAAACAAATTACATTTTAGTCTAGATTAGTCGACGAAAACAAATTACATTATAGTCTAGTTTTAGTCACATTTAATAGCCACATTAAACTCCTTATCTTCCCTTCTCAGGTCCAGGGACCCCCTGTGTTGTGTCTACAACTGCGTACTAGTCTAGCTTGCAGTACTTAGGTTGTCCATTAGATGTCCCTCCTATAGGTCTATAGCAGGGGTCGCCAACCTTTACTATCAAAAGAGCCATTTTGCCCCCTCTTCCCCCAAATAAAATTTGTCTGGAGCCGCAAAACATATTTGATAACAAAGCTGATAAAATTTTATATAAAGTTATACAATACTAATCTGTAGATTATTGCATTTATGAAATTATAGAACAACAATAAAGAAAACTGTTGACATTTTATTTATTTTTACCTGTTACAACAAAGGGAAACACCAAATGCTTATGAAGGAGGAGAAGAAAATACACAGGCAAGTGTCGGCCTACTTTGAAATAAATTAAACGCAGAACTATGTAGTGTTATTTGAGTCATCCCCATATTTGTGGGAAATGTATGAAATAAGAAGTACCCTATTTTGAAATAAATAAAAACATATAGCTGCAGCCTATATATTTTAGTTGGCGTTGGCGAAATGTGAAAACAAAAAGTGAAAGCAGATCAGACTGGAGGAGGAAACTGAAGCTCGGTAGAAACCAGCTGCAGCTTCTGCTCTGATCCAGAAGCTGCGGCGCTGATCTCAGAGCAGCTGAGACCAGAGAAACTCTGTGTTTCACTGTTATCATAGTTAAGAAGCAGCCGGGGAGTCAGTGACCGGCTTCACGTGAACGAGCTCTGATCTCACTGTCTCTCTGAGCGAGTGCGCGGGGGCGGAGCCTCGGGACCGGTGCGCTGTCTGGCAGCACACAGACACACACACTCGCCGCTCCGGGTACTTCATGACGGCCTGATACGATTATGTTTTTAAAAATTGTTGTGACTTAGTCAACCGCCAACATTTTCGTTTCGTCTCGTCTCGTTAACGAAAATTAAAATAGATTTCTTCATAGTTTTTATTTTCAAAGATCCATTTCGTTACGTCTTCGTCTCGTCTTAAGGCCAGCGCATGCTTCTGCGTTTTCACGGGAACGGAGACGCAAGAGCCCTTCCGGGCCCCTCACGGCCCTTAGTACGTCCTTACGTGCGTCGGCCAATTTTTCTAACTAGACGGCAAAGCCCCGCAAGCGTCACCCGGCCGCGAGGGCTGTGATTGGTCTGCTGACTACATCATTTCCGGAGTCGCATTTCCGGTTCATGCCTGGAAACCACGAAGATTTAGAAGAACAAATATGGACCAGATAGAAGAGCACTTGGCAGAAGAGATCCGACACTATGTCCACTAGTATAACCCGTCACTAACCGGCGGATTTTTCCGCCAGAAAAAGGCTCTGCGGAGCCGCCGTGGCGATGTAAATAAATCGCTCTTCTTCGTGCAACACACGAAGAAGAGCCGACTTCAACAAAAAACATTACTGCGCCTAGTGTTCTGGCGGGGAATTGCATGGCAACACGCGTTGGAGAACCATGAATGACAACGAGTCCTGCGTTACAGCTGCGTGCCTGCGGGCCCCTGACGACGCAGAAGCATGCGCCGGCCTTTAGTCATGGGAAAAGGGGCGTTAACGAATATTTTTTGTTATCGTTATCGTCAACGAAATTAACACTGGATGGAACTCATCAACGAAAGTGAAATTGTCGTTAATGACAGCTGCACGGTTCACGACAATGAAAACTGATTCACAGTTCAGAGATCTGCATACTGAGTCGAGCTTCATTAAACTTTGTAAAAACATGTGAACAAGTATCTTGCAGATTCTGAAAGAAAGCTGCAACCATGATCTTAGGCCAAGCAAACTGCCCATTCCAAACATGCATATTTACAATGGGCACTGCAATAGTTATAAAGAAACATAGAAAACTAGCAGGTTATTTTGAACATATTAAATAGACCAAAAATATTTAACAATGTGTTAAAATCTTATATGTTCACCCTCAAAACCTCAAGTTTTAGAAACACAAAATGACACAGACTTTAGCCTTAAGCTGCAGATGATGAAAAGTTTCTTCAGTAGCCTGACTAATACAAATATGTATCTCTTCAGTGAACAGAATACTATTAGACGGAAGAGATAAAATTATACATTACTCAAAAAACCCACCCTAGACCCAGAGGTTTTAGCAAATTACAGGCCAATATCTAATCTCCCCTTCCTATCTAAAATCTTAGAAAAAGTTGTAGCCAATCAGCTGTGTGAGTTTCTCCAGGAAAATAATATATATGAAGACTTTCAGTCTGGGTTTAGAACCAATCATAGCACAGAGACAGCCCTGGCAAAAGTCACTAATGAACTTCTAATAGCTTCAGATCAGGGACTTGTGTCTGTCCTCGTTCTGTTAGATCTCAGTGCAGCATTCGACACAATTGACCATCAAATTTTAATAGAGAGACTAAAACAGTTAATTAACATTAAAGGAACGGCCTTAAACTGGTTTAAATCTTATTTTGCTGATCGCTCCCAATTCGTTCAAATCAATGATGAGTCATCGGTGCGCACCAAAGTTAACCATGGTGTCCCACAGGGGTCTGTGCTCGGCCCAATTTTATTCTCATTATATATGCTTCCACTAGGAAACATTATCAGGACACACTCGGTAAATTTTCACTGTTATGCGGATGACACCCAGTTATATTTGTCAATAAAACCTGATCAAAGTAATCAATTAACTAAACTTCGAGCATGTCTCAAGGACATAAAAACCTGGATGACCCGCAATTTTCTCTTATTAAACTCAGATAAAACAGAGGTTATAATACTCGGCCCTAAACACCTTAGAGATACATTATCTAATGATATAGCTGCGCTAGATGACATTGCCCTTGCTTCCAATGACACAGTCAGGAACTTGGGAGTGATCTTCGATCCTGATTTGTCCTTTAATAGTCACTTAAAAGTAATTTCTAGGACCGCGTTTTTCCACTTGCGTAATATCTCAAAAATCAGACATGTCCTTTCGCAAAAAGATGCAGAAAAACTAGTCCACGCCTTTGTTACATCGAGACTGGACTATTGTAATTCATTATTATCAGGCTCCAGCAGCAAGTCGTTAAAGACTCTGCAGCTGGTCCAAAATGCCGCAGCACGTGTCCTGACGAGAACTAAGAAAAGAGAGCACATTTCTCCAGTATTAGCATCGCTACACTGGCTTCCTGTTAAATCTAGAATAGAATTTAAAATTCTCCTCCTCACCTTCAAGGCCCTTAATGATATGGCACCTCTTTACCTTAAAGAGATGTTAGTACCATATCAACCTACTAGAGCACTCCGATCCCAGAACTCAGGTTTACTTGTTGTCCCTAAAGTCTCTAAAAGTAGAGTATGAGCCAGAGCTTTTAGCCATCAAGCCCCACTGCTGTGGAATAATCTCTCACTTTCAGTTAGGGAAGCAGAAACGCTCTGTTCGTTTAAAAGTAGACTCAAAACCTTCCTTTTTTATAAAGCTTATAGTTAGAGCTAATTAGTGCGATGTTCCAAATTTGATTAAATGGCAAAAACTCCTGATGATGCTAAGACGCACAGGGAATTTATGACACAAGACACACGGAGCTTCTCTTTCCTGCTTCTCCTTCCTTTTTCTCCATATTTATCACATCAAGATAATTCTTATCTGATCAGTACATGTTACTAACTTGACCCCTTTTCCCGGAGTTTCTGTGCCTTAGCGCCCACGGATGCAGGGCCACAGCTGTGGCCGCACCATGGATTATGATTGTGGATCGCGTGTCGGAGGTCGCAATGGTGGATCCAGTTCGGTGGATTCTGTATCGTGCCAGCTGATCGTCGTTGTAATGGAGGATCCTTTGTCGCGTTGGCATCGGATGATGAGGGACCACGACCGAGGCGGCAGCTGATAATGGATTCTAACTGGCGGCGGTGGACAATGACTGTGGATTATAGTGGATCCATCCTGACGCTGGATCGTGGTCTTGCTGGCTGCTGGCCAGAGACTGTGATTGCAGCGGGACTGCCTGACACATAGTATTGAAAAATGTTTAGCCTCATGGATGCTGCTAAAAATCCTGATGATGTTTTCTTACACCTGACATCTATTGCACTTCTGTCCGTCCTGAGAGAGGGATCCCTCACATGTGGCTCTCTCTGAGGTTTCTACATATTTTTACCTGTGAAAAGGGTTTTTAGTAGTTTTTCCTTACTCTTGTTGAGGGTTAAGGACAGAGGATGTCACACTATGTTGAAGCCCCATGAGACGAATTGTTATTTGTGAATGTGGGCTATACAAATAAAACTTGATTGATTGATTGATTGATACATTGGTATTTCATTAAATGACTCCTAGCATTAAAGTTATGGTATAGCTACTGACTGATCATAGATTTGAATAAAGTTTTTTAATAAGTAGGATTTTAGAATTAATACGCTTCATCAACTACAGGTCTTTGCACTATGAAGTATCTCTCTTCTGTGAAAGACAACTGAAAAAATATCAGTAAAAAAGTACTATAACTAGGTTAATGACAATTAATGTATCTGAGAAGTCGTCTGTTAGTTCAAGTGAGGCCCTGCAGATTAGCAGAAGACTCCCTGATTGATTAAAATTATTTTGATGGAATTTAATGTGTGTTCTCATTCATTCAGACCTCTTTTAGTGACAGGCCAATGATAGGCTAACTGCGGCTCACAGCTGTATGCAACAGGTTCATGCCAGGCTCAGGGGGCGGGGTTTGAGAAAGGGAAGTAAATCACTATGTGGAGTTGAGAAGGGTTCAGGAAGAGTGCACCAAAAAAATACAGTGCCTCATGGTAAAATACACACATCAATACATCTTGATAGGAGAGTGTGTGAGGGTGATCTCTTGTGTTAATGGCCTCTCATGGCCAATTAACATGACATCCAATAACATTTTGATATCACACCACTGAACACATAGTTATATCTCCCTGCATTGTTGGTCATTTCCATGCTCTGCCCATGCATTCTGCAGCATGGCCTTACGTGTGAGGGTGCTCTAGGGAGACAGACACGACGTTCTTTACAACAGCAACTCAGCCCCTTTTTTTCTTTGAGATCCCTGCTGAATAGCTGTATCCCCGAGATAAGAAGAGAACACACTCTACCCATCAACAATGATCTTGATGTCTTTAACAATAGGCTGCATACAACAAGCACACCATGGCTCCCTTACCACCACCCCTATCCATCTCCTCTCTCTCAGCTGGTCATCCAAGAACAGCTGTTGCTCCAAATTTCGATCTAGCCAGCTATAATTCTCGTCTTTGGCTGACACGGACTGATGGAGGAAGGACAAGGGCACAATGCACAGACCTGCGAGGGTCTCGGCCAAAAAAGACTGCTGAAGAGTCTGAGCTGCATCCTGGCAACACAGCCAACACAGTCTGGTCTCAGCCACATAGAGAGAGAGAGGGGAGGAAACAGCCCTCTTAGACAATAAGGCTGCCTCATTACCAGTGTTTATCTTAAGCTGGATTAATACTCTGAAAGAAATGCTCTTATTTTCTTTGTCTGGATAAGAACATGGTTTGCTTCCAATCTGACAATTTGTTATTCAAATGGTTTATTTTGTTCTTGTTGTTGTTTTTTTTATTTCAGTTTTTTCTTCTCATTTTCTTTTTTGCAATTTTGTTTCCTTTGTGCAAAAACACACATCCACTGATGTCAATGTCTAATTGAATACCACCAACCCTTGTTCTCATAGAAGATGATCAACAGCTAGGATTCATATCCCTGATCTCAGGAAGCACTCTGAAGCTAGTTGCATATTCAGCCCACTGACAGAAACTGTGTGACTAACTGCAGGAAAGCATGAAGTGCCCTTTGTTTGAGCAGCGTCTTAGGTTAAAAAAAAAAATGAGAAGAAAAAAAAGATGCACACTTCTCATTCTAGGCACACACTCCTTGAACATGTGCTTTTTTCATGTATATGACTCTGGTGAATGAAGTCTGCAAGCAGCTGCCTATGCCAAGCATAATAGATGGCAGAATACCAGGCAGGGCTGAGTTCAGCGAGAGAGCACTGTGATGATGACCTTGACATATTCACGCATGTTTTTTCCCCCTGAATATGAAAAACAAAAGATAGTGTGACACTGATGTACTGCACATGATGTTGATTGTCTCCTGGAAATGATCGCTGTGTCAAAACAATGAAAGAAAGAAGAATGGTGCAAAATACATCAATGTGAAACTGAACTAATCTTCATTTCAGATAAAGCCTCCCACCTTCTGTTCAGCAAGCCCCACAGCAAACCTAGCCTGAGGCTCATCCCCTTGAGGGGCACAGAGAGGCGCGCTTACTCGTGTCGACCGCCATCCAGACGCTCAGTGCTGGCTGCCAGAGTGGCTCCAGCCTCAGCCAGCCAACTAGCAGAGCGCTTCAGCCTGGGATGCTTTTTACCATCTCTATGGATCGACCCTGATTGGTTTTCTCTGCTCCCATGATTTGTCCTGATCTCTACATCCAACTTACACGCCTTGTTCTGACCTGCGGGTTTTCTGCATGTCTCTCTTCATATTTGTGTATGAGCCAAAAATACGATTTCTCCCATCAACAGTAATCTGCATACCTACTTCTATTTCTGATTATCATGAGGTCAGAAAATAAAAGAAGTACCTTTATTTTTACTGTGGTAAAATGTAAAAGTGCTCATCAATTAGTGCTTACAGAACGGGGAAAACTGAGTTTACCATTAAGCATTATCTGGATTTATAATGCTCCTCTTATTGTATAAGCTAAATGCAAATTTAAACTCACTGCTACCAAAAGAACAACTTGAGACCCCCTTACATCTTGTTGTTGACTTTCACTGATTCAACCACCTCACCTAGCTAAACTACTGCACCTGTGGTGTGTAGTCCAGGACCCCATCACTTTTGGCTGTGGTAACAGGTGCAAGAGACCACACCCAGAGGTGAAACAGGCATACAAGCCTACATCAGAAATGTCATCAAAACACCATCTGCCTGCTGCTGCTTCTTCTTCCACCACAGAGCCCCATAGCCATCAAGCCATACAACCAATAATTACTGTAATCCCATCAGTAACAAGTCCAAAGGCCAAAATGAGAAGTTTTGCCATTGTCTGAGAAGCAGATGGTAAGTTTAGCGTACAGGAATGTACAAGATTCTTCACGTGTCCCGTTCTGTGTTTTCGATGGCGGCTGTGGTTGAGGGGTAGAGCGGTCGTCCTGAAGGTCGGCAGTTTGATCCCCAGTCTTCCCCGTCTGCATGCAGAAGTGTCCTTGGGCAAGATGTTGAACGCCGAATTGCCCCTCATAGAACAACAAAAGTGCTGCTAATAGATTAAATGTATATGTGTGTGAATGGGTGAATGTAATACTGTACTGTAAAGAGCTTTGAGTGGTCATCAAGACTAGAAAAGAGCTATATAAATACAAAACCAAAACCATCCTGTATCCTTCACCTTCTTCATGACCCGTTCTTTGCACTCTTTATATGGAAGGTAATTGTACTACTTCACATATTTATATTATAAAATGTGATCTCTGCATGACCGTTTGCAAGATCATGCAGAGGTCACATTCGAAATGTACTGAGTTCAAAATCTTAAAATAAAAAACACAAAGTGGGTTTGATAAAAAAAAATATATAAAATTAAGCTGTATCCCATGCTTACCCTGACAGTAGGAATGAAATAAAGTCTTTAATAATGAGAGAAGGTGATGTACAGATACCCTGAATACATCTGCTCACCTGTAAATCCACTGATTTTAATCATTTTGTTCATTACCCTCCATGTGTTCTTTGGTTCTGTTTATTTGTTATCTTATCAAAAATTCCCCATATTGGGCTCGTTCTCATCTGTGCCCATTTCTGTTCCAGCAATGACCCAATTTCCCCATGGGGACCATTTAAGTTCCATCTAATCTAATCTAACATATCTCTGATTCTGCAAAAGATCTGCTGATATGCAAATGTCTTCAACCGATTTGATGCTGTCTGGAGAATGAATTAAACTCAAAACGGGCTGGAAAGGAGCATTTTCCCCAGGTGTATTAAACACAGACATGGGTGACACAAAACGCCTTCACCATATAGCTGCTTGATGTTCCAGGGATTTGCGTATTTTTAGGGTATTTACAGGTAAGCAGGTTCTTTCAGTTGAAGTTCCTGCGAAATAATGACTATGATACATTGCAGCATAAGTAATCATATGAGGCATTGACAGTGACCGTATATGTGCTGATTCCATTAAGTGGGGATAAAACAAGCTTGCACTGATCTGCTACGCCACACAGAGTGAAGCACTTGATTTATTCCATCGTTTTCTAACCACTGGCACAACTCAACTACATAATTAGGTTGAAAAGTGCAAAGAGTCTCGGTTGTGTCTGAGCTCTGTGTGCAAAGACAGTGTGGCACTTTTTCTTTTGCAGATTTTGAATTGAGTTTCCATTTGTCATCGTTACTCATATTCAATGCAAGCTTCATTTAGTACAGCAGAAGATGGAAAAAAAATTTACTGAAAAAAAAAGTTATTCTGAAGTCAGCTCGCTTTGGAAAACAAAAGGTCACAGGTCCACTGCCTTAATAACGAGTGTCTCTACTTTCAACTTCAATTTCCGTGGCCCACATATAATTCTGTAAAGGATATGATTATATATTTTTTTTTTAAATATTAATATATGGTTAGATTTATATAATTCTTAGTAAAAGGGCTCTTTCATCTCTGGTTTCTCTAGTTCATTGTGCAGGATGCACATACAGTATATGATATATATAGGGTGAGGTTCTGGACAGCAGTATTTTGTGCATCTATAAAGTGCAAAGAAATGAAAACCTGCTTCCATACTAGAGTCATTGATTCATACACTTCATTCATGTCTTCACCAGTCTGTCTATTTATTCATTTACCGGTGACTTCTGACTGACTTCATCAAAGGAGAATTCAGCAGCATCCATGTCTCCTTGACTCCCTGTTTATTGTTTCCTGATGAAGGAGCTCCAATAGCAAACAAAGGCAAACACACAATAGGTTGATTATGGCTCATGCAGATGCAGTTTTCATCAAAGGTGGCTTCTAATTGATTGTTTTAAAGTGCACCTCCATCGAGCCACAATCTTCTCATTGGATTGGATTTTTAATGTCAGGTGTAAACAAGGTCAGAAGCACTGAGCCGCCTCACTGCTCACCGTGCAGCCGCCAGCAACTCTTGCCTGCCCGCAGGACGCATGGCTTAACTTGGATGACCTGAGCGCGCAGTCAATATGGATTAAGAACTAATGCTTAATCAACTTTGCAGCAAAGACCTCCCGTCCGGCAGATTGGCCGTGCGTCTGGATGATCCGCGGGCAGCAGGAGCCACAGGCGCAAAAAGGACAGCCGCACAGTGCAGGTGCATTGAAGTGCAGGGCAGTACAGATCCACAGCACATGAGTTCTGCTCTTCAGCTTTTAAGCATGAAAACATGCGCATGTGAAGCAACACTGACACAGCAGACAAGGATCTTGGCAGGATTGAACTTTCGCACAAGAGAGGAGGCTGCCGTAGCCTAATATAACTGGTGTAAAATACATTGAAAGCACATCGGATACTTCGAACCACGCCACTGGCACCGGCTCAGCCGCACTTCACTAATCGCTACATTTAAGCTGCGGCTTACATGGCAGACATCCTCAAGTCAAACGTAGGAAAACAGAGTGTCCGCGGCGTGCGTGAGCCACTTGAAGAAGTGACAGACAGGAGCGACACAGACACATCACTTACCTTGCTCCATCAGCAGGACGGCCATCCCGACCAGCACAGCCCAGTACACAAGGTTCGTCATGGTTATCGATCTGTTTGTCTGCTGTGTGATGTCGTCTGGCTGGGAAGAAAAAAGCAGTAGCCTGCGAGTCTCTGAAAATCCCGAAAAGTGCTTTTCTTCAAGTCCCCGGTGCTCCTGTCTGACTGTAAAGCATCCACCAACACAGCGCTCCACAAAGTCCCTCCTTCAGCTGAGAGCCTATTGGCAGCGCAGCAACAGCCAAGCCCGCGGCACTGACACCCAGCACTGCCGGTGTGAGAGCTTCCAGTAAAGGTGCTGAGACGGTCCTGCAGTTTGTGAGAGTTGGTGGTGCTTTTATTGTGGAAGGTATAATCCCCTCGTTTCCTGTATTGCCCCGGTTGGATGCAGCGAGCTTCGCATCCCTCAATTCTCCACTAATGGAAAGCAGCTCATATCCTCATCTACCGCGGGCTGTTCGTCTTCATCCAACACACGAAGCGCCAGTAAGGAGATAGATGGACGAGACGCACTATCTTACTGCAGTTTGAACATTTTTTCCATCGTTGGTCAACGGGGTTGGTTTTCACAAACAAGAAAGACCAAACATTTTGGCTCCTATTCAGAAGAGGGGTCCAGATCTTTAAAATCTGATCCATATCTTTATGGGTCTGCTGGGATTTGGCTCGATTTCAGACTTTGAATAGATAAATCAACTTTCTTCCGGCAGTCGTAGTTCCACAGATGTATCACAGTTCTAGGGGACTTGTATCCATATGGCACTCTGAAATCGTTTGATGCCCCGAGACAAGAATTTAATTTGCCCCACAATCAATTTTGGACCCACTGGTACAAATTGTTGGCTCCCCCTCAATGGTCTTCCCTCATGCTGAAACTCAAGATGCTGTAAACATTTTTGGACATGGCCACAAAGCTTATACCACTCAATGATTCTCACAGACTTTGAGTCCAACATACTGTCACAAGAAGGATACTGCCTATGCCCTGGAGCTGCTTGAAGTTTCAGTACTTCCGGTCTGCTATACATATCACGGTGCAAACAATTTGTGGCTCAAATATCCCTTTCAACAGTGATTTTATTTTTGGTGAGACCAACTAACTTTAGTTGTGTTTTTGTCTTTGTGGATTTAGTTTTTTCTTTCTTTCTTTCTTCTCCATTTCAGGTCAGATGAGTCCAGTTTGTTGTCAGCCTGGGGGTCCATTTGTCCTAGAATAAATTTAAGGGATGATAGTATGATAAGAAGATTATACTTTTCTTATATGGTGATTTTTCTGAATTTCACACAAATCTGACTTTTATTTTGATGTGAATGCTGGTTTTACATCTCGAGACCTCTAATAACATGGGAACAATTAATCTTGGTTACTCAGTCTATCAATAAATTAGCTTCATATTATATATGGTGTATATTTCATCTAAAACAGTAGAAATTGTTTTGTGGTCTGTATTGGCTGTTCATCTTTAAGAATTTGTTTTAACTATCCCCAGCCTATCAGCCATATAGGATACCAGGTGCTAATTACATACACTGACCATGACACATTTGAACTTGTAGGACACGAAAAAAATGATTAAAACTAAGAAAAAAGACCAGGACACATTCATACAGTGCATCTATTCGCAGCCCTTTGTTATTCTATGGGGAGCCATTCAGGGTTCAGCATCTTGCCCAAGGACACTTCAGCATTAGAGTCAGACTGGGGATCGAACTGCCGACCTTCAGGTTGGAGGACGACCACTCTACCCCTCAGCCACAGCCGCCCCAAGGTCATGAACAAGAAACATGTTTCAGGTTCGGTTACTTCCCTTTACTTGCAATGTGTGCTGAGAAAAGCTCTAACTGCAAACAGCAGCAGAGGCAGAACCCTATCAAATTGCATTCAAACAAATATTCAAACCCAAGCGCAAGCAAATCAAATCACGTTAATGCAAATGCAGGTCTTGTGAAACATCAAATGTCAGAACGAGCCTGGGCAGTGGAGACAGGGGCAGCTGGTGAACCTGTGATCATCTGGTTGTGTAGATTCTTTCCTGTATACTATACAGAAGCATTGCATGGACAGCTTGCAAGACACGATAGCACAAGAGCCGACTATTTTACATTTCCCAAGCAGGAAGCTGTGATTGGTTGTTGTCATTAAGATGTTCATGCTAGCACTTAGCATCAAGCATGCCCAGCTTAAAGAGTTAAAGCTATGAAGATGTGTGAGCGCTCAGTGAGACTCGTCTCCCCTGCTGAAAATGATACAAACTGAAATAGGATCACACTTGGGTTGAACTTCTCAAAATCGCTTCACTTTGAAAGGTTACAAGCCAAACAGATTGGACACACTCTGTATGAGTTTGAGGTGCAACACAAGTACCTCACTCAATTATTGGAGACCCAATTCCTGACTTTGAGAAAAAAAACAACTCTGTTATAGTTATTCAAAATCTGCAAACACAGGATAAGGACAAGTTATCATGTGTTATAGCAGAGTATTCGAAATACAACTGTATGTGCACCTCTGCAATTCAAATATAGGACCTTGATTTTTAAAGGCAAAAAGCAAAGCAGAATTATCAGCAAACTTAATATACTCTTCGTGAAACCCTTTCTGCTGAATTCCAACAAGATGTTATTACGACGAAAACTTCTCAGGACAGCTTTGAAGGACACTAGAGAGAAATGACATAAAAATCAAAATTCTAAACTCATCCATGAATTCATGAATTCACTCGTCAGAAGGTATTTCTGTCTGTATTAGATTAGATTAGATTTCTTTATTTATCCACACAACGGGGAAATTCACTTGTTACAGCAAAAAAGAGAAAAACAGAATTTAAATAACAGTGCCGAAGCAACAATAAAAAAGAAAGATCAAAATATATACACTACTAAACTACACATAATGAGAGTAAAAATATACAGAAAACAAAAACAAAAAACAACCTGCAAAACAGACACTGTGCAAAGCAGGTACTGGGGAGAAAGTGGAGTGATGTAAGTGTTATTGTAATGAAAACAAAAGTATTATAAGTAATATTGCAACAGTAGTGACCATGATACAGAAAAAATAATTAAAAGTAAGTGACCATAATATAAATAATACTACAAGATAGTATAAAGGAAAATATAAATATTGCAATGTAACCATTATAAGTGACCATGATATAAATATAGATGTAAAGTGTTGAATATTATTGTGCATAGTAGTGATCTGAGTAAAAAAATAAAAAATAATAAATAAGAAAAATAAAAATGCAAATACAGCTATGGTGAGAGGTTGAGTGGAGATAAAGATAATAGACAGGGACTACAACATTTTCAGGTGGTGCTGGTGTTGTAGAGCCTGACTGCAGCCGGGATGAAGCACCTGCGGAACCTCTCCTTCTTACACCGTGGGTGTAACAGTCTGCTGCTGAAGGAGCTGCTCAGGGACCCCACATTGTCATGTAGGGTGTGAGAGGTGTTGCCCATGATGGACGCCAGCTTGGCTAACATCCTTCTGTCCCCCACTTCCTCAATGGAGTCCAGAGGAAAGTCCAGGACAGAGCTCGCTCTTCTTATCAGTCTGTTGAGCCTGCTCCTGTCTCTGTCCGTGCTACCCCCCCTCCAGCACACAGAGACACACATGCACACAGAGACACACAGGCACAAATGCAATCAACCATTTAAACTACAGACAAATATACAGAATGTTACAGAAAATACAGAACAGTCACTACAGTGGCCGTTTTATCAGAAGTTTTCCAATTCAGCCTCAATAGAGTTTAGTCCAACAACAGAGATGACAGACAAACATGCGATTTACATGCCCCATTAATCACATAAACAAGCAGTGTTTTCCATATAGGTCCAGTTGCAGATAACTAAAAATATTGTTATTTTCTATCAGAGCATGTAATCTGCATGTCAGTAAATCATAAAAGTTGATCTCAATGATCTTGTCAGACATAACCTGCAGTAACAGTGCATGCCACTGCATCCTTTGCAATTACTGCAGTGACGGTTTATTTACAAGAGCAAAAGCTTACAGCCACTTACTTCTGCTGTTGGTGTCTGTTTGTTCTGATCCTGCATGTCTGCCCCCTGGGGGATTTTTATCTCCTCCGCAATTCCATTAGGGAGGTTATTTGTTGTTGGTATAAAAAACAAATTATAAAGTTTTATGGACGTAGACAGTATGTTTTGTATTATTTATTTGTGTGTCCTCACACGAAGCCTGGAAGTTTTCCAGCATGATTTCCAACATTTAATATGTTTAATTTAAGTGCAGCGACAAGCAGAGCATCACAGTTATATGCAAAGGTGAAAGCAGTGAAGGGAAACTAAAGTTGTTATAAACCAAGGCACACAAACCAAACACTATCATTGTTTTAACATTATATTTCATGTTTATACCCTAACAAATATAAAAACAAGACAAGGACTGCACTTAAACTGGAGTGAGTATGCAAGATGAATATCCAGGTAGAGCTAGTAATTGAAAGGAATTGAGAGGAATTGATTGCTGCACCAGCGGGATGGAGTGACTGCATCAGACTTCATCATCCCCCTGATAAATGACATGAATACATATGCAATGATATATGCCTCTTATTGCGTTTTACTTTTCTTTTCTGATCTTTCAGCTCTTATCTTTTTAAATAAAAAATATGTTTCTGTGTTGATTTACATATTTCTGTCTCTGTCGTCTGCCTGCCTTATATGTAATTGCCCACATTACTGGATAAATGTAATGCAGCATAAATCTCTCCTTTTAGCTGTGAGGGAGTGCATTATAAATATGGACGGCAAACATTTTCCACATGTTTTTCTTATGAGCACTTCTTGGAATGCATGTTGCTGTGTTACAGATTGAGCTTGTGATGTCCTCCCATTCCATTTCATGTCTTGTGCTTCCTTGTTCCTTCTCCATCTTTAAGAGCTTTACAAGATGCATTGGTGATTAAGGTTTTCATTAATGATTCACTTGAAATGTACAATGATAAACAGTACTAACATGGACATGGAGGTGTGGTTCATTGGCAGGTGCCTTTTTTCAGTTTCAATGCACTCGTCATCAACGCTGTGGGTGTGTTCACAGGAGCTAAATCGTCTCTAGTGTCCTCAACTTCAGGTTATACAACACATACTTACAGAAACTGTGGTCATGGCTTTCTCAGTGTTCCCTGCAGTGATATGTGGCAGACACTGTGACTGGGAAGATGATTACAAATAAATATTTCATGGTATTAATGAATTTCATTTGAGCCGAAATTGTCACCAATTTTCAGCAAAGACACCAATTAACCACAACATCTCTAGGTCATAGGGTATGTGCTGCAAGAGTACAATGTTATTACTCCTCGCTGACTGCTTCCAACAGGTCTCTGGTGCTTTGAGGAGTTTTATTTAGTCATATTTCGGTGAAACGGTGAGGGTTTTGAACAAACTATAAGTACTGACAGAAAGCTTAAAGTGAATTAAGATGAGGGAGGGGATTGAGAAGTTACTGGGTAGGATTCTCTTTATGCTGCTTTTATGGGTTTTTTTTTCAGTTTCTAACACATTGTCTCACTTGACTCTTACTGTCACACCATGCACTTGTTCAGGAACTGTCCATGACACACACCTCTGAGATTTTGGCTTCCAGTAAAGAGTTAAAAGATCTCTAAACAAGTTAGTTGAGGGGTCTGCTCTGTTTTTCCTTCTTTACCATGAAACTACATCTTTCAGTCAGCTACCCTCAGACCAGCTGATTGCACTGAAGCCGGCCAGCAGGGCGACCAGAACAACAGGCATTATTAGAAAGTAAGGACCAAACAGGACATACAGAGGAGGAACAAAGCGACAAGGGCAGAAACTCCACACTTCAATGCTTCCTTCATGATCTCCAGGGACTTTAACTGGACTTTCCCCACTTTCATTCAGTGTGTGGGCTGCACTATCAGAGGAGACAGGACCCTGGACCTTCTGTTTGCTAATGTTAGAGAGGTCTGTTAGTTCTACCTCACACATTACGTTTTTGTACATTTGCAGTTGAGCAGTTGTTTCTGTTGACTTACTGTGTATTTATAGCGACCAAGAATATAACCTTGTTGGACTCTGCAGATCAGTTGAGCCAAGGAGATGTTGTTTCCAATGGAATAAGGAAGTTCTGTATCTAAGAGATAGGACTTGAACCATCCAATGGCAGTCTTGTTTTAATAGAGGCTATGAGATCCACTGTGGTTTCAGAGATATTATTGAAGCCATTGAGTCATTACGATCGGATGATTCATAAGTGTTATGGTCAAGAATACCTATGGACAACTTAAATGAGAATTATGAGGCACTATGTTCATTTAAGCTGCTTGAGCTTTTAGTAGTTTTGATGTTTTTTTGGGCAACGTGGAACAGGGGGTCAAACTTAACACTGAAATGGTCAGAGATAAAAACATCTTCCAAGGTCAAGGAATTGATGCTCAGACTGAGGGTCAAGACTAGATCTAATGTGTGGCCGCGGTTATGAGCTGGGCAAGTCACATGTTGGACTAAATTTAAGTATTCTGTAACGTAAGGCAATTTTTTAAATCATCATCGTATAAGCCATCATGTGAAAAACCAGGAGCGAGGGGAATTGTGTGTGTGTGTGTGTGTGTGTGTTTGCACGCTCCTCACACACACAGGCCCCGGGGCTTCGCCCCCACTCACTCGCTAAGAGCGACATTGAAAACACAGAGTTTATTTCTGGTCCACAGCTGCTCAATGATCGGAAGGTGAGTTTGTATGGTTCTGGAGATCCTTATGAGCTCCTCCGCTCTTGTGGAGCGTTCAGTACAACACGAGACGTGAGGCACACAGTAAGGACTCAGTGTAAAAGTGACCGGAGCGTCACAGTTTCATGATCCGACATATTGATTAATAACTGAATACATAATCTTACATTTTTCATTTAAATCCTCCGATTAAAAAACAAAACAATTGAACATAAACCAGTTATTTTTAAGTGTGAACTGGCACAACACTGGATATGATATACATCGTGTAACGATGAAAAAACGTCTAATCGTTTTAATTTTATGCTCTATCCTTTATTTCGTTGTGTGTTGTAAATCACACTCATGGATCACATGATTATATAAACAATATCATAAAATGATATTGGTTTTTCCCTTGCTTGACCCTTCTATCAAAACAAAAGTGACGGCTGGTTGTAGTTTTGTGTGTCTATCATTGACTGTAACACAGAGGGCACTGCAGTGCCAAACATTTTGATAGAAATCCATGTGAGACTGAGGTGAACATTGAGGTTATGCATGTAAGTGCTTTTGTTACATACATTTGTGTGTTTCTAACATAGCATGCTCAGAGCAGACTGAAACCATTATTAGCCATCTGGATCTACGTCATCAAACATGAGGGTGCAGATGTCTCAGATCCACCAAAAAATGAAGGGATCATAGTTGAGGACGTCCCGTGCTCCAGGCAGTGCCAATTCACACTTAAAATGAACTAGTTCACGTTCATTGGTTAAAATTTTGAACTAAGTTCACGGTTCCAAAAATGAACTACTTAGGTCTAGCTAGGCTTCTGGCGTCGGCCTCACCACCGACGAAGGACCAGGAACCAGGATGGCTGCTTGTGTTGGCCTCACCACCAACGAAGAGCCCAGAACAGGAATAGGCGAGGAGACAGGACCAGGCCTCCACCAGCGTCAGCGCTGCGCGTGGACGTGGAATCGGAGTCGCGCTCGCCACCGGGTCAGATGCGATGCGGCAGGCAGGAACAGGAGCCGGCCACTGTGGTACAGAGACGAACCACATACTTTTCAGCATTTTATTATCCCCTCAAACTAAAATCACAACATACAACTTAACTTGTAATCAGTTTCTGCTGGTGTCTACCTCTCCAGATCAGCAGTGTCTCTCACGAGTCTCAGCCAAGCCTCTCTGGCAGCTCAACTGCTGCCTTTTTTATCCAGGAAGAGTTGATAAGCCACCACAACGCTCATCTACTATCGCACTAGATGAGCCATAAAGTTTTTGTTACCTTTTCTAATTATTCACTTGCTGTTGTAACATGTAACAAAGTATTTCTATATCTGGTTCTGTTCAGTATCACTAGTATCTTAAGACATTACACATCCTGTTCATTGTTTAATACTATTGTATTAAGCCAAGAACAGTGAAGGTTATTGTTTTCACCCTGTCTGTGGCCCTATTCAGACCTTTACTGTATAAACATCTGTCCTGACAGATCTGCTCACGAGTGAACAGCTCTCGGTTGGTCATTTCACAGCTGGCATTACAATGTGTCTCCTGTCACCACTTCTGATCCGATCTCACTTTCCTGGTAAATATGCAAATATATGTGTATGTCATTTCTGTAAACAAAGACCAAATTATGTTTTTAGCCTGTCTGACTGCACAGACGGGTCCGTTGTCCATGTGTTTGTGTGGCTCTGTGTGAGAAGAGAGTGGAGGCAGGAAGGCTTAGTGAGCTTCACAATAAAAAAAGATTTAACCAGTGCTGATATTGTGGTGGTGACGAATATCAATCAATATATGGGAAACATGGATTAGTGAAAATAATAATTTGGTTCATTATGAAACTGTGGTGTGTCAGAGGAAGTCAGCTGAATAAGCCCATTGTGTCCACATTTGCATTCACACAGCTGAAAGAATGTGGACATGTGTCCACATTCTTTCAGCATGTGTCCCACACCACAAGACACAGACAGGGTTTTACTGTTAAAGTCACCCAACTCACATTCGACATATTTGCAATTCATACTTAAAAGGCTGAAGCCTCCACCAACATGTCCACCACAAGCATCCTGTCAGTTGTGTTGGATTGGGCTTTGTCTGTTGACTTCATGGAGTATCCCGGTGATCAGTCACTGAAACCCCAGTTTTTACACCAGTGTCAAGTCAGAAGCACTTAGCCGTCTGCTTTTCAGTGCAACATTTCATATAAACTGATCTGGGTTTGGCGACACTGTACTTTATGTTGTTGATAGTATACCTCTTCCTTTACCACCTAACCGCTGCTGCAGCTTTGCTAAGCTTATGTTCAGGAGTCCACTGATGCTGTATGACTCACACGCTGGTATGTGACCTGCACAGCAAAAAGTGTTGAGTTGAATAAACTCCCACAGAGTTGATTTTATATAGCTCCACACCCTCCAGAATCGAAGTGACAATTTCAAAATAGGGGGACTTATTAATACAAATATAACAATATGAGGAGTTCCTTCCTCTATTGACAAAACTGAGTTAAAGTAACACTAAGGGATAAATATCACTGCTATGCTATGAGTTGCTTTTTGTGGGGGTAGTGTTGAGTTATCCACACTAAAAAATGTAAAACGGTATTGTAAGAATGAATTCCAACAACCAAAAGGATTTAACAGATATTTATATTTTGCCTTTTCAGCATTGTATTAAAATATTCCATGTTCCATATAGTTCAGTCCTCCTGGCGCAGTGTAAGTTAATGTATTTTGGTATTTCTTGATTGGTTTTGGGCTGAGGACATATATGGTTCATATTTATCCTCAAAATAAGATTGCTCAAATTAAACAAAATTACAGCTTGCAAAGCAAAATCTACTCGGAAATATTTATCCTGAAATTTTAGCAATGTGCACAAGCAGTTCCTCTCCATGTGGAGCCATTTTATATTAGACAGAACCCAGACTTAAAGGTATCGTTCACCCAAAAAATTAAAAATCGAAACCTAAAGTTCTCTTTCAACATTCAAAGACTGACAACTAACCAACAGTCATTCAGGCAAATTTGTGACCGAACCCACACTCAGGACTGTGTAGGTACCATGTAAGTGCAGTAAAATCCAGATTATAAAACTTGATGAAGGTACTAAGTGTTGTCTGGCAGCCGTACATATCTCTCCACAGACACGGCCTTAAAAAGTACACATGACACAGCCTTACGCCAGGTTTACACCGATCGCGGAAGCAACACAGAAGCTCCGCGCCTCGCTAATCCCTAGCGCGCCGGCGCTCGGTTGTTTACACCGGACGCTGAAGCGCCGCTGAAGTGGTTGTATCTCTACAACATGTGCCGAGGATCATACAGCTCACTGTACTTCTCCACTTCAATTATTAATTTAATGTCATCCATCTTCAAGAACTTCTCCGCTGTTTTGGTCCGTTCAAGGTCGGGTGTCAAGGGTAAATTACGTATTCTCCACTCAAGCCTATGGGGAGAGTACATAGACCCCCCCCTCTCTCTTTTTATCTTTATGACTGCTTGTGTGTCTGTAGTGGATGGGCAGAGGGGGACATTTAATAATGTGATTGGTAAAATTGGTAAAATTAAAACTCCAGGACAACAGAAGGAGAATACAAACTATGGGATGCATATTTTATCATTTATATCATATAAAATATGTCATCAATATCGTTTAAAATCATTTTTCTGTGTGTTTCCTGGCGCAAGCCCAAAAAATAGACTCGACGCCGAAAACGATCACTGCACGGCGCGAGGCACCCTTGGGGCAGTGCGGCGCTTTAGCCTCCGGTGGGACCCGTACAAAGCTTTAACATGGGAGTGGATGGGAGCCAGCTGTTATTTAAGGCTTGGCGCTGCGCTTATGCGTCGCTTCAGTGCCCGGTGTAAACCCGGCGTTACCACGAGTGGAATGAGCACCCAGACCTATTGGGGGTTGCAATCCCCTGCAATCATAGGCTGTGGCAATAGCTGCCTGGTAAGAGGTTGCCCCAAATGTGGTGTAGTGCAAGACACAAGCAACTGCTCGGATTTCCTGAAACCAGACGTTGGCTGACCTTAGTCTTCTTCATTATCTCGTAAACTGTGAGCGCCAACATGGCCTCTGCTCAACATTTGGGGACAAAATACATCTTTCGCAGGAAGGGCAGCAGGTGTCTGGCTGAACCTGTCCTCCCTCACTGGAAGTAGCGCAATAGGTAAAACACATTTTTTTTCTTAGCCCCTTGAGGTGCAGGAGGGGCAGTTTAGTCTCCTGTTGCCACGCTGGAAGTGAAGGGCTTCTTTGCCCCACGCACCCTTGAGGTGGCTTGCTCTGAGTTTTTATATTTCATTTAAAAATGGAGACAGAGTTAGTGTTGCAAATGTCTGGTGGGAGGGAGTTCCAGAGGTGGGGGGCAGAGTGGCTGAAGGATCTAGATCCCATGGTGACAAACGGGCAAGTGGTACAGTGAGGTGAATGGAAGAAGAATATCTGAGGTTGCGGGAGGTGTGTCGACATGCAGAAGTTTAGAAAGGTATGGTGGAGCGAGTTTGTGGATGGCCTTAAAGGGATTCTTACCTTTGTTGCATTTTTACACTTTTTTTGGATAAGGTTAAATTGGTAATGACACTCTAAAATGCAAGACAGACCCACCAGGAGTAAAAACAAACAATTATTTCACTCTCATAATATTTAGTGAAAACTTCAACCAATACAATTCTTCGGACCAAAGGACCTTATTGGCCGACAGACCTGTCTGTTTGCTGCATGGACATGCAGGTTTTCCGTCTGCTTCTTGTGGCGCATTCTGGCCCGCGTCATCAAGGCATGTGAATGTAAATGTATATAACTTACCGAATCCATTGCTTTGGTAAACAAAAACTCACGTGCGTGCGCGGAGGCAGTAGATTGTAAGTCTGCTTGTAAATAAAGTTTCTTCAAAAAAACACCGCGGATGGGAACGAGGGGGTGGGGCATTGGAGGAAGGCGGGATGATTTGAATGTGCTGTAATTCTCAAATGCAACAAAGGTAAGAGTCCCTTTAAAGGTCAGGAGCAGAATCTTAAAAACAGCCAGACAAAGCTGCTGAAGGACAGGAGTGATGTGATTATTGGAGGGGGTTCTGGAAATGATGCGAGCAGCAGAGTTCTGGACTAATTTAAGTTTATGAAGTAATTTATGAGGGAGACCGAAAATAAGTGAATTACAGTAATCAATGCGGGATGTGACCAGGTTGTGGACAGGAATGGCGGTGGTGCTGGATGTCAGGGATGGGCAGAGTCGATTAATGTTGATGAAAGTATGTGGAGCGGGTGACATTATTGATGTGGGCTTGGAAAGACAGAGTACTGTCAAGAGTAACACCCAGACTTTTAACCTGAGGGGAGGGAGAAACTAAATAGTTAACAATATTGGAGGATAGATTGTCTGATTTCGATAAGTTGGATTTAGTGCAAATAAGGACAACTTCGGATTTATTGCTATTGAGTTTTAGGAAGTTGCAGGAAAACCAGGACTTGATTTCCTGTAGGCAGTCAGAGAGGGAGGAAGGTGGGAGGATGGAGGTTGGTTTGGATGAAAGGTTGAGCCAGGTGTAATCCGCATAGCAATGGCAATTAATGTTAAATTTATGGAAGATATGGCCAAGAGGAAGTAAGTATGTGATAAAAAAGAATGGGCCCAAGAACAGAACCCTATGGAACTGGTGACTGGAAATGGGTGTGATTTTAAAGATTTTAGATGGATGAACTGAGTGCTACCAGAGAGGTAAGATTTGAACCAATCCAAAGATGTGTTGGTGCCTATGGAGGCTAGGCTGTTCGGTGCTTCTGTTCTCGGTCCTCCAGGACGCCTGTTGAAGTGTAACTCCAAATGACAGTTGTAGGAATAAATGCAGTCCATTTAGAATTTTCTTTGTGTAAAACAGGTCTCTCAAGACTATTTATTGTCACATGATATGATACACAATATGTTTGAATTTCACTTTTCTATTATTTTACAATCCGTTATTACAACCATAAGAGTTGTTCTTCTTGTTAGGGAGAAGTTGCATTCAGTTAAACTAATACAAAGCTGGCTATGTGAGCAGATAGACTGATTGTCAGTGTATATTATTGTCACTTAGTATTATTGTTTACAACATGTAAAATAGTATACGGTTTTATAAATTGTTGTACAGTGTTTTGACCTTCGGTTTTAGAACTCAACATCTAAAGTACACAAAATTACTGTTGAAAAATCCCCGCATTTCATGGAGTATGTGCTGAGTCACCGGCACTGATAACCAATCCTATTAACTTCGGGCAGATTCATTCAGGTCACACTCGAGGAACTACAATTCTTACTTTTAGATTCTTTTTTTAATGTCACAAAGAACATTTCTAAAACCAAAGTGCTGTTTTTCATAATAATGCCATTGTTTATTGAGGTAAATTGTTTGAGAATTACTACATTCAACCAGGCAGAGAGATTCATGGAAATTAAACACAAAACAATTAAAAGCAGACAGTGATGTCTCATCATATAATTTGAGAATGGTATGATGAAGATATAAAACAATGATCTTTATCTTGACCACAGCCTCATTTCCTCCCAGTTTCCACATTGTGACTTGAGTTGAGCTAATACAGTTAACAAAACAATCATGTAAGAAGCTGCTTGGGTGGTGCATGGAAAGCACTTAAACTACAACTACATTAATAAAACTGGATCATGAAGTAAATCCACAGCATTTTGAGATGGGAAGTTTGGTATAAATAACCTGTGCAGAACCCTTAGCCCTACATTCAGTATTGAAAGTTCCACAGTTTGATAGACCAAGTAAAAGAAGTAAAATATGAAAAATGTCCCCTTTTAATGAAAATGTAATAATTCATCATGTTATGAATGATGTGTAACCGCCTACACATAATGTCTATACTTTATACTGCAGCACTATATACAATACAGTTACTACTTATTGCTTTATAGTAGCAGTATGGGGTCTATAAATCTGTTTGCAGACGTCTGACAATCCTTGTCTTTGAAATTTCCCAGTCTGCTCACTCATTAGACTTACTTTTTATAAAAGATGAAGGAAATTGGTGCAATGAAGTGACCCAGATCCTATTTTTTTCTGCAGCCAAATAGTAAAATAAAAAGTGCTACAGTCTAGATATGGGATGAACTATTACCAAAATGAATTCATTCATATACAAAAATTAACTGTTTAAAGTAAAATAGCAACTGTATTGTATCGTGTGTGTTCAGATCCTGCAACCCTGTGCTAACCACATAAAGATATGAATCTAGGGAGAAGCACCTGTTTGTGTGTTGAGTGATTGTTGGCCTGCTTCCCTGTGATTGGCTCTGCTGGTTCACAGCAAGGAGACCAGTGATGTGACTGGATTGATTCATCAGAATACAATTCATATTAAATCTCACTCGACCCTTTCCAACCTTGCACTGCTGCGCCTACATGAGCCAAAATGGCAGATGGATAAACAGTCTGTGCACATAAGAAATACTATTTTTCACTTGTGCTTGCACTATATTGGGCCCAAAGCAGAGTACTCTACTGGATCTGGTAACCAGCAAGTATGCGTAATGACAAAAATAAATATTCATGTAATTCATTGGAATGAGATTAATGTCCAAAATACATTCAGTGAAATACTGAATAAGAAAGAGAATTATGCACAGCATGTCTGACAGGTAATTTAAAGGCCATTGTTTGTTGAAGTGGAAACATAAATTCCACAAAACCTTTTTGGGCTACCTCATTCAGAGCAGACAGTTGAAGACAGATCTAGGTAAGAACAAAGCAGTGCTAAAGTGCTAAACACTCACTTCAAGGAGGCACCAGCAATATTTCATTTTAAACTGAGTTTCAAATGCCTCGTCATCTGTTTCCTTTTGCTGGACCTCGGAAGTTGAGACCACCTTTAAAGAGTTTAAAAACCTATTTACCACTGCTCCAGTTTGACAATTAATCGACGAAATGATGCTTCAGGCTTAGGGTTGGAGCAGTGATCTCTGAGGTTTCAGACTCTAAATAGCACGCTTGTGTCGATGAAACTGGCCCAGCAAGAATAGAAGCACTGTCTAGAGGGTGCTACACAACCCTTTGTGTGATGTTATAGTTTTACTAAGAATTTCTGGTGGCCAACTATGATGTGAGGCTAATTTGCTCAAATTCTCCTCTGTGTTTAATCCAGAGCAGAAACGCAGGCGTACAACTGCTTCAGTGAAACGATCAGAGGGAGAAGCTTCCAGCTTGCTGACTGCTGTTTTTGCTGTGCTGCTGGTTGGGATTTTTTATATTGTATTGTTTTGATTTTGTGTTTTTTTTTGTGCCAAGGTTGTGGTTGATTTTCTGTGGTTAATTTGAGTCAGTGATTTTTGGCTGCCCAAATGATGGGGCGTTACACTGGGACTTAAAGTTCCAGGTAGTTTTGGTCCAAATGTGGCTTTAGATTAAGTCACTGGTCTGCCAATTTCTCAAGGTATATTTAGGTCATTTTTACTATAGTTGAGAGATTCACTGCACATTTCATAGCCTTGACCAAGATCCCCTCCTTGAAAGAGAAGGCTGAACTATTGACAAAACATGTTTTTGCGTTCATGGCATCTCTTTGGACATTATGTCTGACTGTGGGCCTCAATTTGTCTAGCCCGTGTGAAAACCCTTTAGTGGTGAGATTGGTGCAACTATCATACTTTTATCTGAATCCCTTCAGTTCAGCTCAGTACTTTAATGTCCATCAGGGGAAATTCAGCTTGAATCAGACCACAGATAAAAAATTACGTCAATAAGCACATATACTGTAACAAAAGCACATAACACAACAATAGACATAATACAACAATAAATAAAATTATGAAAACAGTGGAATTTTGTAGGTTTAACAACCTAACATTTTGTGAAAGGGTGGAATGTGAGTTAAAATCTTAAAGTAGCATTGAGATAAGTGTTTTCTGTTGTTCTCTGTTCTGCCTACGTATTGCGTTGTATACAAATTAACACCAAGTTGTTCAATAAAAGGACAGCTGCAGGGTAGTTCTATAATTCTGTCTTGGTTTACAAAGACTGATTGAGATGTTCATGAAAGAGGACATAAACAATTGTTTGCCACTATAATGAACAAAATAAATGCACTGCTCTGCTGGTCTGTGCCAGCTCTAAAATAATATAAATGTAATATAATAATATAATAATAATATAAACCAGTATCCATTACATTTTGATTTATGTTGAGTGTTGATGTTATCCATTGCATGGCTGTGAGTCACCCACTTTAAATTATGCGAATCGCACATCAAGACCAAGAATTTGAAGATTGATGTGGAATTTGGATTCTATTGATTTATTTATTGGACATTACAAGGTGTGAGTTATTCACTGGCACTCAACATCTGCCAGAAAGCCCATGCCAGTGCTCTGGCAACTGCAATCACATTCATGCTTTAACATGCTGTGTGTTAAAGCAGTCCTTCAAAGACTCTCCAGCTCTTTAGTCAGCTCTGCCACAAACAGATTTATTTTGTATGCTTGCCTGTTTTGGTCCTTTTCATAGCTCTCAACAGTCTGTCACAAGCAGTGGCTCCGTTCCCACATGAATCAGTTCTTCAATCGACTCCCAACAGGGCCGGGTCTAGGCAGGGGCAAGAGGGGGCCTGGCCCCCTCAAATAAATGTTGTGCCCCCTCAAACTAAATCCCCATAAATATATTAAATTTCATATATTTTTTATTATCTCATGCTTCTCTCCTCCGCTCCACTTCTTAATGTCTTAATGTCTTGCTTGCCCCCTCAAATATAAAATATATCAAGTTGTTTCTCATGTCATGTTTCTCACCTCCGCTCCATCTCCCCTTTTCGCTCTGCTCAGTGTATCGTCCTGCTGCCGGTTCACTGTGAGTCTGCCCAACTTCCAATCACCCTTTAGTATGCAAATGAGCTAGTGTCAGGTTTCTAATAGCAGCTTGCAGCAGTAAACTGCGAAGCAAAGGAGCTCTGTTAAATTCGGTCATAGTGTTTTGTGTAGTGACATACTTAATTGCTAATAACATAATAAAAACAAGAGTTAATATTTTTCTTGAAAATCTTTATTTGCTCAGTCAACAACAACAACCAAAACCATATAACCAAATTCTTGTAGTAGCTAAGCTGTAGCCTATTCTCCTAGATCAGGGTGTGTGGGCCCACAGTCCCTGTCATGTGTCACAGCACGGGGAGAGAGCACTGTCCGCTCCCTGCCACAGACTGAGCACAAATGATCTGTGCGTGCAGACCCCTAAAGAAAGCCCCGCCCCCACCCAACTTCTGCAATCTGGCTGCTATTTTACAATCCCATCTTCACTTTTCCACTCCTGTAAAACTTTCAGCAGACTTGTCCCAACCTTGTGTATCTCATTCTCCTCAGGGACTCAGCCTTGTAAACAAGTGACATACAACACTAGTGTAGAGATTGCTTGCATTCCATTCTGCTGATCATTCTGAGGTTACATATACAATGCATCCGTTTTTCAGAGCTTTTAAAAAACATACTCCTCCTGCCCCTACCAATGGAGATCATGGTGGCAATGCTCTAGCTAGCACCTCAGCAGCTAGCGCTGCACCTACCCCTACCAGTGTTGTAGCTAGCAGCGCATCAGCTAACGTTAGTAGTGGTTCTGCTGCCTGCATCACTCCAGCAGTAGCTAGCATAACACCAGCAAGCACTACTTCTACTCTACCTCCTCCTTTCCCAGCTGTTCTTACAGTTAACCCCAAACTTCCCATTTTACCTAGTGACTTAACCACCATTGCACCATCTCAGCTATTATTAAGTAGCTACCCAAAACGTGCATTTAGCAAAAAACTGAGGTCGTTCAATCCTGCCTGGTACCGCACACGACCATGGCTTGAATACTCTGCTGAACGGGATGCATGTTTCTGCTTTCCCTGTCGCAAATACAGTACTGTGAATGAGAGGGATGTTGTGTTCACTCTGACTGGTTTCAATAACTGGAAAGTTGCACTGGAAAGTGACAAAGGGCTGCAGAGGCATGTGTCCTCCCACAACCATGTGCATGCTTATACTCTCTGGGCTGAGCACCAGAAAAGAGAGGCTAATGGGGGAAATGTTGACACATTATTGGTTGGCAAGACACAGGTAGAGAAAAACCGGTACTATGTTAAGAGTGTGGGCAACGCTGTGAAGTTCCTCTGTGTCAATGAGTTGAGTCTACGTGGGACAACAGAACACAGGCGTGATGCTGCTGGTCATGATGATGATGATATTGCTTCTGGGCTTTTTCTTAAGTTAATGGAATATACCCTTGAGAAAGATGAAAAACTAGCCAGCATCGCCAAGGGTATCCCAAGGAATGCATCATATACATCAAATCACATACAAAATGAAATTATTGACACACTGGCAAACATGGTGCTCGGAGAGATAAAAAAAAAATATGAAAATGCTGATGCTGTGGGTTTTTGCCTCAAGAGTGATGGGAGCAGGGACAGGTGTAATGTCGAAAACCTGTCAGTTATGATTAGGTTTGTCAGTGCTTCCCTACCCGAGGAGCATCTCATTGGGTTGCTTGACCTCGACCAACTAGATGCACAGTACATAACCTCTGAGATCCTGAAGTGCCTCTCTGATGCTGGTTACAGTGCTGACAACATTCTGAGCCAGTGTTATGATGGAGCTTCAGTGATGAGTGGGGTGAGAGGAAGTGTTCAAGCTCTGCTCCAACAGAAGCTGGGAAAGTATATACCCTACATTCACTGCTACAACCACCAACTGCACCTGGTAGTTGTGCATGCCATGCAGAGCGAACAATGTACTAAAAGATTTTTTGATCTGTCTTCTTCCTTGTACAACTTTTTTCAGCACCACTACATCACTAGAAAATATGATGCTCCTAATCTTAGGAGGCTAATTCAAATCCGATGGACTAGCCACTATGAGGTGACACGTTGCATTACTGAGAATGAAGATCAAATAATCACTGTTCTGTCTGAGGTGGCAACGGATGATGATGCTGCGGTGGATCTGTGCACTGAAGCATCAGGCCTGCTCTGCCAGATTAAGAGGCAGCACTTCTTTAAAATTGGCAAGTTTCTGGTGCAAGTGCTTGGTCTACTGAAACCAGCAAATGCCATACTACTGTCTCAGTCTGTGGATATGTGCAGAGCCTCAAACGAGGTTGGTACAGCACTGGATTCTTTGAGGGCCATGAGGGATCACAGCGATGAGTGGGGAGAGGGAGATCACACAGCAGCTGGGGATGACATTCCAGCAAAGAGAAGGAGAACAATGAATAGGCACCTCAGTGACAGTGTTGTAATTACAACAGTGGGCCACACAGACACAGATGACAGTGTTCCCCCCCATAAGACACTTAAAAGACCTCTACTAAACATTCTGGACCGGGCAATTACCGAGTTGGAGACAAGATTCTGCCAGAAGAATTTGGAGCTGATGAAGGCCACGTCCAGCCTTGTGCCTACATCTGGCACATTCCTCCATGGAGCTCTGTTGCATCCTTTGGTTGAGCTGGCTGGCACTGATGCAGGATGTCTGAATAATGAAATCCTGGTTGCAAAGCCCATGTTGCTTAAAGGGACTCTTACCTTTGTTGCATTTTTACACTTTTTTTGGATAAGGTTAAATTGGTATTAATAAGGTAATGACACTCTAAAATGCAAGACAGACCCACCAGGAGTAAAAACAAACATTTATTTCACTCTCATAATATTTAGTGAAAACTTCAACCAATAAAATTCTCCGGACCGAAGGACCTTATTGGCCGACAGACCTGTCTGTTTGCTGCATGGACATGCAGGTTTTCCGTCTGCTTCTTGTGGCGCATTCGGGCCCGCGTCATCAAGGCATGTGAATGTATATAACTTACCGAATCCATTGCTTTGGTAAACAAAAACTCACGTGCGTGCGCGGAGGCAGTAGGTTGTAAGTCTGCTTGTAAATAAAGTTTCTTCAAAAAAACACCGCGGATGGGAACGAGGGGGTGGGGCATTGGAGGAAGGCGGGATGATTTGAATGTGCTGTAATTCTCAAATGCTACAAAGGTAAGAGTCCCTTTAAGGAATGCCCCAATGAACCAGATCTGTCTACAGTGTGCAAAACCCTACAGCACTTACAAGGCAGCATTTCCATTGTTGTACAAGTTATACATTACAGCACTGGTCATTGGGGTTTCTTCAGCTGCATGTGAGAGCTCTTTCTCCACACTGTCCCGTGTCTTAACCCCCTTTCGCAGAACTATGCTGCATCACAGAAAGAGGAACCTGGTTATCTTGGCCCATGAAAAGTCAATTACATACAAGCTGGACATGGACAAATTTGTGAGGGAGTTTGCCAAGGGAAACAGGAGGCTGACGTTGACCTAGAGACCTAGGAGAACTTAACTAAAATTAGTGGCCAGCAAAAATGCTGTAGTTAGCCAACGTTGTTTGTTTTTTCTAGGCTAATAGCCTTTGTTTTATTTCTTTAATTTTTATTTAAAAAACTAAACAAAAACCTGAGGGTATTATAAAAATAAAAAAATACAAAAAAAATACAAAAACATCCTCCTGAGGGATTGCCACCTTATCGTGGTCAGGAGGTTTGAGTGCCTCAGTGACCCTAAGAGCTATACCAACAGAAGCTAGTCTTCATAGGGACACCCAAGTTGGGCAGGTCTTAGGGTAGAGGCCTGACAAAGTGCAGTCAGTTTAGGTTGAGGGTAGGACATACAACTAACAACCCAAGTTCATATATGGTTAGTCTAACAACAATAACTACAATGAAATAAGTGTGCCAAGCATTTGAGACCACAGTACTTTACAAGGCACTTGTTCAGTGTACCCGCATCCTAGTGAGTGAATTTTTCAATTAGACATGGTAAAAGGTGCTGGAGCACAATGCCCCCTCAAGATTTGTGGCTGCCCCCTCATACATGCCTGTCTAGACCCGGCCCTGTCTCCCAATAACAATTTAGGAACTTTGAGGATTCATACAGACAACTGGTTTAAATTTGGGATCCAATCTCCTTCTATGAATATGGAGTACCTATAACAACTGCAAAAAATTATAATGTTTATATGAACATATATCTTCAATGTCTCCCATAGCCTTCTGAAGAAATTGTATCAGTAGTTTTGTATTATTTAGGCAACATTTCTACACAGGGCACTCTCTGGTCACTTCCTATAGCCTGAATAATGTTTCATTGTTTATCATTAGCATATGTGAGGACACAGATACCAAATCCCAATTTGCAGTTGCTATAGCAACCAAAGTTGAGCCTAGGTAACAGCCATAACAAACAGCCGGTGTCTCATTGTCTGTGGGTCAATTAGTTAAACAAGTCTTCTTTAAGGACGGCAGAATGTGACAAACCTTATTTGGACATGATATACGTTTAATAAATGCCTTATTTTTAAACAACAGCAGCATTGTCATCAGGACGCTGCCTTGTGAGTTTGTACATGTTTCCCCCATTTTGTGTAACAATGCCAAGCACCGACTGAGGCACATTTTGAATGGGCAAAGTTAAACACTGTAAAAAATGATATACTGGTGCAGCTTAGAAAAATTAGGGTAAAGGCCAATTTATGCTTGTCCGTCTTTTCTAAAACGGATAGATAAGACCGCCCTATCCGTCGTGGAACGCCCTCTCCGAGCGCCTCGGAGAGCTTTTCGTGCACCTCTGATTTTTCTAACTGTCCGTGTTTATTTTGGAGACCCCACGGACAGCCCTTGGCTGTGATTGGTCCGCGAACGACATAATTTCCCTCAACGTCATTTCCGTATTTCACATTTCCGGACCTCAAACCTTCTGCTTCACAATAAACACAAACACAACTGCGATTCTACGATTAATGTGACGTGTGTGTTAAGCCATCGGAGTTGTCTGGCTGACGATGGCTCGTTAGAGCACTGACGGCATGTGTGCACGGTCACATACGGTTATAACGAGCTTTCAAAACGGCGCTAGCAGGCTAGGCTAGCGGGCTAGCCACCATGCTAACTGCGGTGGTAACAGTGCAAAAACCCGCTGTCACGATTGTAATTCCACTTCTATCATGACACTGTTTCTACAATACCGCCAGGTTAGAAGCAAACACTGGGTAGTAGTTAGTGGCACGATTACATCAGCATTTTGACCTGCTGGGTGTCACTTTATTTTATTTAGTTGCCATCGTAGCCTACACTGTGTGTAAGTGGGGAGTAAATAAATAAACAGAGTGGACTTCTTCTGATTACTCGTGAGGTAGGCTCCAAGCTTGTCTTCCGTTGCGCCACCTACTTTTCTGGCAGTGAATTGTTTTCAACAGGGAGAAGTAAAAATGAAAAAGTGTCCGTTCGATCTCTCCGTTCGTAACGGATTCGTAGTAGCATAATGGAGCCTTTACAATTTGCAGTTTTGAGTATTCGTAATTTATATAGCTTAAGTAAGAATAGCAAAAAGCAATTTCAGTTTAGTTTGCTCAGACTGTTTATTGTAAACACTGCTCAAACTATTTATTCTAACCATGAACAATTATGCTAACATCTGTTTACAAAATCTACAAGCAACTTCCTACAATACTTGGAAAACAATAAAAAAAATTAAAACCAGACTGAGCTGGTTCCTCATCCTCAAATTAGATAGGCCCTTTAGCAGCCATTCTGACAAGTCAGTGAAGGGCAAACACAGTTGTAATGGTGTGATTAATAATGTAAACTTAAAGTATGGCTCTGTTCCATTTAGGTGGGTCAGGGACAGTGGCGGACTGAAACAATAATTCAGGCCGGGAATTTGACTCCATCCCAGGTCACTGCCACCCTGTTCACCTAAACCACCAGGCTACTAATCCTGTAGGCTAAACCTATTTGTTGATCGGTAACAGGTACCAGACTAGTTATGAATTTGGCCTTTATGTTCTTGGGAGGAAATTTATCCAGATTACAAAATAAAATATGACTGACCAACAAGTAATCTTTCTGAATACTGAGTTTTCAAGGTATACTATATCTATGTGGGGGTGAACCCTCAAAATCTGATTAGGAATTCACCAATCACACTATCATAACACATACAGCTCAAATATTAAAATGTATATATTTATTTTCAAGAATCAAGCATATCAAAACAAAAGTATCGTCATCAGACCATCTTTTTTAAGGAATATCTTTTGAAATACCTTAAATGTTTTGATCAGTTTTTTTTGATAGCTGAGTTTGAGGGCGCATATCAGTCCCATTAGCAAGGCACAAGCTCTTGGTACAGTCAGGTCTTCCAGGACTTGAGTTCCCTCGATCACTATCCTTGCTTAGTCAGACATTATGGCACCTCTGGTGACGACAATATTCATCACCTCATCGAATGCTTGCACTTCACCATCCTAGCATTTGTATATCAGAAAAATATTATGGTATTTTAAGTCATCACATTTAAAAACAAGAGCAACACAAAGTACAGTGAACAGTTTGAACTTCAGTGTTTCTCAACAAGTGCTCTTTGAAGACGTCCTCCTCCTTCTCTCTGAGATACACCACCAGACAGCGGATAGTGACCTCTCTCCTGCTTTCCACTGAATCATCCTGTGAACAAGAAAATATTGTCACAACACAATTTTACAACAGCTTATCCAAAGAGTGGATAACATATTTTTGTAGGCTTTGCAGATGTTAGCATTGTAACGTTTCTAACTCAAAAAGCCAATCAGATTTTTCCATGGGCTTCGATTATTCTACTTGTTAACATGACTTAACCAGTGCAGACTTTAACTTCAAATGCAGTAAAACACTTATTATCTTACCTTTGCTGTGGCAAAACTAACGAGACAAGTTCAGTGCCACTTAATGTAGCGACAAAAAAAAGAAAGCATTAATGTTAGCTAGCTAAGAATGCCTATAAGTTTCTAAATTAGCTTTGTAATTTATCTTAAAGTTGCGTAAAACAATGATATATTGCACTGTGTCCTGATGCAGTTAGAAGTTGTGAATCAGACATGACAAAGATAGTTACTTACCTAATGATATTGTCTTCCTCTTTACTATTCTTCTTCTTCTAGAGGCATCTGCAGTGGAAAATGACCGGGCAAATTTGGGCGTGTACTTTACTTAACTTAATTTCAAAATGCATTGTTGAAACTCACTATGTAGACAAATTGGGCTAATTTATTATTTCTCTACAAATAAATATTCATTTTAAAGTGGTGTGGTTAGTAGGAACTATAAAGTTGTAAGGGTTTTAATATTTTTTCGGCTACCATGATAGAATTAAATAATGCTAACTTTAGCTGAGCCTTAATTGGTCTCCTTAAGATGTTTGTGCTTCCAGAAACTCTTCTATTAGCTCACAAGATTTCCATCAGTGTGCCTGCCCTTGAAAACAAACAGTTCCCCTCCAAAGAAGATTGGTAGATTTTTCAGTGCTCTCAGTCGTCATGGAGAGGGAACACACTGGTTTGTGAAAGATCATTCATGTGTGCGTGTTTGTGTGTGTGTGTGTGTGAACAAGTCGAGCCACGTTTTTACCTGTTTCCCTCAAGAAGATTCAGACCAATAAAAGGATTAATTTGGTTCCATCTCACCGTTCCTCAAGATGAAGCACCTCCTTGGTGGTGTTGCCGTTGATAAATAGCTTTCAAGTGTCCTTTGATGAGACTGTAAAATGCCCTGCTGGAGATACTGAAGGGCTCCTCAATATGTTATGGATGGTGAGTAACCCAGCTATCACTTGGTTCAATTACTGGATCCGCAGGAGGAAGGCAATAAAATCCTTGCTCCTCTGAATCCAGCTGAAGTTATGAATGTGTCCTTCAGGTTCAGGTGCCTTGTTTAGAAGCCCAGCACTTTGGACAAACACCACCGATCTGACTTCCTGTGTTTTGTGAAGTCTAGGAGGGTATAAAGAGAGTCAGCAGGTAGCTACACTGAGCAGAAGAGAAACTATATCCAATTATTGGTCTTCAGTGAATGAAAGCTGTAAGTTCACCACCTATCAAACAGGTTCAGCTACAAAACTCAATGGTGCAAAGAAAAAGCTTATTCAGTCTCTTCTGCACAGGCAAAGATATGTCCTGCTGCTCGCTGCAAGAGAGATGGATCCACTGCAGCTTAAAGATCAACATGAACAACTCTCATGGTTAATCAACTGCAAAAGTCCCTACAGAGTTCAATGGGGAAGTTAAAGTAGACTTATTATCAAAATGCACACACAGCTACACTTCTAACACTGTGTCGCAAATGAATTTTGAAAACTGTATTCAAAGCATATTTTTAATTAATAAGTAAATTTCCATAAATTTGGAATTGATTCTCATTGTTTCGGAATTTGTGTCGTTAATTTGAATAACAGTGGGTACCACTGTCAGCCCAGGAAGCTCCGAGCAGTGTGAGAAGTTACATGAATAACTGCTCTCTCTTTGTTCGACAGACGCCAGTGATGGTTCTGAAAAATCTGTCGGTCATCTTCAGTGTCAACCACATCCATCAATCTCAAATGTGTCTGTTGCTGGACTTTTATTTCTTATGTCACTGTTCAAATGACTCTACTCTCTTTAGGCCGTGATTTCTCGCTTTTTATTTTTAGTTTCGCTGTGACATTTGTGAACTCCTGTTGTCAGAGATCGAGGTCAGTCACTGTGCATGTCATCAGCGCTATGATTTCTTGGATTTTGTACGGCTAGTGTTTAATGTTGCCAGTTCTTGTATTTATTTCCAAACATGGACTTGCAAGTTTCCCCCCAGTTACCAAATCACACGATGCGTAAATATGCTGCTCCGACAACCACAAACAAACAAACAAAAATCAAAATAAATCAATTTCACATGCAAAGTGCAACCTCAGTAGCTAGTCATCAGTCATATAATGCAAATTCATTTCCAGCAGAACAGTGTGTTTGGAAAAAAGCAACAACGACTAGCGCTATTGGTTTCCACTCCAACAATCTATCCGTGAACACACAATATTCAAAGCTTGAGTGTGTCATTAACAGTCTGAAAGAGTGGACTTAATGAGAAACATACCCGAGAGAGACAATATGGTGTATTAACAAAAACTATCCTGACAGAGCATTTTTTTGTTTAGTGCTAGCATGACATTCTTTGACCTAAGAGGCAAAAAAAGTGAGAATCTGAGGTTTTACCCAGCCGCTCATCATTTAACCCTGAACAGCCACACATGACGGTACTGTAGCTCATCTCGTCTAATGCTTTTCTTCTTTCAAATTTTGCCAAACCTTCATTGGAATAAATTCAGTAGCTGAGTCAAAAACAGCAGGGGTAGTGAAAAGCCAGTAGATACTCTGGCTATTTGGGGTTTTGCGTGTTTTGCATGTTTTATCTCAATGAAATCACTTTGACATCACCACTAAACATTTCAAAGGAGAACTGAGAGTTTTTGATTTTTTTCATGCCTTCCCAGCGTATGGTATCCTCAGTAAAGTGAGGTCAGAAATCCATCGCAGCTTCAACAATCCATGGCCTTTGTGTTTTTTTCAGTTACCTTGTTGTCATATAGATATGCAGTTGTAAGCATCTACTCTTACTGTCAATGCGTTCAGGGACACTATAACAAGATCGGAGAGATAGCAGCTGAAGGGAAACCATTTCAATGCAAATCAATGATCTCAAAATAACAATTTCAGAACGTTGGCATTTGCTGCATGTCGTCCAGATTTAAGTTTACAGCAAAATACTTGAGCTTATCATTGGACTGCTTTGTGATAGCGTATCGGTTAACCAAGAAAAAATGTCTGTGTGCTTGATTGCATGTGCAGCAACACTTAACAAAAAACATCCATACAAATACATTTTCAAAAACAAACATCATCCAATCAGTTTTTTCTTAATTAAGGGTTAGCAAGGCTTTGTATTCACCACCTAGACTGTAAGTAAAGATAGAAGATGCTTCTCCACTTCCTCCCACTATACAAACTCTGCCATCTTTCACATTTGAAGCCAGAATCTTTGCAGTAGTGAGCAGTTGTGACACTTCGCACAATATTGATTTAATCTGGGACATCACGGAATGTTGGTTTGTTTTTTTGAATGGGTAAAAAAATATACGTGCAATGTAATAAAGAAGTATGACAGCTAAAACTGTGTGAATTGGTAATAGTAACGGAAAAGATGCTTATTTTTATGAAAATATTATGAATTATTAGTATTAATTGGGCCCTTGCATTCCCTCCACACTCTCCCTCTCACTCTGTGATGCTGTCTATCAAACAGTTCATTTGTGAAGCCACCAGATAAATTATTGATGCACTATTAGTATCAGTCTGCTTTAAAAAACACAGCCATCTCAGTAGATAAATATGCAACGAAAGAAATCATTAAGCAGCCCGGGCAAGCTTGACTGCCACGAAGTTCAGCAAAGTGCCACAGCAGTCAAGCCCATGTGTCTATAAAACCCCCTGGATCAATCGAAGAAATCAGAGACAAATCCCAGCAGGAATGGCACGGCTGTTTGGCAAAAAGTAAGTCACTGGTGCATAATTGATTATTTGACAGTCCTGCTTAACTCCACACACCAAGCAAAGCCTTATGGATTATCTTAACACTCATGGTCAGTCATTCACACAAATAGTGTGCTCGTCAGCCTGAGGATCAGTAACAGTTATGTATAGCAAAGCTGATAACACAGTTGCAAAGGATGGATGGTGTCCAACAATCTGATCTGTACATGTCGCATCACTCAGCAACAACCTGCTAAAGCCACAATAGCAGCCTCCTCCTAGTCTCCAATGTACAGAGCTGAGTGCAGAGCTGTTTGAACTGTTCACTTCCATTTCATTTGAATCTGCATAGACCTGTTGATGCCTTAATACATTCCCTGTTGCCTCTAAGAATTCAAAAATGTGAACAGTTGGCAATTTCAAATACCATGTAATGGAAAGAAATGCTGAGCGAAGGTCACTTGATGGCAGACCCTGATCAGCCATGATCCAGGACTGGATGGCTACAGAAAGGTATCTCTCTAAGTATTCCGAACATCTGCATGGAGGCTGTTTAGGATAAATGCCTTTTTATCAGTAATTTTACCACAATATTACAGCTACTAGTCAGCGTCCCCCTAGCCAAGGAAAATACAAGCCTTGATCTTCAGACTATGCTCAGCACAATGTCCAATAACAGCATGTTCAAGTTGATGGGGGGAAGCCCTCTAAAAGCCACAGGAATCAAGTAGGTCCATCAGGAGTAAAGGAGGAAACAGTATGACAGTGATCTTATTGAGCTACAAAGTCCGCAGAGAATTCTAACCAAGTGAATTTTCTGTCCAAACTTTTAAAAAAAAACCTGGGAAAGCAGTCCCAATTTGTTTGGTCTGAGAAGATCCTGTGACGTACAGTTGTTAATACCACAACCAGTTTACCTCACCCACTCTTACAGAATTATAAATGGCATTTAGATGTTTAAGCCGAAATACTTTGCTTTTACGTTTCTTGTTGCTTCACAGCTATTTGATGTCAGTTTTTACCAACTAACTTGCCATCCCTTCAGCTCTTACTGATTGATTCTTGGGACCCCAAGAATCAACAGCTCCGCACGGTGACTTATTGATTTATTTTCCAACTCCACTCGATTGCCCTTCTGTGTGAAGATCCACTATGGCTATGTATGACTATGTATGCATATTTTAGTATTCTCCACTGATTCCCTGCATTTCGTACAGTAGCTCAGCCTCACCTGCATCCCATGACAGTCACAGAACGGGCTGAGGCACAGACTGTATTTCATGCAGCAGCAATGAAACTGTAAAAGAAGTAGCCTCTGTAGTTTTTATGAATCATGCCTTTGGGCCTCCTGGTGAGTAAATTGCACTGTGTCAAATTATTTGTTTGTATGCCAGGACAAAGCAACCACCTATCTATGCATGCAGTTCTTCCAGCAGCATTGAGAAAGAACAATTGTTACAATATTTCAGAGTTATGGTAACTGTGCTGAAGTCTTGCTGGGGAAAGTGGGATTGGAATGATTTTCAACAAACTTGTTTTGTGGGGAGTAGTGAGAAAGGAAGAAAAAGATGAATATGTCAGAGGCTCCAAATTCGGGGACCTGGGGGAAGAGGATGGCATATTTAATGCCAGCATTTTCATGCATTTTTATTCACCACCATTGCATACAAAAGCGACCCCCTAGTCATATTAATCCACATGTAAATTTCAGTGTCAGTTCTCTTTCAAAGGAACTGCACAGGGATTTGCAATGACTCCAAGAAGAGACTCGCAGAATGGGAGGGTAGGGAGCTGTAAAAATATGCCTCTGTGTGTTTGTTGGAACTTAAAAAGGAAGTCCCATGATGCTGAGCTGGATGGAAATGTTTAAGCTGTAAAAGTAAGGATGTATAGCTTACCTGTGATGGAAGGTGGGAATGGAGAGCGGGGATAGCATTTGGAGAACTGCTGTGTTATTGCTGCTCAGCAGAGGAAGGCTTGTTGCCTGCTAATGAAGCCCTGAATTGCGCTTGATGAGTTGACAGCTGTTGCGTCCTTGTGCTTGAACGTTCTCCAGTCACAGTTCATCTTTTTCATGGTAAACTGACACCTCCACCCAAGAGAGACAAATGAAAGGCCTGACTTTATCTGACATTTATATGTGTTGCTGTTTGGCATATAATCACCCCTGGCTATCTGATAGCCGAGCAAAATAGTCCGACCTCACGCAGTGGGGTCAAGGAAGGAGGAATCTCATCTTGTTGTCAGTATTGTTCAGCTCAAAGTGTCAGCCTCAAGTATAATTACTATCATATAAATAATTTGATTTCAAGTGCTGGTGGTAATATTGCAGACAACTCAACAATTTAAGCTGACCAGGACATCTGTTGACACAAATGTGTTAGTTAAAAGAAGCAGAGCAGAACACAAGAGAGACTAAAAGACAATGAGTATTATTTTATACTATTATTATTATTGTATTTGAGTTCAGAGTATGAGTTCAGCATAAAGAGGTTGTTTTGAGGACAACCCCAGCTCATAAAAGGAAGATAACAATAAAGTGCCTAAAAGACGGTCTAAATGTTGCCTCTCCTATGTCCTCAGGCATCGGGTTGCCTGAGAGGCTGACTAATAGACATTCAAATGTGTCTTCAAACCAGAGCTTTGCTTGTACAGCCCGAGGCCAGAAACTTACAGTCTACTCCTTTCAAAAGCAGCTAAAAGAGATATAATATAGAACAAGGCCTACCCACATCCTGATTCGAAGTTAAAAAAATATTAATTTAAGTGGATTTTTGGATTCTGTCTTAGAGGCTCATTGTTCCTTTCTAAATGGCAAATGGCGCTGAACACAGAGTGAAAAGACCATTAACTTACAATTGTTGTTTTTTTTCTAATTGTCAGTACATTTTTGGCGTACTATAAGAGAATGACATTTAGGGCACACATTGTGTGTGTGTCTGTCTGTGTGTGTTCGTGTTTCTGTCTGTCTGTGTTTTAGTATTTATATAGCACTTTTCTAGTCTTAATGACCACTCAAAGCGCTCTACATTCACCCATTCATACAGTGCATCTATTCACAGCACTTTGTTATTCTATGGGGGGCAATTCAGGGTTCAGCATCTTGCCCAAGGAAACCTCGGCATGCAGATGGGTTCCCATTCAATGTTCCCATAGATTGGAGATTGTTCAGTTTTGAGCTTGGCCTTGTTCAACATGGGGCAGGCCTCGATTGTAGTTTCCAGTGCTGAAACCGTGAATTTAATGGTGTGATCCGGTAACAAGTCTCCTTCCAACAGAGTGGCACTGAGTCCTTGGCCCTCCTTGGCATGACCCAAAATGGTATCACATCCCTAAGAAATTATACAAGATAAATACATACATAAAAAAGGGGCACTACTCATAGTAAAGAGGAGAATTATCCCTATATGGCATCAGTATCCTCTTACTGAACATGTCACATTTACTTATCATAGTCATGTCATAGTTTATTTAGCTTAAGAAGAAGGATAATTTTCAAAGATAACTTCATCCGACAGTTTATCGGATATAACATCAACACATGCGGAAGTACATGGTTTTCACTTGACAGGAAGGGGAGGAACACTGTCATCTGAAAGCTACAAATGTACTGGAGTAAATTGTTCAAGATTTACCTCTGAGATGTAGTGGAGGAGAAATATAAAGTTGCTTAATGTGGAAATACTTAAAAAAGTACAGGTATCTCAAAAATGTACTTAAGCATAGTAAATGAGTAAATGTACTTTTAGTAGCACTTAAATGGCACTTACTCATTTACTTTTGAAGGAATTGTACTTTCTTGATTCTTGTTGTTCTTGGTTTGTACCCTCGGGGTTGAATGCACTTATTGTAAGTCGCTTTGGATAAAAGCGTCAGCTAAATGAAATGTAATGTAATGTAATTTACTTCGTTACATTCCACCACTGATTATTACTCAAATATTTAAGAGGGCAGACAATGAAACACATAATATCTTTACACACTAAAACTAATGCAATTTGTAAAAACACAAAATTGAGTGTCTTGTAAATGCAACTATAATAAAGCTTTCCTCGATAGGCAGCTGCTGCTGTTGTTCTTGTCCTAGTCTCCTCTGTGTCTTTGCAAGCTGCTGCTCCTGAGATCCACTGCATTCAACGAGCAGAGAAGGAATGGATCCCCTGATCCAAAACATAATCAGGATTAACAGGACTTCTTATTCACTGTCAATAAAATGTTGAAACCAGTTGACATGCATGTGTGTTCAGCCATGCACATGTGACTTTTTACAGACTTACTATTGATTGAAAACGTTTCACATAAGTATTTTCTCAGTCAATTATAAATAATTATTCACCTGATCATTTGCGTTGGTGAACATCAGGATGATTCCTGTGATGTAGACAGAGTCGAAGTTCCTCCTCTGCAGCTGGTTAAACAGCATGTCCAATTGTGTCATGATCATTTGAAACAATGCCAGGAAAAAGCAGAACTCCTCATCTTGCAATCTCACAAGGCCATCATGCTCTCTGACAGTATGAGTATCAAAGTTACCACAATCTCTGATGGTCTGAAAACACTGTATTAGGTCACCTTTGTGCTCATACACAGCGTTTACAGCTTGACTGTGAAAGTTCCAACTTGTTGTTGGAGTTTCGGGAAGCTGTGTGTCACAACTTGATGAAGCACAGTGGATCTCTTGAATGACAAATGCAACAAATCCACCATGGTCTGAAAAAAAAAGTCCTTATCTTTGGGATGTGGGGTGTATGTGCTGTGTGATGACGTTCAACTGATGCACAGGACGTATTGTGCACCTCCATAGACATTGTTTACTTTGCTCTTCAGGTTCTTGGCCTCTCAACAGTGCACTGGGATTGTGTCAGCGGTTGTATCCTGAAGAGGAATGAACTCAAACGCTCTTGGATGTTGTTATGGATGTCGATGTACGGCAGCACAAACACCAATTGGCAGTGGGTGGAAATGTCAGTTTTTTCATCTGCTTGAATAGAAGAATAATCTGCTCAAACGGATTTTCAACAGGACACCTGATTGAGTTTGCGGGCTGCTGGGCTCCTTGTTCCTGTGTCTCCGCGGCCATCATTGCCAAAAAACGTCCAGGCCTCCTCACTCCACCACCTGCCGACTCAACTCAGGGTGATAAATAAGTTGCCCTTCAAGCATCAGATTCGAAGACGCTGATTGGATAGATTTATGTTGCTGTTTGTAAATTGGTGTCAGCAATTGGCTGCGCTGCTGCACTGACTGGGTAATGTGTCTAACGCCGCTGAAGAGATGCCAAGAGAGAAAAACTGGTAAACAGGAAGCAAACTTTTCACCAAAAGTTATTATTGGTCTTTTATATATTCAACGTATTTATATCTTAAACACACAAATACTTAGTATAAGTAATTATTCTTTATTTAAAAAAGTTAACTAAAAATAAAAATAAAAAAACACTCTTCACCGGGGAGGGTTGTTCATGTATTAATCTTTTCTTTCTTGTTGTTCAAGCTTAAAATGATTAGCATTTTATATAAAAGACCAATAAATCAGTTTAGGTGACATATTTAACATGATGCTCCACAAATAAATGATTTATATAATATTATATAAAATTTTAGAAATAATCGTTTCAATGTATTATGGTCATTTTCTCCACAACAACTTAAAAAAAAAAGACTGCTAGCGTGCTGACATTAGCATAATAGCGATACTGATGACTTGTCGAGTTTTCGTGATGACTGCTGATGATGTAACGGTGGTAGAATCCCTGAGCTGTTTAGGCGTCCAGAGAGGAAAACACACAATACAGATTCAGTTCAGGCTTGAAGCTATTTTACTCATCCTGGTGCACAGGGGCAGCTGTGGCTGAGGGGTAGAGAGGTCGTCCTCCAACCTGAAGGTTGGCAGTTCATTCCCCAGTCTTCCCCATCTGCATGCCGAAGTGTCCTTGGGCACAAATGCTGAACCCTAAGTTGCCCCTCATAGAACAACAAAGTGCTGCTAATAGATGCACTGAATGAATGTCTGTGTGAATGGGTGAATGTAAGAACTGTACTGTAAAGAGCCTTGAGTGATCATCAAGATCACTCAAAGGGCTACATAAATACAAATCCATTTGCCATTTACAGTTGATACAGCATCGTCAAATAACTGAATAATTACTATTCAATATCATACAAATAACCACTTCCCTATTAGTTTTACCCTCCCAGAACTATAAAAAAGGTATTTGTGCCACCGGGGAAGTCTTTTGCCTGAACACCCTTGGAGAAACGAGAGCAGGCAGAGGTAAGTTAACAGCTGACAGCACATCTCAGTTTTCCAATATCACTTTATGAAGATTCTCCTTAACTTAGCAGTTCACCAAAATTTCGCCACATTGAATACTTAATCAATGTGCGCTCTGTGTATTTTACCGGCGAGCGGTCTCTTTTCCAGCTTGCCAGTGATTCGCAAGGCATTCTGGGTACCCCTCGGGTTGAAGTGAGGGTTTGAAAAACCTCCATTTGGAGGGGTATAGAGCTCCACCCCTCCGTCCCTACCCCCGCATCCCAACAGGTATTGGCACAGCCTACCCCGACACGTGAACGCGCAAAATGAAGGGGAAGAGCTACCGGGGGAATGGGATTGGGCCTCTGTATTCTCTTTGTATCTACTTTAGTTATAATTTAATCTTTTCTGTCTGCACATCCAATAATATTCCCTCATCACAGCCTAAAGTGCATCCTAAAGCATGGGCAACCACACCTCCCCCGTATCATTTAGCTCCAAATAGACCTGAATTTCCTCCTCCAGTTCTATTTTAATTTGTGGGTTAGGGTTACAAAAAATCTATTACTAAAATTAACTGAATAAATCATAACTAATCAGATTGAGTCACCAGAAACACTTTTGGGGAATCCCACATCAATCTTACTTAGCAACTACTGTGTCCTTTAGCGGTGCTTTCACATCCCGGAGAACCCTTCTCCTTGGACGGGTCCATTCGCGCCTACCACCTGCCATCTGATTAAATTTAGTTAGTTATCCAGTTTTCCATCCTCAGAGATGGATAACTTTATTCCAATGGCCACTGCTGCCTCCCATGCCTAGCTGTATGTATTGATGCCCTCCTTCAGTTGGACTCTCAGTTTGGCTGGATATGGAGTTTGAAACCTAATATTTCTGTCCCTTTTCTTGATCTCAGCGTACTATGCTTTGGTCAGTACCTGTTGTTTATGTTGATGGTTAACAAGTCTCACCACGAGTGACCGCGGAGGAGCGTTCTCATCAGCTGGTCTCTGCTGGAGGGACCTGTGGGCTTGTTCCAGCTGTAGGGGGGGAATCCGTCGGTATATCTAGCAACTCTCTCTAAGTCTCCGTTCACTGCACCATGTCCCCGACTCTGAGCCTTTACTGATGCCATAGACTCGCAAGTTGTTTCTCCTTGTGTACTTTTCCAACTCCTCGCATCTCTCTTCCAGTTGTCTCTCTCGTCGCATCAGGTAGTTCAGCAGGAGAGTGGAGCGGGCAGATCCTTATTTTACCTGGTTAATCTGGGTCTCTGCATCGGTCAAACGGTCTCCCATTTTAGCAACATATTGTTCCAAAGTAGACAAGGCAGGTGCTAGAACTTCTCATTCTTCTCAACTCTTTTAAGATGTGTGGATTTCAGTACTAACAATGTCACCCACCTCCGACCACAGCTCAGGGCTTTGGCATTAGTGTCCGCTATTGTGCACTGAAAAAAGATAGACCTTGTTTCCTTGCTTTTCCCAACGGAGTCGGCCGTTTTAATGAGGGTGGAGGCAGTAGGGTTACGTTGGTCGCTGCTTCACTTACACGCAGCCGCCATGACAGATGTCAAAACCTGTTATTCCTTTGATAGGATCCATCTGCATAAACTGAAACAAGTGTTTGTATAATGTATGCAATCTATCTTCCACCAAAACTTCTATATTGCCACAATCTGTACGTCCATGTACTGAGGGGAACAGCCAGGGTGGTATAACTGACAACGGTACAGTAGAGATATAACTTTTCTGACCCTGTAAGAGATCTCATTACATTTTTTTAGACTTGGAGAGTACCTTGTGTATATGTTTATTCCTTGTGAGCTGAGCATCACACCAAACACCCAAAAATGATTTGTCCATACATACTAAGCTGCATATCAACACCTGTCTATCTATTAAACATTAACGCTTTAGTTTTTTCCACTGAGAACTTGAAGCCCCATGAATATGACAAATCTTTCTACCATATTAATTGCCTCTTGTTTTTCCGCAATGCCTCGACCATCAGCAAAGAGCGACCGCCACATATCATCCTGAACTTGAAAGAAAACATAATTTATCATAATGGAAAACGATATTGGACTAATGACACCGCCCTGAGGAGTACCACTTTCTAACATAGACCTTCTTGACAGAGCTTTCCCAACTCTTGCTTGAATAAACCTGTCAAATAAAAAGTATCTGATCCAATTGTATGTCCTACCTGCTACGTCTATCATGTTTAATTTAATTATTAGTCCTACTCTCCAACCCATATCATAGGCCTTTTCTTTATCGAAAAACACTGCCATTACAGACTCCTTATCAGCTTGTGCTTTCTTAACCTTCACATACTGTTCAAATGTTATGCCTTCACAGTTTGGTCCTATCAATTTTGACCCAGGCCAAGAATGCCCTCATAATAAGGTTCTATACCGAATTTTGAAATAGAGATCAATTTAGAATACCCTGTCTGACATTAATAATTGAATGATTAATCCTTAATAACCAATATGTCTTGTTGCCATAACCTCAGCTACATTTATGACCCCCCCCTCAACACCCTCTTTTCAGAATAAATTAATCCCAATTAGATTATTTTTGTTACATTGCCTGTGCTTGCAGGTGCAGATCTCGTGTCTGTGTCAAGGCACCCTCTGATCTCTGACTTCAGTTCCATAATGAGCTCAATATATGATCACTCCGATGCTGTTTTACTCTTTTACTGTTTGAGATTCCCCTATGACCCTTTAAAGGCCAGCAGGTGCCTGTCTTCGTTGGAGCCTGGGCAAATGTGGTGGGAACACAGACAGACAAGGTCCACCTTGAACTTTGTCACCACTGTTCCATAAGAAAAACACAGACATGGCATGTACAGTTTCACAGTTTCAAGATTCCCTAAATACAACAATTTCCTTGATGTGACCCAAACTGGTGGATCGAGAAGCCCTTTCAATATGTCCGGGTCAACATTTGACACGGAACAGCCTCCATGTACAAAAATTTGTAGCACCTGTACGAAAGTTACATATATCATTTTTAAATATATGTGTATTTTGGAAAACTTTAGGAAAAATCATAAAATTTCAGTCAATGACATTTAGGGTATTTGACAGCAGTGAAAAGAGTATATGACAGGGTTCCCTACTCAGTCCACTCTGATGGTGAGATAAGATTTCCTGCTAATAAAATGCAAATCTTTCCGTTTGTTCATTTGTTATTTTCCCATATGTGATGTCATTGTTATAGGCCTATATTTCATTGGATTTGATGCATCCTTCCCTGGTTTCCAGATAGGAACAATCACTGCCTCTTTCCAAACAACTTGCAACTTTCCCACTCCTGTTATTATACAAACATAACAGCAGTGATGCTACCATACATAACTACCTTTGGCATTGCATGACTGATTTCACCCTTACCTTGAGATGTTAGCCCAAATCTTTGTATTTCAATTGTATTTTTAATATCGTCCAGAATAAGATTTCCAGCTTGAGCTGATCTCGTCCTTGCCCTTCCTCTCTTGACATCTTGAGTCAAGTTATCAGAACTATTGATTTTAATAAGTGCTTTTGCTATCATCTCTGCCTTCTTTTCATCAGACTCTGCATCCTCTCCAATCTTCAGTACTGGACACTACCATCCCCTTCTGATTCCCCTCATGCTCTGTATCATGTTGCAAAAATCTCTCACAGGTGTTGATCTCCCTATTTTATTATGAAAAGATTGCAGACTTTCCCTTTGGCTTTCCATAATATTTTCCGTACCTTGTTTGAGCTTGTTTATAGTTAAACTCTGTAGTAAAGACCCGTCTTTCCTTTCATTCTTCTTTTACTTCTAGAAATTGACTGCATCTAGAGTTACTGTTTGAATTTTTTATCAATCTCCAAAATATCTTCATTTAAGTCTATTTTATCCATCTCTTTCTCACATACACTACCGTTTAAAAGTTTGGGGTCACGCAGACAATTTTGTGTTTTCCATGAAAACTCACACTTTTATTTATCAAATGAGTTGCAAAATGAAAAGAAAATATAGTCAAGACATTGACAAGGTTAGAAATAATGATTTTTTTTTTTTAATATTAATTTTGTTCTTCAAACTTTGCTTTCGGCAAAGAATGCTCCATTTGCAGCAATTACAGCATTGCAGACCTTTGGCATTCTAGCTGTTAATTTGTTGAGGTAATCTGTAGAAATTTCACCCCACGCTTCCTGAAGCACCTCCCACAAGTTGGATTGGCTTGATGGGCACTTGTCGTACCGTACGGTCAAGCTGCTCCCACAACAGCTCAATGGGGTTGAGATCTGGTGACTGCGCTGGCCACTCCATTATAGACAGCATACCAGCTGCCTGCTACTTCCCTAAATAGTTCTTGCATAATTTGGAGGTGTGCTTTGGGTCATTGTCCTGTTGTAGGAGGAAATTGGCTCCAATCGAGCGCTGCCCACAGGGTATGGCATGGCGTTGCAAAATGGAGTGATAGCCTTCCTTATTTAAAATCCTTTTTACCTTGTACAAATCTCCCACTTTACCAGCACCAAAGCAGCACCAGACCATCACATTACCTCCACCATGTTGACAGATGGTGTCAGGCACTCTTCCAGCATCTTTTCACCTGTTCTGCATCTCACAAATGTTCTTCTGTGTGATACAAACCCCTCAAACTTTGATTCGTCTGTCCATAACACTTTTTTCCAATCTTCCTCTGTCCAATGTCTGTGTTCTTCTGCCCATATCAATCTTTTCTTTTTATTGGCCTCAGATATTGATTATTTATTTAAGCCTCGGAAAACACATTGAGGAATAAGACCCTCATTTACAATGGTGCCGAGGGTACAATGAAAGAAAAAAATAAGAATGAAATAAATACGCATATACGCTAATACAAGGGAAAAGGTCATAAACAATCATTTTTGACGATTCAATAAATACTATGGTTAAGTCAACTAACAGTTACAATCACTGCAGGAGAAGTCAGTTGTACATGAGATAAGATTCGAGAATTCCCTTAATGAAATAAATAAATAAAAAAGTGACTTTTTCTTTGCCACTCTGCCTAGAAGGCCAGCATCCCTGAGTCGCCTCTTCACTGTAGACGTTGACACTGACGTTTTGCGGCTACCATTTAAAGAAGCTGCCAGTTGAGGACCTGTGAGGCCTCTATTTCTCAAACTAGAGACTCTAATATACTTGTCTTCTTGCTGAGTTGTGCACCGGGACCTCCCACTTCTCTTTCTACCCTGGTTAGAGCCCGTTTGTGCTGTTCTCTGAAGGGAGTAGAACACACCGTTGTAGGAAATTTTCAGTTTATTCGCAATTTCTCGCAAGGAATAGCCTTCATTTCTAAGAACAAGAATAGACTGGTGAGTTTCACATGAAAGTTCTCTTTTTCTGGCCATTTTGAGATTATAATCGAACCCACAAATGTGATGCTCCAGATACTCAACTAGCTCAAAGGAAGGCCAGTTTTACAGCTTCTCTTACCAGCTAAACAGTTTTCAGCTGTGCTAACATAATTGCACAAGGCTTTTCAAGGGTTTTCTAATCATCCATTAGTCTTCTGAGGCGATTAGCAAACACAATGTACCATTAGAACACTGGTTTGATAGTTGCTGGAAATGGGCCTCTACAGTATACACCTATGTAGATATTTCCTACAGTAGTCATTTACCACATTAACAATGTATAGAGTGTATTTCTGTTTTATTTAATGTTATCTTCATTGAAAAAAACAGTGCTTTTCTTTGAAAAATAAGGAAATATCTAAGTGACCCCAATCTTTTGAACGGTAGTGTATACACCTAAACACTTCCCACTTTGAACTGCTTAACACCCACTTCCCCAATACTTCCCTCTGTTTACTAATAGGGCTACTATACACAACACTGGCAAATGATCATTGCCTACAGCTGTTTCTTCTGATGCATCCCACTAGCATACATGTATCCCCTCTACATTTCTTGACACTGAGGTTAAGTCTTGTGCTGAAGTGTTTGCTGTTTGTACATCTAACCTAGTCCCTCAACCATCATTAGCTTTTCCTTAGCAGTTCTTCAATAAACTCCCTATTACCATCTGTGCTTATCCCTCCCCACAATGTGCTATTAAAGTCCCCACATACCAACACCCTGTTACCACCCAGCCCATCAATTAGTGTTAGCTTATCCAACTCTAGATTCCTACAAGGGTTGTAATAATTAATAATAACAACCTCTCCCTCACATATTTCTGCTGTAATAAATTATTACTATTTTCCTACACTTATCTCGTTACATTACATATACCTTGCTGTATGACCAAATCTTTAACAATTATGCCTCACTGGCTGGGGAATGTACTCTCTTACATCATGGCTTAAGAAGCCAGGGGTCACTTTCTTTAGGAGATTTATCTCTCAATTTTACCAGTGTGACGATTGAAGTAGACCCTTGTAATTACATTTTTTTATTTGTATGCAAAAAGGGGAAATCAATTTACATTTAAAAACTCTTTATTTGAACCAGGCAACTGCACTCACATGCTTTGTACAAAGACATTTCAAAACGATATAAGTTAAAGTGCACAGTTTTTGATGATGTTTGTAAAAACAGATCATTTTAAAAATGGTAAAAAAAAAAAATAGCTGTCTCTGTCCAAATTGTCAATGTCCTGCTTCGTCTTCTCTAGTACCGTATCTCTTATCACTCTAACTGTTGCCTTAATAATCCTTAATAAATAGTCCTTGTCTCCAAACACTATGTATGAATGTCTGTAGTCTCACTGCTGACTTCCATGTGTCCTAAATTGGCAATTTGTTTTTGAAGTAGCTCAAAACTTTCACCAGAATATTACCTCTTTTAACATGTAGAGCTTTTCCAAAAGAATGATAAATTATTCAAAATAATTCTACTTAATTTCGAGCAAGTACGGTGCATTATATTAGGACAGTTACTGAATAATTATTCATAATTCTACTGGCATAAGTTCCTACCTCATTTAATCAAATATTTCTACATTTAACACAGGACAACATAAGGTTTTTAATATTATTTCCATTAGCTGGGTTTTCTGTGTTAACAAACCCATGTGTAATCAGTTGATTAGATGAAAGCAATAGCTCATCTCTAAATCTGGTAAATCGTAAGGGAAGAACAAAGATGAAGTCAGTGTGGAGCCTTTGTGTCAGTCACAGTAAACCTTAACTACTCAGGAAGATTAAAGATGGTGTTGCACTGATGGATAGAATAGAGTCAGAAAATTGGATGGACATGAGAAGCATAGATATGATTCATTATAGAGCATGAATAAGATTAAATGCTGGCTAAGGTCGTGTTTTGACTAAGAAGAATAATTGGTGGACAGTTGGGGGTCAAATGAAACACTGATGGAGCTGATGCATTTGTGAAGGTTGGGAGGAACCTTTCCAGGACCATTTAACTAATCTTGATGAGTTTGCAGCCACTTTGGAGAATCAATAAAATAAAAGTTATCCACAAATCGCTTATAAGTTTGGCACTATTCATAATAAAATGTGCCCCCACTTATAGTGTGTCGCCTTTGTGATCAATAATTAAGGTGTCCCTGCAAGTCACATACTGTACCATTCAAAGGCATCTCTGTCAAAAGCAGAGTATTAGGTGTTCATAATGGGCCTGCTGAATCGTAACACAGAGACTACTCAGATCTACATGCAACAAAGAAAGAATGACCAGTGTTAGAGACCCTGTCAGCGTCAGGGAGATAATAGAAAGAGCAGTGGTGTTTCAAACCTAAGTAAAAGCTAACAGTGCTGCAACAAGTTTTCCTTTGTCAAGATTTTAAATCAGCCTCTCTCCAATATTTCCCATCTATTGACTGGATATAAAAATGGACCATGGCTATAGGTCCAGACAGTAAATTCAACAGTTTCTTCAACGGCACTGGTTGCAAGAAGAATCCTGTTTCTCTAGAGGTCTATGAGGAAAATAACCCCAGATTTACAGCACCCGTAAACAAGAAACAGGAATTTATTGTCTCAATTGCTAGTTTCAAGTCTTCCTTAATACACCATGATGTTCAAATTGTAAATCATGGTCCCACTTACAGTAAAAGATGATAGAGGATAAAACGAGATGAAAGATGATGAAGCACAGTATATATTGGGGAGTGATTGTCAGCTAGTGTCATCCAATGGGTGATGGTTGCAGGTGTGGCTGGGCGTGCAGTCTTATCCTCAATCAGGCTCACACTCTGTTCCTCCAAATATAGTTTCATCAGGTTACCAAACCAAGATGGTGCTGGAAAAAAGGCCAAACTGGAGGCTTCAAAATGGCAGTTTGCAAACCAGTGAGTTAAGCCACAGTAGTATTGCCACTTGGTCCAATCTGACTCCCCATCTGTATAAACCTGAAAAAGCAAAAGAAAGTCCAATCATTTCATTGTAACTCAGGGATCATAGCTCATTTGCTCAAGTGAAGTTTATTTGAATATTTAAAAAAATCGAATATTTAACCTGTAGTTGAACCAAGCTGTGACAAACAAGTGCGCTGATTGTAGAACCAAAAACCAGCATTTCCCCTCATGAACTACTGCAGACAAACAACTGTCAGGCCTAAAACCTTACTTGTGCTGCTAGTGTTTATTGTTGTTGTTGTTGTTTTTTGGCTGCACATTATCTCTGGGTTCTTACTTTTAAAGTCAGAGAGAAACAGCTCAGAGTACTGCATGTAAACTCCCAACAAACCACTACCAACAGTTTAACACGTAATTTACGCACCAGCCAACTGCAATGAAACTGTATTACTTTCAATTCCCTTTCTTTCATTGTTTTCTAGTTCACCATGCCAATTCTATTGTTATTGAAAACACATCACATAAATTACTGGGTTTCCTTATCCAACACCCACTGAGCACCCTGTATCCTGTGTACAAATAAACCAATTTCAGAGCCACTGTTACATTGATGCCACCAAAATAAAAGCATCAATGCAAACGACTTTCCAGTGTCCAGTCCAATGCTGTTTCCCTCCTCTGATCCCACTATAGTATTTGCTTCCAGACACCCACAGGAGCAGTCCATGGTGCTGATTAGAAAGCTGTCTGATGAGGGTGAAGGATGAGCCTCTAGACCTTCATCATGTGGATAGAGCCCGCAGAGTCGAATCCCCTGAACTTCATCAACAAACTCACTCAATTGCAAGAGCAGCTGAGAGAGTCTGCTCTGTGAACTGCTTCCAATTCAAGGACCTGAATATTTTTGGCTGTTGTTGCTAGATTTTCTGACCTAGAAGATAATGTTGTGAGCTAAAGCTGTGCCCAAACTCTCAGCGTGTTTCGTAGAAGCAAGTTGTTCTGAGGAGCATAAGTGAAAAGGGAAGCGCGAGTCATGAGGAGGAAGAAGAGGAGGGGTCATGACTCGGCCCTGAGTCATGAAACTATACTCTGAGCTGACTTTCATGGTATTCAATATGCACCAACTGAAGATGTTTCTTGCAGCCTTCACAGTGTTGAGCTTATTAGATCAGATCCCAGTTTAAGATTAAAAAGATAAAATTAGCTTGTAATTCGCTTTTATGGTTCAACCTCCATATTATATTATCCTTCACAATTATCTAATGAGGCACCCATCATGTCAGTCTGCTGCTATAAATATAAATCAGCTGACTAGACCAGATAGTTTATGGCTGCCAGGACTTCAAATCTAAACAATGTTATTTTAAGTACATTCACATTACACGTGCCAATGTTTAGTGTTGCTTCATGTGACAACAATTATTCTGTTTACAGAACAGTGCAAAATCAGATTAATAAAGTAAAAATATCTAAATCTAAACAGAAAATGTCATGTTATTCGACATCTAAATGAATCAGGTGACTGTTGCTAAGGAGTTGGCTGTCCACTTACCAGAAGGTTGGTGGTTCGATCCCCTTCTTGAGAAAGATACTAAACCCTAATGACTGTCCTGTTAGAGTTTGATTGATTTGTGATGGAATAGCATTGGATGTAGAGACGCTGTGTGAAAGCACATGGAGTGGACATTAAGACCAGAAAAGCACAATGTGAATTTACATTAGGGTAAAACCAGGCATTTCTCATAATGTCCTGCAGTGTTTCTGTCAGCGGGGTGAAAGTGTGGACCTTGACTCCAAAGACTGCAGCCCTCTTTGATCTTGTTACGCTTACCGTTAGCCACATTTGCATGATTTCCGAGCAAGTCAGGAACAAGTCAGGCCAAATTCATACTGACTGCATCGTGGAGTGATCGCCAATGATCTATTGTCTTCAGGTTTTTCTTCTGTCCCGGACTATCTGCTGACACTGAACCTGTCTACAGAAACATCTGATAAGAAAAGACAAATTACAACCAATCACTTTGTGAAATAACGACTTTGCCTCGAATCAGCCTTGTGCACCCTGTATCCTTCAACTAAATAAGAGAATAAAATTGCATTTTCTTGAATAGCAAACATGTCGGTGCTGACATCTTACTATGAGGGGCCGTGAGGGACATTATTCAGAATACCCTCTCACACACACAACTGAAATGCTCTCACACACACTACTGAAAAACTATACGCTCACACAACTGAAATGCTCTCACACACACTACTGAAAAACTATACCCTCACACACACAACTGAAATGCTCTAACACACACTTATTAAAAGCTCTCACACGCACATATGAAAAGCTCTCATACAGACATATGAAAATTTCAGTTGAAATGGAAGGTGTTTCAATTGAAACGGAAGGTGTTTCAGTTAAAACGGAAGGTGTTTCAGTTAAAAAGGAAGGTGTTTCAGTTAAAAAGGAAGGTGTTTCAGTTGAAACGGAAGGTGTTTCAGTTAAAAAGGAAGGTGATCAAGGATGGAAACTCAACCATGTGCTCAACAGCCCTCAACCAATTTAGCAGAAGCAACGGCATTACTCAACAATATATTGGCCTCAGCGGAGGCAATCAGGACTCTGTCTGAGGCCTCAACTGTTCCCTGTCTGGCCTCATGTTCATAAAGCAAGTTGCGAAAGCATCTATACAATGATCCTAGTAGATTACTCACATCACTATCATCATGATTATATCTGGACACAGCAAGAAATGCAGATAGAGTTTGTGTATGATCATCAAGCTCTCTATAAAGCCTCTCCTGACCGAAATTGTTGGACTCCTCCCTTTGCAATGAGTCAATGCATTGCAGAGCACTAGTAAAAAAACTTACAATATCCTCTTCATTGCCTCTCACCTCGAAAAATAAAGTTTGGACGAGAAAAACAAGGAGGATCAGGTGAACATGCATTGTGGTTGAAGTACTACTTCAAATCGAATAAAAGCACATGCACTTCCTGGTGTGGACTTCCTGTTTCCTTCAGTTGAAAGGAAGGCCTTCCTTTTTAATTGTAATGCATTTAATTGTATTCACCACTGAACCGTTATATTCCACAATACTATGCAAGAGCATTTCAGTTGTGTATATGAGCACATTTCACTAGTATGTGTGGGAGATTTTCAGTAGTGTGTAAGAGCATTTCAGTAGTCTGTGTGAGAGCTTTTCAGCAGTGTGTGTGAGTGCATTTCAGTAGTGTGTGTGAGAGCATTTCAGTAGTGTGTGTGAGAGCGTATAGTTTTTCAGTAGTGTGTGTGAGAGCATTTCAGTTGTGTGTGTGAGCGTATAGTTTTTCAGTAGTGTGTGTGAGAGCATTTCAGTTGTTTGTGTGAGAGCTTTTCAGTTGTGTGTGTGAGAGGGTATTCTGAATAATGTCCCTCACGGCCCCTCATATCTTACAATTCCTGATCCATGTTGTTCGTGGATCCGGAAATAATGTTGCCGGAATGCAAAAATAAACCTTTTGAAAATGTTCTTCAGAAATTTTTAAAGCAAGATGTAATATTAAAAGCCGGTTTTACTATAAATATTTGGCTCTTTGTGCGATAACCATTTTTTCTCCCACCACAGAAGCTCTGGCTTAGAGAAGGGTTTGTAACCAACAGCAAATCGCCTTGTCCCCCACAAACAGCCACAAACCATACCCCAACTGATCCAACTTTGGGACACATGAATGGACTAAAACAGAGATAAGACAAAGAATGAATAGAAATTTGTGCCAACAGAATAATTGGAAAATTGCTACAGTCCAATTAAAATTCTACATCCGTTACCTCCGTCAACCCTGTAGTCAATTTCCAAATGTTGAACATTTACGAGTATACACAGTAATTCACTACATGAATGCATGTGTTTTCTATGTATTTATGTAGGCGAGTGAAGATATGTGTGTGTGGGCTAATGAGGCAGGGTTGTACAGCAGAAAATGGGAGTAATGTAAGCTACCCGAATGAGGCAAGTGGGTGAGTGGTTTTCTCTTTTCTCACAGCAGCATAGTCTCCTCTCTCTATTTCCTCTGGGTTAAGGAAAAGTAAGCAGTGTATTTACTCTGACAGCAGCCACAGAAGTCATCCTAAGTCATCCTGAAAACATGAACTGAGTGTTCCCTCCTCCTTCTCCTGATGAGCGTTGACTGATAATGTCAGATTCCCTGCTGTGTAATTCTGACTGATTATGGAAACACTTATCAGACTTTGTTTTCAGCTTGTAATTCCATAAACCAGAACTCATACTTATGAAAGGACAAAAAGTCGTATTTAATTAATTCTATTCTGTAATAAACCTAAAATGACAGCCATTTATATTTGTCTGTAATACAACTGCTAAGAAAATGAACAGTGTTTAATGTCTGAATGTTGCCTGCCTCACAGAGAGAATAGACCAAACCAAAGCCAACTAAGTATTTTGTGTAACAGTGGTGACTAGGCCATTTGGAGGACTGAGATAATTTCCTGTTCAGTCTGCGGAATGAGAAAATAAAGAGAGAGTATTGTGGTATTGTGGTCTTTTCTTTGCCAAGCAATTTGTAAAACCATTTTAAGAGAAGGGGCTGAAACTCCCCTTATTTGACTATTGATGAGGCGCACCACATTGTTTTTGTCATCATAATAAACCCAGGTTTCATCTAAGACAGGATACTGTCCAGCATGTGTACAGCAAGTACAAGCAACAAAGTTTTTTTATTAGAAAGAAATTGTGTTCTTATATGGTTCCTCAAAATCGTATGTTGTACAACCGCGGCTGTGGCTGAGGGGTAGAGTGGTCGTCCTCCAACCTGAAGGTCGGCGGTTCGATCCCCAGTCTGAACCATCTGCATGCCAAAGTGTCCTTGGGCAAGATGCTGAACCCTCAAAAAGCCCCCCATAGAATAACAAAGTGCTGCAAGTAGATGCACTGTATGAATTTGTGTGTGATTGGGTGAATGTGAAACTGTACTGTAAAGCGCTTTGAGTGGTCTTCATCAGACTAGAATAAATACAAATCCATTTACCATTTACAACAAGGACAATACAATGTTTAGAGGCACGGAAATGAATGAAAACTATAACAAACTTCAAATGTTATTTTAAATGGTAAAAACTGTTAAAGACTAACGGTAAAAGAAAATTAATTGCAGGTCTTATTTCCTCCTTTGTTATCTATGCAGTTGTGAAGTGCAGTGTGTTTGAATGGAGGGGGAGTATTTCTAATATGGAGCTTAAATGTGTTAAAGCCACGTTGTGCTGTGTTTTATAAGTTGAGGGAGGAGCTAGAGGAACTAGATTTAACAGCAGGTCAAATTTATGCAGCGCTATTCTAGTCTTGATAACCACTTGTGGTGTACAGTACAGCGTTTTCCATTCACCGCACATACATTGCTATCTCTATGAGAATCAGGATCTTACCACACTCCTGCAAGACTCGTACTGAAGACCGTCTGGTTAGGACGGCTGTTCACCCTTCATCCACAGTCGCCCTCATCCTGAATGGTTGTACCTATATTCTTTTGTAAAACCCTTTAATACAGAAACAAAAATAAGGTCAAGTTTGTGAAAGGGTCAAGCATATAACAAGTAATGGGAACAAACAGTGGATCCTTTGTGAAAGGCCTGTGATTTGTTGAGCAATCCATCCTCACCAACTCTCTCTGACTCCCTTTGCTTCCACCATTACTAACCAATGAGCACAAAAGGGCTAATACACAGATCTTGTTACAAAGTCCTGGAGCAATGGCTGGAAAGCCGGCTGAGAGCCACTTGGGTGCTGGGACTTTGCTAGCCGTTTATTACAGTGAACTCTCAAACTCTTTGGGTAAAAGGCCTGCAGTTCAGAGGAGATAGCATGGAAATTCTAGACATTGCTGAATAGGTCTTGTAGTTGCTGTGGATCTGGAAGGGGGGGGTGTCCATCGACAGAGTGCAAACTTGCACCAAGGCCCAACCGACCCCTTATGAAGCCACATTTTAATTCACTAGTTAAAATGTATCAAAGAATTTGAAAAAGAAGTTCTGGATCTTCCCTCTGATCCAGCCGCACACTAAGGTTTAAACTAACAGAAAAATTAGCTTACTAAAAAACTCACCAACTAACAAGAAGAGCACTCTTCAGAGTTCACACCTTTCTCAAGGCTCAAAAGTCCCCTTATAAAACCACACTTAATTACACTAGATCCCGATTTTAAGTTGGATCTACACCAAATTGCAACCACTTATAAATTTCACTCCCCTGAACAAGTCTGAGTTTTTCATACAGAATTTTTTATGGATATGTCCAGCATCTCCAGCAGACACGCCGCAATTTGTAATTTGAGTTGAAGGAACTTATACGGAAGACGTCTTTCTTTTCTTTGTTTCAGTAATTGCTCTTCAACATCTATCCGTTTGAAGTCCAATCAATACACTTAGTAACACTCGTCATTGTTCTGAGGTAAACAAAGATGCCAGAGAATTTGAAAATAAGACAACCAGAAACCATAACAGCAGCAAAGAAACCCTACCACGACTAGCGTTTCGGCGGTGTAATTGCAGGGTGTCTCACACACACCTTAAGTCAACAATGAATGCTCGGCCCTGTGTGAGACTACATGCGCACCTCCGCAGTATAGTTTCGATGCAGAAACATGAATCAGCAGTCAATAGTTGGCTGAATATTTTTTTCCATTTTGGGTCGTAATGAGTCTCTTGCACAAGCAACCTATAGTAGTGGCTTATTTTTTACAGATTAGTCTTAGACCTAAAGGCGATAATGCAAGGAGGCTTTTAGGGCTGAGTAGTTGAGTTGGACGTGGATTGGCTGTGAGTTAATGAGTTTGCTCAAGTGCCACGGGAAGAAATCCATTATTGGGTTTTCTTGATTAATCAGATGATGTTCTCATTTAAAAGTGTTGGCGATGTTAGACGTGGAAACTAGACTACTCTGCTGAAGTCCCAACTGAGCAGTTTTAGCTGGATGTGGAACCTTTCAAAAATCATATGATCTGTTAAACTCAATTTCTCTTTTCTCACAGCTGTTGATGAGAAAGTAATTTTTTTGCTCTTAAGTTTTTATCCTAGGTCGCCTGTAGCTGGAGAGCATCACTCAACTCAAAATTAATTTAGCAGACCTGGGACTGCTGTTGCAGCACTACTTTGTTAATCAGCTGACAAGACAAGTGCATTCAACTTAGCTTAACTCTGCTAACTTTAATCAAATCTAACTTCTTTGGGGGGGATAAGCAAATTAGTTTGTGCAGAAGTCAGCTCAGCACAACATTTTGTGGACATGTATTGATCAGTGTGTCTCCTACATGAGCTTATCACCATTGGCAATGAGACCTCCAGGGCGCCATTATCCACAAGCCTGTAGTTTGACTGATAGCTGGCAGGAGGTACAGTCATTGATCTATAGGGTAGCAGAGGTGATAAGCGTGCGCACACATCCATGATGTACGTGAGCTATGCGAAGCAGGTTGGAACTGAAATGTGACAGATACTGGATTTGATGCCCAACTTCAGTCATTGTGGAGTCTGAATGTGTTCATACATGATGTTCACATGCATTTGTCCAACCTGGTTCACTGGGAACTGCAAATGGGAGTCAATCCATCCAAGCATCGATACATCTATCCATCCATCCATCTACCCATCCATCCATCCATCCATCCAACCAAACATTGATCCATCAATCCATCCATCCATCAATTTTGTTCTGAAGTCAGGTTGAGATGGCAGCAGGTCTGGCTGACTGTGCATCTAACTCAATAACCAAATGTATCAGCCATCAGGAGGAATACAAATCAACCCTAAGGCATACAAGGTATTTCATCATTAGCATTCTCATGTTATAAAGTTCATCCTCTTTGCCCACTCTCACAGTATGTTTCAGCAGAGTGTGCTGTCGAAATACATCACACCCCATAAACTGAAGCCTCTGTGTGTATTCATGCCGAGACATGCTTTGCTGGAGATAGTCTTTCTCTGCTCCAGATGTTTGCCTTCATTTGTCTTGTTGTATTATTGAAGAATCCATTTTCATGCAACAAGGTGCGTACTGGAGAGAAAAAAGGCCACAACCTCATTGTTAACAGGAGGAACATTTCTCTCGACTAATTTTTCTCACAGAGGTTTTTTTTGTTGTGTTGTGCTGAGGCACTGCCTGGCTTGTTGTCTTGTAATGTTTGAAGCACACTTAAAAAGCCTAATGAGCTGCCTCATTTAACCTTCCGTCAGGAAGAAGTGGATATGAATCCTCTGACTGCAATAACAAATTCTAGTCTTTTCGTCTATTGGATTTGCATAACAAGGAAGGATTCTCAGTGTGTGCATGTGTTTATTTATCTCCCAGGTCTGAATGTGTGAAGCTCTAGATAAAAAATTCTGTTTATTTATTATTTTCATTGAAACATAGTCTGAGTCCAAAAATTCCATTCAAAGTTAGTTTAAAGCAGATTTAAATGAAATGAAAAGGTTTATGTAAACGCCGGTGAAGTATTGATGTTCATGGTTATATATTAAATTACGTTGTGGCTTTTATAATACGGTGGTTATACATTGTATTTACATATAGAAGACAGACATTCCCAAAGATTTGAGTTGTGCGCCCTCTGCTGCCTCATTGTGGAATAGAGGTTTGGAAAAGATTTCACCACAGTAAATAAGATTATCGACATCCATCAGCAGGCAAATCACAGGGCTTGGGATTAGAAGCAAAGAGGGAAGACACCTGGGCCCATTTCAACTGGCAGAAAATTGTGCCCCCCACCCCAACACCCACTCCATGCTCTCCCCTTTTTTGGATAATGTGCCACTGATTTGTTTGTAATGTGCATGTTGTGCATGTTGTGCATGTTCGTAAATTTTCAGAAGTGCTTGTGAGACGAGATATGATGAGTTTACTCTGGCTCCCATATCAATATTTGCACTCAGAGATGAAGTTTTGTCATTTCATGTCTTCTCTGCGAGCTGATCCACACTGCTGCAGCCATCTCCTCAGTGCCTCCCTGTGCCACCGCCCTTCCTGTTCAAATTTGATGTGAAAGATATTTAACAGCAGCAGCGAGTGATTGCATGTGTGGAAAAGCCATGCATGCATTCAGTCAAACTCTCTCAAGGGTATTTTTCATGCATTTTAGATGCAGCTTGGAGTTAATGGGGGCTGTGGGGCAAGCATTTCCAAGAATAATGACTCACAAATGGGTTGAAATAGTAAACAGTATATCAAATGAAAAGAGACAGCTCAGAATGATGATATGAGGCAAAAGTTTTGTAACAGCAAAATTATTCTCTCTGATTCCCAGGGGATTGTTACTGCTGAAATCCTCTAAACTGAAATTGAAGTTGGCTTTATTTGTGTGTTGTGGCTGTGAACAGCAGTTTAGTATTTTAGTGGGGAAACATATGAAATGGAAATAAATTGGGAAAACAGAGAGTACATTTCGGATTCCATCATGTGTTTTCCCTTCTCTGTCAGCATACTGTTATTCATATGCGACCCTGCTGTTCTCCGATCGATGCACTTCAGAGTTAGTCAGAGATTTCTGTGAGCTTCCCACTGCTCTGAATAAATCAATTGCCTCCAGTTTTTATGAGATTTAAAAATATTATTTCTTTGCCATTCCATAATTCTATACTTTTCCAATCCTCCAGCCAATATTAGGATAAAGAGGGATTAGATGAAATGATTAGATGAAACTTTAATGACCACCTGGAGGAAAATGACTTGCCGGAGCTGAAGAAGAAAGGATCGTGGTAAGAATAAGAGAGGCACTAAACTACTGAGGAGGGATGAAACAATAATTCTATCTGGCAAACATACTGAGGATATTAAGATAATTCATCACCAGTGATTTTATCGGCTGTAATGAATGCAAATGAGTCATTTGTTGTTTCCCACAAATATAGTTTGAAACGGAGAGACCATAGCATTGCATAACATACCATACCATACCATTTATAGTATATTTGAATTCAAGCAATTTGACAATGTCACATATAACTGAACATTGTAAACTATGACAGGACATGACAAGTCAAGACAGAACATGAAAAGACAGGACAGGACGGAACAGGACGGAATGGAACCGGGTGGGACAGAATGGAAAGGAACAGAACAAATGGAATAGGGCACAATGGAAAAGAACACAAAAGGAAAAGTTTAAAGTACAAAAGAAACGTGGCGATAGTTCAAATTGAAGTCAAGCTTCTGTTTCTACACTTGTTTCTTTGTGGATATGCTGCACAAGCAACTCACACTGATCTGCAGTCAGCTGTGTGCACAATTTCATCTACACCATAAAGTCATTCAACACCTTTTCTCAACCATGCAGGACGGATGATGGCAAGAAAAAAATGAACACAAATGAATACAAATCTATTATGGTTCCAAACAACTAGTTCTGCTTCATTTGTGAACGCCAACCAGTTTGAATGTGGGCCATACTTGTTTGGATATCAACAGATACCACATCATACAAGCTAGAGATGCTGGTTTAGTAATTGGAGGCTAAACAATAAAAGTGAAGTCTGATTCGATAAGCCTCAACCCTCTTTTTGTTTTGATTCCCACTGCAGCTGTAGAATGGTTCAGTCGCTCTTAGTTGTGCTGTGTGTAATGTTGAGCTACCACCTGCTTTGGTGAAGATTTGAAATGATATCTAAACTGCTCTCACTCATCTTCTGGTTCTGCATTCTGGCTGAAGAGGCAACTGGTTCAATAGGCACCGATTTCCAAGGTGCTTAGAGGCTTTTCTCTTGATGCCCATCTATTTACACTGTGAACTTGACAGGCTTTAGGTCAGGTAACCATAACTTCTTGTCATAGTAACAGATGAGCTTTTAGCTGCCCAACAATAAATGGCCCCAGTATTTCACCTGCAGACAGCTGATCAATGACAGTGAATGGTTTCATTACTGTTTGTGCATAGAATAGCTTTTCACTAAATGTTTCCTCTCCAGTGACCGTCTCACAACTGCTGATGCTGTTGCTGTTCCCACTGGTCACCAACAGAGGCCGATAAAAATCTGTCAAAAGGGAGATTTACGACAGCCCTGACAATTAATGATGCTGATTATTCATTCCTTTAGACATTGTCTAATTTAATTAAACATTGATCCATCATTAATATGAAATGGAGCACTCACAAGACCAGCAAAGGCCATCAGTATTCACACTGATGCAATATGCTGTTCTTTTTTAAGACAAAGATAATTGTTTCTGCAAGTTATAATTGATTCATATCAAGATATATCCCCTGTATTATTTTCAATTACACATGAAGCATCAACACAATCATCTCTTAATTGATTTCATACATTGGCAGACATATGCAGCCTGCAGCTAAATGTGGTTTTACTTCCAATTACTTTGCTACTTGGTACGTGATACTTGCTTATTACAATGATAGTATGACCTGCAGTCTGTTTCCTGAAACAACACCAAATATTGGAAAGTGGAAAAACTCAGTTCTGCTGAATCAGTGTATACTTACAAAATACAAGGCTCCACCAGGCACTAATCAGAATGAATCAAAAAGAGGGATACAAGTCCACAGTCCAGGCTCTATTTTAGGTATTAAACCTGCTGCTGCCAACACAGACAAATATGAGTTAAAAATCAAGCCAAGGAATGTGATTATATGTTTTATGAATGTTACGTTGAGAGGTTCCGGTAAACAGATGTTTTTGACCTTGGATAAAACTAAGCTAAGCTAATGATAATGGCTCATTTAGGCTTCTTAGTGCAAAGATATGTGTGCCGTCTCATGTAACACATATCAAGTGTGTAGGATGGGATCTATTAGCAGAAATGGAATATAATATTTATAATTATGTTTTCATTAGTCTTAAATCACCTGAAACTGAGAATTGTTTTGTTTTTACAACCTAAGAAGTCTTTTATATCTGCCTTGAATGGACACACCAATATTTAGATAGGCCCCTTTGCATTGTTTACATCACGTTAAGGTCACTGTCCCTCTGCTTAGACACGGAAGGGTGAGGAGAGAGTTGGTTGCAAACTACAACTTCACTGCTAGATGCCACTAATCCTACATACTGGTCCTTTGAAGTGGCCTCTATAGTGGACATTAGTTATGCCCCTCCCCTGAGCAGTGTCTTCTAGTGATGGACCAGCAGATCTGAATACTATCCTTCTTTCTAGGGGCAGTTGTGTATATTGTGTGAAAAAAAACGTAGGTATCAGCCATTTTGATCATAGGGAAATTGTCTAGGTAGAGCGGATCATCCACTAACTATAAGTTCTGTGATTCTATCCCCACCGCCTCCAGTCATCATGCTGAAGTGTCCTTGGGAAAAACCTCACCTCACTTTTTAAAGAGGTTGCAGATGCCAGTGGCCATAGCTTGCTTGACATTATACACTGTTCCCTTACTTATATATACTAATTTAAGCCAGTCAGCAGTCAGCCTGTATTAAAAAAGACACACAGAATTATCAGCCTGTAGCTAAGATTACATCCATACAATGTTTTAAACAATCTCTGTCCACACAAGCATTTTATTTGTCGATCAGTTTTAATCCCAGTCTATACTCACTAGCCTGAGAACGCATATCACAAACGACTCCTATACAATGGGCTTGCACGTGGGCATGCGAGTGCCAGTGTGCACAGGTCACATTTGGTTGTTATTTGCAGAAAGACCTGGGCAAGCAAAAACAAAAACAAGCTCATCTCCTACGCATATAAGTAGTGTTACTTTAAAATGCAGAATTTAACAGCACAACAGCTGTTACCAAAGACAGCAGGGTCAGCAACGCTTGTATTTGATTGTCCACTACGCTTTATATTGGTAGTCAAGGCTAATGCAGGTTGTCTTCTTCCAGAAGGGGGTCATGTGATAGGAGCCTGACGAATGATCCACGCAGCAAGCAGTTTTGAATACCTACTATGCCATTGTTTTCAAACATCTCACTTTCGGCCCCTACAGACTAAAATGCAGACCTAGAGTTTGAAGTAAAATAGGATCACTTTTGAACTAAAACAGCAGCATAGTGTTGTGGATTTCGGTAGGGAGAGAGTTCCAGAGGGTAGGGGCTGCGACACACAGGCTCTGTCTCCAAACGTTCGCAGTTAGGTATTGGGGATGGAGAGCAATCATGACTTTGTGGACTGCAGCCTTCTGAGCGGAGCCAGTGGAGGTGAATGAGGGTCGGGGTGATGTGCTGGCAGGGCTTAGTGAGGGTGAGAACCCTGGTAGCAGAGTTCTGCACAAGGACGTTGTCTGGTACAGCGGACAGTACTCCATTAGAGTAATCCAGGCGAGAGGTGATGAATGCATTTCGGCCACTGAGTCGGGGAGTGAAGGAGACGAATTTAGTGACGGATTTGATGTGGGATTGGAAGGAGAGGGTGGAGTCAAGAATGACACCCATATTGTGGACCTCGGGGGATGGGAAGATGGAGCAGCCGTCCGTGTTGAGACTTGAAAACCCGTGACTGTGAATGTCACTTGTGGCGGGAAAGGATTTTAGTGGTTGTTAAAAGTAGAAAATGGCTTTAAAAATGAGGTCCATTTACCATGTTTTTATAGCCAATTAATAATAATTGATTACCAGTTGATGGCAGATTGTAGAGTTGTTGCTGAAGAGAGATGCAACAATAGTTCTAGTTCACTTCCTCTGTTAATTTCTGTTTTAGCTTTAACATATATTGGTTAATTTACAGCACACAACTGTTGACTCTTTATTAACCTGTTGTGAGATTAGTATTAATGATCAAATATTTAAATTATTGTTTATAATTTAAAAGAGTAAACATTAAAGAGTAAATAAATCCTGATGACATCTATTCCCCCCAGCTCCTTCACCTTAAGGATGCGTCCAGTCAGGACAGGTGAGTAGAGGCATGTCCTGATAGAGGGGGCTGCGACCACGCTCCAGAAATGAACTGTTCCATCCCTCAGTGTAAACAATTGGCTCCCTTGATGGTGGGTGTCTGTTGTTTTAGTACAGATGATTTCCAATGATCACCAGAGTATAAGCAGGAAGGACTCTTTTCTTTGTCAAATCAGTGAGTACGGATGGTCATAGAAATAATAAACATTCCCACTTTTAAAATCCTAAACAAACAGTTTCAGTGGAGATGGAGGGAGACATCACATGACATGATGATGGGTACAACATTCCAACGGCACTATACATTTGATATTGTTACTGTGCACATATTATTATTGTTATGCTTTGGTATGTTGTTCTTTTTGGTTGCTTTTTATACAGAATCCATTCCCGTGCCTAAGTTGTGATTCAGCAGCCTCAGTGGTGATCATACCTGGTCCATCTGTATTCAGCAAAGTGCACGCAGTAGCAACAAATCATTGGATAAGGGCTTACAGTAGCCAGCTAGAAGTTTAAAAAAAAGTTAAACAAAGTCCATTCATCTGTGCAGAAACTTATTACACCTCATGGTTTTGTAAATAGTGCGACATCTAGTGGCTGAAGTATTTAAGACGGGAGCAGAGGGAGAAGTGAGGTAAGAGGGGAGAAAGACTATGTTTCAAAACCCATAGGAGACCACTGTTAATTTCCTTTTGTGAAGCTGCGTGTTTATTATTGTGAGGGTCCTCTACTTTGATGGAAGAACCATGGCTCTGTTCCAGCAATGAATGTCATTATTGATTAAACCACAGTGGAATGATATATTCAGCCCAGATGCCAAAGAAGCTTTATGCAACTTTTCAGTTTATTTCTGAACGTTGCCCCTTCCTCCACCCTCTCCTGATTTATACTATCCTCCATCTCTCATCTCTCCAGCCCGACTCAGCCCTGCCGCTCTCCTCGGCCCACTTTCCACACTGCCTCTGTGTGTAATCTCATTATCGACTTGCCAGTGGAAAAGGGATTTATTTAATATATTTGAGGAACAAACCACCAGAAGCTTAAAAACAGTCTCCGGGGATCAGGGTGCAGTTTTTTCTTTTCCTTTTTTTTTTTTTTTTTTTTGCATTGTTTCCCTAAATCATATCAAGCTAAAAGCTAAGTCTGTTTGACTCCCATCACTTTCAGATATCATTCCTCTGTGGCTGCCAGCTGCATCACAGGGGGACAGATGAAACCTGGAGGAAGAAATATGAAGTGATTAACTCGTAGTCACTTTATTTCCTTTCAGTCATGGAGAGGCTGCCAACGACTCCCATAACGCCTGCTCTCCTCAGAGGGTTTTAGCATTTATTTCACATTAGGGGAATGAAATGACGTACATCCTCAGAAGCACTTACAGGACATTTGTGACAAAAAGATGAAGTTTAATGAGAGTATGTGCTGGTTGATAGTTTAGGGTTAATGGGTGAAAGGTCTGGCTAATTCCAGACATGAGCATTAGACTCCAGGTTCAGCCGGATCTGCAGTAAAGAAGATCTTTGCAGAGAAGCCTTGACTAAGGGGATTTGAAGGAGAGCTTCTGCACTGATATCTTATCCCTTTGCTTTTAAACTGGATGCCTAATTGGCCCGGCTGTGATATTAAACCTGCTTTGTGGACTCGCTATGTTGCTACAGTTGGTTGAAATGGGGAGCAAAAACTCTTTCTCAAGCTGACACATGAAGGCCAGTGATCAAATCAATCAATACACAGGCCGGGTGGGTCATTTTTCCGAGGAAGTGATGTGTTTATGCAGCAGAAGAACTGACGTGCTTAGTCAGAAAGAGGCAGATAATCAGTAGAAGAAGACACTACAGTACCTGCGATGGATTGAGGATCTTTGGAAAATAAAAGATTTAGTGGTCTTTCAAGAATTCTATGAATGAATCTTAAGCGCTACAGAAGAAATATGTGTTCTTCCTGTGTCTATGATCTTTTTTGCACAAGGATTGTTAACTGTCTATACTTGACTCTTCCCCTCTCTTGAAGAAATAACAAGGATTCAATATAATTCTATTTCAACGTTTGGGTGATGGCCGCTGGCTGTTGTTAAATATAAATGGTCATGTAGTGAAAAGGTTCCTCTGCAAACTGAATCTTGCAATACCGAAGTGATGACTTTAAATATTCTGTTTCATTCTGTAGTGTGAAATTAAATACAGTTTTAATGGCATGGCTCTGTAGAAATTGCTTCACTGCTGCACCAAACATTGAAAATTCAAGAGCATGTGAGTGTGCAGTTTAATTCTGGGTTATACTGTACATTAAAAGCTTGCAGCAGTACCACAACTGATTTTATGACAAATGTTCAGCTTTTAACAATGCTACATATGTTCATAAAGCAGCAGTTCTATGTTCATTAGGTTATCTTTAATATTTGCTTTTTAATATTGTGTCTGACTGAATTTGTGGAAAAGTGTAGAGAAGTGTCATTTTCAAGGTAATTATTTTGTGGATTTTTTGGACAAACAACTGTCAGGACACGATTTAGCTTTAAAATGTAATTTATGATTTAAAGGTAACAGATGTATACATTTTAATAATGTGTTCTATGTGTATTGAATATCACTTGTTTTCACTGCGGGTTCAATCAACTTTTAGGCCAGAAAACAGCACAAATGCAGAAACAGGTGGTTTAAGTGTTTAAAATGTAATGTTCTTATTTGTAAATGATAAATGGTCTGTATTTATATAGAGCTCTTCTAGTCTTGATGACCATTCAAAGCGCTTTACAGAACAGATTCCTCAATGAGAAGGGGCAAAAGTATCTTGCCACACTTTGGCATTTGGAAAAGGAAGACTGGGATCAAAGCACTGACCTTCTGGTTAGAGAACGACCACTCTAACCCCCAGCCGCCCTGCATTTGTTGTGAGGATGTCACAATTTTGAGCAACAAGCTTTTCCATTTAATCTTTTCTCTGTATTTGACTTGTTTCAACTTCACAGATTATACACTAGAGGGCAGTCTTGCTAAAGTTTTGAAGTGACCACAGTCTCAAACTCATAGATGAGTGAATCCTGAAGCCATGTCTTTTTCTGTTTTCTGATTTTGGAATTATGAGAAGATTAAATCGAGAGTGGTCTCTCTGAAGTCTGTCTCTCTAAAACTCCCTGTCTCATCACCACAGTGAATAATTGGGATTGAAGAAGATGCATTCCCATGCATGTGGGACACCCATCAGGGGAGATACTCGTCATCAGCCAAATTGTGATTTGTGAATATGGGCTACACAAATAAAATGTGTATATTTGATTTGATTTGAAAATAACGACTGAACAGTACAGGGTATAGTCAAAAAAGACCTTCAACCGAGAACTTTTTTTTATTCAGTGCAATGATCAACTTCTAAGTCAACTAATGCAAGTGTATTTCATTGAAAGATTAGAACAGTGTAGAGGCTCATACCTGTATTTAAATCATTCTTTAAAAATTGATATCCACCTTTTTGTGTTGTGTTCTCCTTGTTGTAACTCTGTATACTATAACCTTTCTGAAATCCTTTATTAACCATGGTGTATGAATAACAAACAAATAGTCATTTCACATGTTATCACTCGGAATGTTAAGCTTGTCAAGTGTCACTTCTCCACAGACAAACCCTAACCCTGACCCTGGCCAAATTGCTATTACATGACAAAAGCATCAACATGACGGGAGAAGTCCCTGAATGCGGCCTTTTATTTAAACGTAACCCCATGATAACATGTAGCTTTGCATCAGATACTTAGTTGAAACCAGGATCAGAGCAGGCGGACATTTAAATCTTAGTTGGATAAGAACTTGATCATCAGAGCAGACAGAGGAGTCATGGAGAAGAAATTAGGGCAAAACTAACATTAAAACAAAAAATAAAACCCTTAATATGGTTTATATATATTCATTTGAGGAAATTGTTGCCTAGTTTATAAATTAAACAGTTTATAATTACTTTGCAGTTGCCTCTAGCGACATTAACATGAGTTGTTAAGAAAGTAATTCCATTAATTTGCATTTTGGCGTTAGCAGAGAGGAGAGAGGGAATGACACAAAGATGAGATGAGTTAAAACGACTAAATGTTCATTCACAACCGCAGCTATTGCCTCAGTCAGTTCTGTGCACTGAAATTACAGGATATTTACAACACTGTGAGTTACTTGAAACACACCTATGTAATTGTTACTCTACCAAAAAGGGCGGGTGCCGGATTCACAATGTCAACAAACATGTTGATCTTTTACACAATTAATCCCAAATACTTTGATGAGGCTGTTTTTTATGAAACTGAGCTTCAGGTTATTACTGAACTATAATCAACATCTGTCACACATCTGTCAGCACCCAGAATATCAGTTCTAAAGCATTAGGCCAGATTGAAAAAGCAGTATATACCTACACATGTAGGCTGATATATTGTTGGGGTTTGAATATGAAGGATGCACTGCATGGTCGGTTCCAGAGGTTGATTATAGTAACACATATTTTTGTGGGTCTGCTGGTGACTCTCATGCAGCTAAGTGGGTGCAGGTATTAACACACCCTGTCACGTGCATTACTACAGCCCGTTAGTATTTGTTATTTAATATATAATATTTAAAATATAATAATATAGCAATCAACAAGTAACTCACTCGAGGTTTCAGCATACTATTGATCCATTATCCTTTGGGGAAGCTTTACCTCCTCTAGTCTCCTATTATTAGCTCTGTAAATGTATATTACTGTTAGTTCACTATTTTAATGTTTGTCATCTTCCAATGAAGTCTGACCAAGAGACTGTGTGTGTGACAGAGTTGTCTATGTTACATATATATATATATATATATACTGACTCTTAATTATCTTAATAAAAGATCTAAAGGGATATGTTTTTTATTTAACTGGACATACTTGAGGCATCTGATGACATCTGATGTTCCAAAACCTACAAAGCTTGTTGTTAACATTTGTTTGGATGTAGGAGAGAGTTCTAGTGTGTGTCTTAAATATTCAGTCGGACCCATTACATTCAATTAATTCGATTAAAAAAATACAATTGTTATAATGGTGATGTTGGAGGAGAAAGCTCAGATCTAACCCCTGCTTGTAGCAGTCAAATACAGCTTCATTATTGTTCTCATATAAACCCCTAAGCAGACTGTTTATGGAAAATGTAAATATCTTTTCACTCAAGTAGTTTGTACATATTTTAGGCAGGAGAGTGGGTGAATAGCTATAATAGACAAGTGCTTCCCTTCCAACAATATGGCTGATGGGCCATATATACCTATCTCTATCCTCATTTAGAGCCCGAAAACAATTCATTCAAAAAAGGCTTGTGATGTGAAGCAGAAGCAAACTGGGCTCTGGTGGTGGAGGGGTTGTCCACAGTTTCAGTTGCAGGGTAGAGGTGCATTAGGGCAGAATAAGAGAGCACTTAACAATGCTGAGGGGGGCCGCTCTGATTGAGGGCACAAAACTGTCTTGGAATAAGAGCACAAAAGCAGAAGAAGTGGCCTTTCAGTGCTGTTTCCACCCTACATAGTGCTTTTTCTGTGAGACAGATGGCATAAAATGATCTTTATCCATATGGTCATGGGCATTTAGACTGGAGGCCGTTAGCAGCACACGCCTCAGGCCTCTGGCTTTTCCAATGAACACACATAACCCTGGCCCTGCTCGAGGTGAGTGAGTTTCTGGCCGAGGCTCCTTGGCCAAGCCACTCCAGTCTGGCCCATAACAGACAGCTCGGCTCATCCCCATGTGAGAGTCTGCTGCCTGTATCGACTCCCCTCCAACGCATAATTCCATTAATCAGTCCAATTTCCCTGTGGGCAGTGGTTTATTTCCGTCTGATGAAATCTTTAGGCGCTGTGTATTAGGGAATAATCCCCACAAATAGCTGATAGTGTTAACCAGTCACAAGCTGCGCCAAGGCATCGCTCAGCATTAATTTGAAAGGGAGTGAGGTGATAATGTGATGTGTCATCCTTTTGTGGGCGTGCATTAATGGCACCAGCCAAGATGGCAATTGATGGCAAATCAACTTCTTCCAGCGGGGAGGGAAATGAGGAGGGAGGGGTGCCTGGGATGGAGGAGAGCGAAAGAACATTGACTGGCAAACTGCAGAGCCACAGCGGCCTTTAATCCATTACTCCTCCTGATGGAGAAGGTTTAATGCATCTCAGCCGTAGATGGCATGTGCATTTCAGTCCCTATCTTTTTTTCTCCTCTCTCCCTCCCTCCCTCCCCCCCTCCCTCCCTCCCTCCCTCCCTCCCTCTGGCTGAGCTGTGGGGCTTGATGTGCGGTATCCATGTTAAATGCTCTAATTCATTCATGTTCTGTTCATAAGTGGAAACGTTCCACAACGTCAGAATCACAGGTCCGAAGTAGCCTGTTAAGGATGCAGTGTATTGGAAAGCAGTTCTATCTTCAATCTCCAAATCATTTCTGACAGTTCAGATCTACACAGTTGATTCAAGAACAATGGAATAAAAAATTACTTTTAAAGAGATACAAATCTCCAAGAGTACACAAAGAAACAGTTTGTAATGGCCGACTCCTTCTTCATGAGTTTTAGGAAGAATGGAAATTCCAAGGACAGCAGTGTATGATAAATCCGGTAAAGGAGCAAAAAATGACTTGAAAAAGCTTCAAATGTAGAACAGAAAAAGAAGCTAATTGAATTTAACCCAAGAGCTTCCGCTCACTAAACACTGATAATTTAATGTTGTTGTGAATTTTGTTATTGACAAATAAAATAAATTGATGTTTATTACTTTTAAGCTTGCAGCTGTAATATACTCATTTGGGGGAAAAGTGTACACCCTCAGTGTGGTTGAGGTGGCAAAGCAAATCAAAATATCCCACAAATTTATATTATATATTTATATTTTACTTAAAGATTGTCACTCAAGAGTACCACCCAGGCACATGTGCACATTAGAGGAAGTGGATGGTCCACAGAGCCAATGCTTTGATTTGCACATTGTTTTGCTCTTCCATGTCAGTGTTCATCACTTGCTCCAGTTTTTACTGTGTAAACGATGGCCCACTAGTGATCTATGAAAGGAGATTTCTTGTGTTTTACAGAGAATACCTGAGGCCAGGATCTGCCCGTGTCCAGGTTGCACTATGCTTGAGGTGGCTGTGTTTTGTTGTGGGCACCATAACATTTTTAAGTGATTCAAACCTCTCCAGCGGCTCCTTATCTGCTGGCCACCCAAACACCCTCAATGGTGTTTTTATCGTAACAGCTAGAGCAGCTGCCATCTGTCTGCTCACTGTGGACACTTACACACCAATACACACACACAGACACACACACACACGCACACACACACAAAAACTCACACACAGTAAGACGCACAAAATATTGTCCCTGTCTTGAGTGAATGTTATAGTTCCCTACTGGACCGAACAGATATAACTATAACATCTTGTTTCCGCGATGATTACCGGTCTGATTTACTGCTCATGCCATTGATTTAACTGATAATGATAATGTGATGGACAGTAACCAAGTACAGTCACACAAGTGCTTAACTTGACAATAATAAAGTAATTGTCAACTGTTTCATTTTAGAAAATAAGCAACAATTTTCTCAAATGAATATATATTAACCATATTAAGGGTTTTATTTTTATTTATTTATTGTAAGTTTTACCCAAATTTAATCTCCATGAATCCTCTGTCTGCTCTCATGTACCTGTTTATATCCATTTCATCTACTTTATACTTTGACTTAATATTCCCCCTTTAGTTGACTGCACATATTTGCCAGCCAGCTACTTTCCAAGTAAATATGATATATACAAAACACACCACTTGCTTTTAAAATATAAAGTAAAAAATACAAATACCTGGCTGCATAGTAGTTTCACATCCATCCGCTGCTCAAATGTTAATGTAGGTTTTCTTCCTATGATGAATTATGTCAGTGTGGTATTTTTACTCTTTCAGGTTAAAGCTGCTGAGGCTCGCTACTTTATTGTGATATAATCCAAGGCTGAAAACAAACTCAGACAAATACACCAGTACCTTTTGTAAGAGTAAAATTTGATTAAAAACCATAGTTATTAGCTTTTTAGGGAATTTATTAAAAAATGTTTCCTGGCTATAATAGTATTTATGAGTCATTTTTAAGATTTACCTCTTCAGGAAAAAACAACTTGGCTTGTGGCTGAGGGCTGCAGACAAGGAAGTATAGGTGACATGAAGAAAAACATTAAAAAGACCCACAGGTTTCTTTAAAGAAACCAGTGTAAGCAAATGCTTTCACCAGTGACACCCCAAAAATTACATTTAAAAGAGTTGTTGAAATGGTTAAAAAAGAAACAAATATATTTACTTCAGCATGGTTTAAATGAACTGGCATTTCCATTTTGTGAGTCTTTATGCCTTTAGTACTTTACATTTATCTGAAAGCTGTTTTGAAGTGTGAATATTTTTATAAAGTATGAGATGTACTTATATATTCAGCCTGTTGTACTGTATATATTCTGTATTTCTTTTGTGATACTTGAAAAAATGTGTGTGTGTGTATGTTCTTTACTCTATTTTAAAGGTTTCCCAATACACATCTTATCAGAGAAATACACTGTCAAATGTTAATGCAGGTTTTCTATTAACATTTTCTATTAACTGATACTAATTAACTGATACTATTAACTGATAATAGTATTGTCCGTATTATCAGTTATTAACTGATACTAATGTATCAGTAACTTACCACATATGGAGCATTCTGTGCTTTTACTATAACTTGTACTCACTGTGAATACAGAACTTGAACGCAGAATGCTGCATCTCATTGTAAATATATTTGTTATGAACAGATAAAAAGTCAGGGAAGTCTTCCCATAAGAGACCTGTATGTTATAATTAATTTAAAATTGAAACGTATTTATTCAATTCAATTTCAATTTCATTGTATTTCTATATCACCAAATCACAACATACATTATCTCAATGCACTTTACAAAGTGAGGTGAACACCTAACAAAAGAATGACTGATTTGTCACAGCAGCTCGACACAAACTGACAACAAAAGCCAAAAAAATCAATTCACTGGGTACATCTTGAAATATAATTATTAATGAATAAAGTTATGTGGAGCTGACTTATTTTCAGAGTCTACTGAGCATTGAGGTCCATACTTCTCAGCTCTCCTGGTCCAAGATAATACACATAGCTGACGGCATCCAGATGAAATGCAGTATGTATCATACATCTGTTCTTTGTGATGAGAACTGGACAGGTCCAATCACAGCGAAAAGAGACAACAATCTCTCACAGCCACCAACAATTGGACTTAATATCTGCATTAATGCATACACAGCTTCTTATCACGAAGACCCACACTTCATCCAGCTACCTCCAGCCTGTCCAATGTACACGCTCTCACTTCGTTTCCCTATGAGAGGCATCCTTATAATAGCCAATTGTTTCTCCATCACAACAAACGCACAAACCGCAGCCAATAAAGGAATCTATGAGTAACCCTATGCACATCTCATCACACACCCGCACTGAGTGTTCCCACAGTATACAATTACTGATAGGCAGGCTTCAGAGATGAAGAATGAAAGTAATATGCACAGGTCCTGGCCTTAATTTGTACATACATTCTTCTGCATTTACACAAAAAAGCAGGTGGGGGGCACGCGCTGGGCTTTGCTCACATTCTCACTCTTCGGCAGCTCTACACCAAGAAAGGCAACAGCTGTTCATTTGATGCCGCCTGCACCTTTGTTGACCCCATTTCCGTCTGTGCGGTGGCTGAGACAGTGGAGAAATTAGTTGTATTACCCGCTCCCTACCGCGGCGGGTCTAGCTGTGATTCTGCCCAGATTCTGTCCATTACAGCGGCCCCTCTGTCTGATTAGCCCCAACACACTCACTAACATGCCAAATCACTGCTTCGCCCGGCCGCCATGAGCCTCCACTCGCTGACAGGCACATGAAGAAAACGGCAACTCCAAGCCAAATAGGTGGCAGTGTGGATAACAAATGTGGTTACTTATATGCAGGCAGCAAAATGAAGTTGTTGTTTTCCAAGCCACAACAAAAACAGACATGTTCTGGTTCTAAATTTCAGTGTATTCATGAAGATAATTTGAAAGTAAACAGCATATTAAGACACTCGTAGAGATTGAACAGCTGTATATTTAAATCTCAGGGTTATGTATATTTTTCATGTATATTTATTTTTAACTCAACATTTGAAAAATTTGCAATATATGAAAAAAATCGTGATGTATGAAAAAATCTCTCTTTGAATTAGTATAATTAAGAGATATCATCAGCTTCCAGAAAACCTGAATTAAGTTTATACTCCTGTCTCTCCACCTAACAGGATGTATTACCACCACCATGGAAGTTATGTTTTCATTGTTGTTTGTATGTTTGACTTTTAGTAGCATTATGCAAAAACAACTTACCAATTTTCTTGCAATCAACAAGACACACATTCATACAGCACATATATGTGCAGCATTTTATATGAGAACTGCACATCCATCAGAGGAAATCTTTGGGTTCATTATCTTGCCACGGGATACTTCGGCTTGGATTGAAACGCTGTACCAATGTACCGCTGAACAGGACTTTTGCAAAAATATGTGCCCTATTGTGTGCCATTCTTATTTGTCCCTGTGCTAAAGGTCGTGTCAGTCAAACTGCAAGTGGGCAACAGTTTCCAATACAATTTGGTAAGATGGCTGGACCCTCTTGATTACAAAATAATCACAGATTGTTTTTTTTTACTACATCACTTATGATATACATATTGTACAATTTACTGTCATCACGTTCAAGCATAATGACAGTAAATCATTGAAGCTCGATGTATTTTGTTCTACAACTATTGATTCCTAGCACATTATGATGTTTATTACCACTCTCCAACTATGCAGATTCTTTAAATTACATGTAGGACGGCCGTGTATGTTTGGCTTCCACCTCTGTCTACCCCCCCCCCCTCAACCCTTTTTATTGACTTTACGCACAAGAGACATTTTAACTGAAATACCCTTTTTTAATATTCACTCCCAACACAACAGTAGCCTACGTCATATCGATTGGGGCTGAATTAAAAGTACCTGAGGCAGGGCGTCTCTAATCCGCAGGGTCTTTTAAGAGTCACCTGGTCTGACAAATGGGCCCTTTTAAAGGAGTATAATGTGTTCTTAAATTATTTTATTGATGGGAGGGGGAAAGCCACTCCAGGTGCCCATACAAACTGACTTAACACGCTGTGAGAGGGTCAATTTGGCCTCCATGTTCCATTTCTTCGTTATCTGCATTTGGAGTCATGCTGGCAGGCTCGACGTGAGCTGGGATGGGCTTTGAGGAGGTTTGGCAAATTTCTGCATTTAAGAGGTTCTTCGATAGCACTCGAAATTTGCTAACAGTTTGTGTTTGCTTTGTGGCAGGCTTGTTGGTCACGCAGTATTTCATTGTTTTAACCACACAGAAGTGGAGAATAGGTGTTTGGGTCTCAATGTTCTGCAACCTCTTTCACTCACTTTCTCTCTGCATATGCTTTTCAACCTCAGAATGACCTTAATGGCAAGTGAGTTTATCTATAAATTGTGACATAAGTGAATGAATAAGTGACACCTGTGATTTTTAAAGAACTCCTTGACCCCCACAGCTCTCCCCAGCACAGAAAATCTAAAGTCTGCTCTCGCCTACAGTAGGTTCACTCATGACACAAAGCTTTTCAACTCTCTCCATATGTATTTCTAACAAATCCACTCAGAGAAGGAGCCTCATGCAGCGGCCAGCCACAATGACATTTTGTCTTTCACCAGCCTGGAAATTTCCCCCTGAAAATGAATGATTAATGCTGAATGGAGGAGAAAAGGTGTGTAACGCTTTTCAAATCAAGCAGAGTCTGTAAAAGGGAGAATGCTAATTATATTGCTGTTTGTATGACCTCATCTTAAGTGCATGAAAGCCTTCTCTAAACGACAGGTGAAATTGCATTTTCAAGTAACATTTTAAAGGTCCATGTGGGCACTCTGTCTAATAAAGCCATTTGTAAATGATTCCTCTTTTTGACTCCATTAGGAAGTGCGGCCAGAAACATTTTGTCATAGGATTCACAGACAATAAGCATGTAATCAGGATGTCCAGAGAATGCAGCAAGCAGCGAAGGGGATAATTAATGAGATTGCCTTATGAACTGCTTAATTACTGACTGTTGGCCTCCTCAATTGTCCCTCCAAGTGCTGCATTTGTTCCCTTGTTGCCATTAAGCCTTGCCTGACAGAGGTGGCAACCATGGGAGGGAATCAAGACATCTGAGAGATTTCTAATAGACTACACATGGAAACCAGGACCACAACTACTAAGAGGAGTGATTAATGTGAAGAGGTGAGCGCTGCAGTGAATAAGCCTTGTAGCATAAACATGAAGTACAGGAGGTCTTTCTTTAATCTGCATCCACATTACGATATGAGCTTATGCCAAAATGTTTGCTTGTGTTTAAACATAGGAGATATTTTTGTGTGATATCACTGCAAGTATGCATCTGCTAAAGTACAGTCATTTAGAACTTGTTCAGCCTGCCAAACGCCATTCGTCTCTTTTGGCATAAGCAAATTGTATCTGGAAATATTTTGCAAAATGCTGACTCCTTATTCGCCACATTAAATGTAAATTTTGCAATTTAGATCCAAACCACATTTGGAGGGGGTTCAAAGTGGATTAGATCAATACAGCTCTGCTCAAATCTGATTTCAACGTTTCTTGTGTCACTCACGACACAAAACAGAAGCAATGTAAAATCCTGAGTGACCATAGCTACGCCTTAACTGACTCCTGCGTCATTACTGCAGCAACGCATGGAGAAAGACTGAAGATGTTCGGACGAACAAATCCAATATGATCACTATCATATTACAGTGTGGACAGTCTGTCCTAAAGATCTGATTTAAGTCAAATCTGATTGGCCTCCAGTCTGAATAAACTCTTCATTTGTATTGTCCTAGTAAGATAAAAGTAATTAAAGAAAAGACAAAGAAAATTCACATAACACAGGCAGATGAGGGATTCAAAAATAATGGAATATATTGTCATTATGTAAATTAAAATATTGCAAAGCTTTAGACAATAGCAAATTGCAGAATTATATTATAATATATTATCCTTACATAGGCTATGTACAAAAATCTAAGCAATATATACTAAATTTACTATATTGAGAGAATTTTGAAGAGATAACATGGAAAACAGCTTTCAGGATTTTTTAGTTTTTTCACGATCATAGAACAGGAAATGGTTATTATTATTATTATTGTTATTATTATTATTATTATTATTATTATTATTATTATTATTATTATTATTATTATTATTATTATTATTATTATTATTATTATTATTATTATCAGGGAGGCTTTTTGAGTGTACTTTGAATCGGTAGTCAAAATCACATGAGGACCTCCCTCTCTTGTGCCCAGAACTGGGTTTGTATATCTTGGCTGAAATGTATGTATAAATCCGAATGGAACTCAAAAACAGCAACCTCCTGCCCACCCACCCACATCCAGCACACAACACACAGAAACCCGCACATACGCAGCCTGTTAGGGGGTGTGTGTGTGTCTGCTGACCCGTGATGACCTGTTCTTTCTGAAGACAACAAAGCTGGAAGTGAAAGAGGCGTGACATCACACACATTCAAATCAACTGGGTGAGTGCTCTTATTGGTGTGATACCCACTGGGGCCATCGCTGACAATGTGCTGCTTGTTCACAGTCTTCATATTAGTTCAGGACAGGCTTAAGTGGCTGAAGTAACTGCCACACTGCTAAATAGATTAACCCATTGTTTTTACACTGTGGCCATTCCCAATGTGTAATTAGTTCAATACCTGTAATGTAGACTGAAAAAATTGGCTGATTGATTTCCAGTCTATGTGATCGTGATCGTCCACTTATCCAAAATTGAATTACAGGACATCAGTCAGCATTTACAGTCTTATATTAAGGTAGAAATGGGACAGTCCATTTAAATCAATCTGCAACAATAAAGTAGGTTGAGAATTGGTGTTGCCATTGCTTTAATTCAATTCAATTTTTATTTGTATAGCTCCATATCACAACATACATTATCTCAAGGCACTTTACAAAAAAAGGTAAGACCTTACAAAATGCATAACTTAAACATATAATGGTAAATTTTGAGATTTCTGTCTGTTTTGCTTCCAGAGCATGCCTTCTTTTCTTTGTGTCTTTTGTTTGTAAATTTAAATTACAATACATATTTAAAAATATTAAAGTATTTTTCTTTCATAACTGAGCCAGTAAGCTATTTCCAGATGTCGTTCACGACTCTCATTCCTGTAGCCTGTTATACCAAAAAACAGCGTGTTAATCTAAGGAATCAAACGATAAAGGTTTGTGGGGATATTTAAAACCACAGAATAATAAATTATGGATTGATTGATAAACTGTATGAAAAGCGGCAGTTTGTTAAAGAAGGGAGAAAACGATTAAAACTCAACTCAGTATAATTAAATGTTACTTCATCAGTAATTTCCCAAAAATATGTCACTTCCTTTTCTACCAAAAAACTGCCTGCTACAATGTAAATGTTATTTTACACTTGCTCAGAGAAGTGGTGTAGTTGTGTCTTCTATAAATCAGCTGTAATTGAAATATAAATCCAAGAAAGCCATAAAGAGAGAAATGTTCCGGAACTGAAAGCCAAAGTGTGGGCTCAGCTCTGTTCCTCTAGCTTCAGTGAATCTCTCTTTGATTTAAGTTTTTTTCTGAATAGAAAAATATATATGTAAATTAACTGTATTTATATTGCACTTTTCTAGTCTTGATGACCACTGAAAGTGCTTTACAGTACAGTTTGACTGCCATTCAACCATTCACACACATTCATAGAGTGAAGATAGGGAAGACTGGGATTCTGGTTGGAGGATGACCACACTGCCCCCTTAGCCACAGCCATATTCACACCCTTAAAACTCACAGACTCCCTTTAAAAAAGCAAATAATTTATACTTGGATCTTGTAATTTGTGCAGTTGCCTCTGTACGGCTGTTATTACAGACAGGCCTGAACTCACCCCAAGATATAAATAATATAAATACTTTTGTCTTTAGTCTTTTTACAGTACAGGCCAGTATTCCCTGCACTATAACATCAAGATAAAAACTAAAATTCTTCCACACCCACAACAAATAAAATTCAGATAGCTTAGCACAACTGTACATTAGCACTGTTTAGTCTTCAGTCTTAAAGTCAGAGAAAAATGATTGTTTCTAAATCTGTAGTGTTTTTTATACACAGTTAATAGAAGTTACCAACCTCATGTTTGGATCTGGTCTTCTATTGGCTCACAGACATTAGATCTCCAGCCATGAAGTTCGCAACTCTACAACTTCACCCTGCTGCTGGAAAGCAAGCGCTGCAACTGTTGTATGTGTCGTTGCGTGTTTGTTTATCCTAAATATGAGAAGAGCCGGTTTGGTTTGGTTCAATGAAGTATTTATTAAGAAGAATTGAAAAGGTATGAAAAGTACAGCAAAGCAAAGGGCACCCAAAGCACGAGTCTCGCCCCTCTAGCAGTCAAGAGTCGTGCCGAACAGAAGGCGTTTGTAATATTTTATAGCAGTAGGTATAATTTGATTGGTCAATAATGAAGGAGAGTCGAGACTTGGTTCTTCCTCGATGGTGCGCAGTTGAGTCTCTTGGAATTGGAATAAGGAAGTGATGAGGAGCCGCTCCTTCTCGCTCCTCCTCTGATGGTTGCTGGACTAATCATCAGTTCGTGGCAGTTTTAGTTTTGTGTTTCATAAACAAGCCTTGACTCGGCTGACGCCTTGTGGGTCGGTGTTGTTGTTCATTTGAGTAAAGAATATTGTGTTCCTGCTCTATCGGCTGTATGTTCTGTTTGTGTAAACATTTGCATCCTCCAAACCAAAACAACGCAACTCTAGCTTCCCTCCTGAACCTGGGGCAGCTGGTTGAACTCTGTGTGATGTTGAATAAATCTATCGGAGTTATGCTGTAATATAAAAAGTTAGAAATGAGAACAAGTTAAAGTACGATGTATAGTATGACAGGCAGCGGCTCTTATCAGACCTTTAATCGAGACAGGTGTGAGACTGACCAGCGATGTGAAGCACACACATTCATTCTAACTAACTTCAAGATTAACACCAAGCAGCAACGGTTATTATAAGTCATTTTTGTGAAGGCCATATATCTGGCCCAAACTGCTCCTGCCCTGACCCTCCTTCATTTGTTTGTAGTTCAGTTCCATAAACATCTTCACGGACACACACACACAGAGAAGCTAAAATTTAAAATCCCAACATATGAAGCCACATCAAATGACTGTGGTGACACTGTTTTATTTTCAGAACCGCCACAATTTCCTGATTCTTTAATTGTTTATTCATTAAATATTAAATACTTGGGGTTTGTATTTGACTGACTTTCTCGTATTTCAGTGGGAAAAACACTGACATTTGTGGGACGTAAGCAAAACCTGTTTTTAAGTTATTTGATTTGATTAACATTTTTCTCAAATATGATCATATCCATAATCATAAAGTGAAAAAATAAATAGTTGCTGACACAATGTTTTGTTTCAAATTAAAGTTATCAATTTTGTGAAATTACTTAATGTGACAATTTTTTAACAAGACAGTCAGATATATCAGAATCAGAATATATAGTTTAAGAATATTATCAGTATATGTCAGCATTCTTATTGATCAGGTTATCTCAGCACACAATTGTGTGGCTACACAATAAAAAAAAAAAAAAGTAAAAGTATTGTTAAGAGTAGCACCCTCCAGACTAAGACGGAAAAATGCTCATAGCCGCTCAGCTGGCAAAACAAATGTTGCATGATTAGCTCATATACTTCAACCATTTCTACAGAATAATTTGTTTGACTTGATGATTGAGAAAAAGGCAGATAAGGCTGTCTAGTATTAATTTGAATATATATTCACTTCTAAATATTGACAATATTTAAATTAATGACATATTAATTGATAGGGAGAAAATAAATTATAATTTAGGCTGATTATCTCACTTGAAGTTAAATTATTTTCGTTTGTCATGAAACACCTGCTTGAAGTCAGACAGGCACAGAGAACAAAATGTGTTTCAGATGTATCCATGTAAGCGTGAACATTGCCTTAGTTCTACTCTCCTAACTTCAGAGCCAGCCTGCTCAGACAGGAAGCGTTGGACTCAGGGGGTGGTGTGTTGCCTGAATTGGAGCGCTTGCTCTTGGAGCCGGAGTCCCTTGCCGCTGCGTGGATCCCTGCTGGAGCAGCCGAGCAGGCTTAAGCCCCTCTTTTCTCACTGCCTTCCCTGTGGATTAAATGGCTTTCGTTCGCCTCTTTTTCCTCCGCTTGCTGCCAACAGGAGTTGCTTTTCACGTCTTCTTCCCATGGCCTCAGCAGATGAAGCTGCAGTTTTTCTTCTTGCTCATTTAGAAGTAGCAAAAAACCAGCAAGAACTCAATTTGCAACATGTCCCTCCTAGCCGGGGGTCCAAGCCACCGCTTGTTCAGCCTGCATCAGAGATCAAGCCGGCCTAAGTGAAGTGACAGCAAGCGAGAGAAAAGGGTAAACGAAGTGTTGGGGGGAGGTAGGCGGCATCTGCCCCCATACAGATTTGCTTAATTGGGTTTGACTCCCACAATTACAGGGTAATAATGGTCTTTTCAACCAGGCTGCGTTGAAGTGAAAGGCAGTTGCTCCGCGCACCCGCATGCTGTTGGATGGTTTATAGGAGAGAGTGAGCGACAGAGCAAGAGCGGGGAGAGAGAGCTGGGAGAATTGGCAATGGACTTTGGTTAAGCAGTGGTTATTGAGTCTTTGATAGGACTCCAGGCGGCCAGGGCAGCAACAATGACAGAATTAATGGGCAAGGCACGATGAGAATGTCAGCTCAGCAGGGGGGTCCTGTGGCCTTTGAGCTGCCTTCTGACGCCTCTGTGATCGTGCTCTCCACAACACTGTGAAAGGCTTGACCTGTTTGTTGGGTGGATCTAGTCTTGAATGCATTTTTTTAATAAGCTATTGTGTTTGTAATAGCACAATAACCTGGAGTTGTCTGTGAATGAGTGAGAAATACAGAGGTCATGATCAACTGGACATTATTATAATAAGAAATAAAATGGCGATAGTGACAACAAAATTTGTGCACCATCAGTTTTATCATTTGTTAGTTAAAATATGCTGATACACACATTATTATTATTACTATCATTATTATTATTATTATCATCATCATTATTATTATTATTATTATTATTATTATTATTATTGTTGTTGTTATTGTTGTTGTTATTTTAGTATTACATTTTACCCATTATGATCGTGGGTTGATACTGAGGTTTTCCAACAGCATCACAGTTTTAGTGTTGGGGATTATCAAAATCTAAATTTGTCCTACTGTTGTAAATTCTTTCATGGGTTCCGGTTATTTTTGTCTTCTAATCCGCAATTTTGCTGACACATATCCAGTTGTAATCATATGCTCTTGAAAGTAAGAGTGGTGAAATCAAATGAGTTTGGAGTAATAGAAAAGGAGGTGGTATGATGAATCAAGTCCTACCTGTGCATGGTGGAACAAAAATAGGCTTTTCATCAAATTAAATGCTCTGATGAATCATAAACAACTGTTAGACTTCAGTGAAACTCAAGCAGACGTGAACAAACACTATAAAAGGTCTAGGAACCACAATTTCAGTTATGGTTTGGGGATTGACAGGAGGGAATCAAACCATGGCCTTTGTGTGTACGTGATATGCATTTACTTTGAGCCCCACAATACAGCCCATGTGCTTATGATTCACTCTGAAAACAGCAATAATCGCTGTAATGACACTAAAGAAATTGGTGGTGATTTGTGACCAAGGTTTCAGCTCAGAAGGTCATACTTTTAAGCTAATGATAGGTGAAAAATACCAATAATGTAATCTTCAATCTGAAGCCTCAACATGTGTATGATGTGTGTGACAAACTGTAGCATAGCCCTATTTGTAGCAGAGATACTGCCTCAGTTACTGGTTTGCTCCCAGTTATTTCAAATGATTAGATCATGTTATACATTCACTTATGGATAGTGGTGGTGGATTTTGATCGAGGTGGCAGCTGATAGTGGATCCTGATGGCGGTTTAGGATTATGGTGGCTTCTGATTGCGGTGGTGGATCCTGATCGTGGACTATGATTAAAACAAGACTGCTTGATATACAATTTGCCTACTCACATACAGTACTATTACTGACAATAACTGCTCAATTCATTTCCTTTCCATTATGTTACAAACAGTTTCTTCCAATCAATGTTGTTAATATTGTTATTTTGTTGATGGTCTCAGTTACATGTGGCATCTTTTGTACTTCTGTCCATCCTGGGAGAGAGATCCCTCACTTGTGGCTCTCTCTGAGGTTGCTACATTTTGTTTCCCCTGATAAAGCCCCATGAGACGAATTGTTATTTGTGAATGTGGGCTATACAAATAAAACTTGATTGATTGATTGATTGATAAAGGTTTATAATGTAGTTTTTCTTTACCCTTGTTGTTGTCGTATCTTGTTAAACCCTATGAGACAAATTGTGATTTGTGATTATGGGTTATACAAATAAAATGTGATTGATTTATATCCGCGGACTGTGACCTTGATACTTTTCTCCTACTTTTTTTTTTTTTTTACATTTTTACATTCAGGTTAAGAAGCAAAATAGTTAAATCTGATCCTCTGCTTGGGTTATATTTGGACCTACGTTTCTCATAAGAGAATATTGCTTCAGGAAATTCACAAAGGTACTCTGTCAGTAAATCATCAGTCTGTATAAAACAGCACATACACACACACACACACACACACACACACACACACACACACACACGCGCACACACACACACACACACACTTACAAAAAGTTTCCAGTGTGGGCCAACTTGTATGGACTTTAAAGCACCCTGCTGTCAGTCATGATTAGCCCTAACGATGGGCCCATTTTGACACTTCAGAATCAAGTCTTGGCAAATAGCCCTGGGAAGAGGAGCCACATGCTACGAAATGGCTTTTCCCTGATATAATTTGTGGCTGCAAATTACAAAACAGAGGCAGAAATAATGTGTAAAGTCAAGTTTGGTGAGGGAGAAAATGGAAAAATTTAGGGCTGTGTGCTACTCTAATGGATATCCTTGTGGCTGGGAGAAAATGGGACTCAATAATGTGTCCTTAATGTCTGCCAGCGCTGTTTCAGGGAACATATCAGAAGAAATGTCCCCTGCCATTTCTGCAAGCAATCACTTAATGGGATGGGCAAATCTCAACAAAATTGATGTACTGATCTATTTCTGGGCTTGACAGATGGAATGAATCTGTGGCTCCTAAAAGACAAAAAGGAAAAGGAAGAAGGTGAAGAATACCAGAGATGAAAAAAAACAAGCCTTTCACGATTCACTCAGCTACACGGCATGCCTGCAATGTTTGTGTGTGGCTTAAGTGCAGACACTGACAGGAATTTCAATTATTTAATTAGAGAGGGAAAATGAAAAGACTTAAGTGTTGTGATTTCTGCAGTCTTTCATAGATCAATCTAATGTGCGCTCACATTGGAAATCAACCAAGATGGAAGAGGGGCAAGTGAAGTAGCGTCTTCCTAAATCACGCAATTAAAATGGCAAATTAGTTTCTTGATATATTCATTTAAGTGGTTAAGTGGAAAGGTTTTTCTCCCCGTCCACGCGGCTGTCTCCTGGGTGGCTGCAGAGAGGCAGAGCCATCCACATGCTCTTATGATTAGAGCTGCCGTTCATTTGCTGAGAGAACACTGAAAGCACTTTTGCACAAATTAACCATTTGGAGGCTTGAAAATTCAATTCCGAAGAGTTGATTCAAGCATTTAGGCAAAGCGTGGCTGGAACATAAAGATTTAGAAGCATTTTGCCCACTAATGTCGATAACTCTCAGAGACCATTATAGGTTTTTTTGACCTTGTGTCTTGTGAACAGCACAGCTGGATAATACCAGCGTTTCTCATTTTTGACTGATTTACGTCACCCTCACATCTCTGCTCTTACTGTATTTATACAAAAGGTTGTTTTCCTGCTGAACGGCAATGTAGCCGTTATAATTTGGACATTTTGTCCATAGTGAAAGGTCATCTGATGCTCAGTCACTTGTACCATTTGCACAATGATGGATCGAAGCTTCTCATTGATAGGATCTGCATATGGAGAGAAATGGACTGTGGCATGTAGTAATAATGATGTAATATAGACAGAGAAACAGAAACAGAAACAAAACCAACAGAACTCGGAGAAAAATAGATTGGAAGAATGATGATCTACAATAATTAAACATGCATCTGATGAAGAGCTCTCAGTGCCGGGTTATATGATGTGTGAAAACAGGGATTTAAAATAATCCTTTATGATATAACTTATCAACAAAACCTTACAGTTATGAATTTATAGTGGCCTTTGTTATGCTTTTGATTCAAAAAATATTATCAATAGTTGACCCAAGTCCGTGGTGACGGCTTTACCCTGAAGGACCTGGCAATGATGGTGATACATAGCTGTCTTGTTAATGAGTTAACGATAGAACACATGAAGTGTTGAGGTGGAGCTAATTTGACTGTGAACACATGTGTTCCATCCCAACAGGGATTTAAACCTCTTTCTCCCGATTAGACCTTTCCTAAGGACTGTAGCACTGACATTTTTATTATGGATAAAGCAACAGCTTTATCAAGTAATGTCAAAATCCTTGCTCCACTCCAGCCACAACAGCTATAATGAGTCATAATGAGTGGTGCAAAGGGCCTTTTTTCTATCAACACATCATAATTCAATCTTGAATTTTGTAGGAAGATCATATATTTATTTTGTTTAGTCAATGCAACCAGCTATTAAATAATTAAGGTGGAATAAAAAGTACAAAATTACCTGAAAAATTACATGAAGTACCATGAAGTACCTCAACATTTTAATTGATTATATATTATATATTTACTTACTTTCCACCACGTTAGTTACTTAACAACAAATCAGGGAACACGCAGGGTAACATTGTCACTTTTTCAAAAACAAAAGGATAATTTTACTCAACCAACACAACATCTTTTAAGTAACCAGTAAAGCCTGTAATCCTGTAACTATAAAATTGAGTGAACAGTTACTCAGTGAGGCAGAGCTCTAAAACAGAGAGTCATGGGATTGTGTGGATTATTTCGGACAGACAGCAGGTGCACAACAAGCAGGAGGATTTCAGACGTGCCTAAGCTTTGTGACTTCGCCACAACAATGCCGACACGACAGACGCGCACTCCTTGTAATTACTCTTGTCGCATTACCTTCCCGAGTGCTGCATGATCTCCTTACTCACCAATGATACCACATAAATGTAGACTTTCCATAACAAAATTAATCTCTCAAAAGCTGGATGGATACAAGGAAACGTGGATTTGCTCTTCTGTCACAGAGGCATATTGTCCACTTTGATGGTGCATGGGAGGATATCAAATGCCCTCCTGGCTGCCACACTCCAGATGGAAGAAAATAGGCTGTAGTCTATAAAAATGAAGTTAGATGTAAGTACAGCACTCAAATCTCGGGCAGAAAAATGCTTTTTCTGGGGCATTTTGTTGTCAATTGGTCTGAGCAACTTGCTGTAATGCAGTTAATGGAGCTACTCTTCTCCTTTCATCTTCAGGGTTTGTGTCTGTGTGTGTCAAAGCAAAGAAAGGCCTGGCTGGATATGGCAAAGAGCCACAACAGGGGGAATACAGGCAGATGATGGTGAGAATGAAGGAAACATCAAGTCAGAGCATGGTGAAGGGATCTGCTCTGGTGTGAAATGCTCCTTCAAACACCTGCAGCCTCCATTTACCTTCATTGCTACCAATTTTGAAAGTGGAATTTCTATATATTTTCAGTATTTCAGCAAGTAAATGTTGTAATATAGTACAGCACTGTAACAATTGAACGAGGGTGAATGGTCTTGATTTCGACAAAATCACTGAAAAACGACCAGTGCCTTAATCTAGGGGCTCTCCAACTTTTCCATGCCTAGGACCCCCATAAAGCATAAGCCTCTGGCAGGGACCCCCCAGTTGAAACCTTTTTAAAATTGCTTACTTATTAATATGATGGCAAATCAAACATACAGCTTCTTAATATATTTCCCTTATTTGTATTAATAACTAATAATCTGTCTTCTTTTTGTTAGAAACATTACTTGTCATTTCTGTACAGTAACATTATCCTTAAACATATATATATAAAATCTAGTTTTTCTATTTAGTTATTTATTCATTACATTCAGCGTCTGTGTTCCGTTGTCAACACTGCTTGTCATTTAAGTATGTTATTCTCTGTTTCTATACCTGGTCCCTCATACCTCCGAGTTTTAGATGGTGGTATTCCGTGGTTGTGGCAGTTTTGCAGCTAAGTCATCTTCAGTCTGGTTGTCAAATCTTTTTCTTTTAAAAAATGTGTCAATTTTTTGCCTTTAGCAGGAGGTAGCTAGCTATTTTTCATCCACACAGCAACTTTCTGGTGCAGCGGCTGCATGATTCAGATTGGCTTGAGCAGTGTGTATTTTTTTTAAATAAAAGATTGGCATAACAAGAAAAAAAAGATTGGTATCCAAAGACACATATATTTCGATATGGAGTGATTAATAACATCTAAAAAGGCTTCTTCGTAACATAAGCAGCACAAAGAGTTGAGGCAACCTCAATGGTTGAAGGTCCCAAATTTACTCTTTCTCTAGCTCTATAACCAACTCATAGGAAATATGTCTTTAGTTGCTAAATGCTCAACTTTGCTCGCCAGCATGTCTCTTACTGTGTCTGTGTGCTGTTTAATGCAGGGCCGGTTTACCAGAGTACATTTGGCTTATCAGAGCTCAGTAGTGCTGGAGTGAGTTCTGTCCTTATAGCTGTACTGTGAATGATTAACGTGTGAAATGGAGGACATAGTTGAAAAACTATTGTTGAACCATTTGCTGCTTTACAGTGCATTACAGGTTCACATAACTAGAATAAAGTTATAATGAAAAGAATAATATTGAAATAATTCTGAATGTTAAACTTTTCCCAAGAATCAAGCTAAACGCTGCGAATAAATTCAAGCTTAAAGTCAAACTTTGAAAAATATATAGATGAACTGGTGACCTTCTTTCTCTTTTTGTACATAATCACAGTGTGGTCAAAGTATTTGGACTTTGATGAGTTTTTGACCAAAACTGTGTGTTCAGAAATGGAAAACCATGCAGACTTTATAAGTAGCTTGACATTTCAGCTTTGCACTCGCAAATGCAAACAAAAAGATTTATTTCGAATTAGTTCTCCACATTAAACTTCAACAGAATGAAATAAGTGAAAGAAATAAAAGAAAAACAACACCACTGGAGACAGAACATGGTGAGTAAAGGATTAATGCTGAACTTATAATGGTCTTGTAAACAGCTCATACTGGCTATACAGCTGTAGCAAAAACTAATTAAAATGGTCCTTTAAATGACCTGATATCCAACTCCCTCTGTGGTCATACTTGTGCATCCTCTTTGTGTTGTAGAGATCGAAATACACTTTAACTTTAATACTGGTTGTAATTTACTGCAAATGTTCAAAGTCCATAAAAAGAAATTCACCATAACAAACCAATAAATTATTAAAACTTAAATGTGATAGTTAGATCCCTTATTTTTTATACTTTTGTGACAAGGTTTGCTTTTAAATGAGACCAATATCAGCAGCAGCAGTCCATGCCACGCCTGCCCTTCCCCCCAGTAAAGCCTGTTCAGCCCTCCACTTTCAATCAAAACCATGCAGTCATCAGTATTACTTTAGCTTGCCAAGCTTTGGTCATTTCTGTTTTTTCAGCAGATTCCCAAACCACAAAACTGGCAGGTGCTGATTGGCCAGTGGTCGGCCTGGCCTATTGTCTCAGCGCCGTGTTTGTTGTGGCCACAGTTCCCCCCTGTTCAACCCGTCAATTGCTAGAGCTATTAGCTCGCTGGGAATCTGCCTGTGTTGGCATTATAGGATCTTGTTGTATTTTGTCAGGCAGCCCTGTCTTCACACATCTTCATAAAAGGGGTTGATTAAGGTAAGATAATACGGATTTCTGTCCAATAACTGATGTTGTTTATTCAGTTATTTGTCTTTTAATTTGTTGCTATATTTTGTGCTTCTTTTTTTATTTTACATGTAAAGAGATAGCTCCAGCTCTTACAGTTCCATAGGTAAAGCATGTAAGCCACTGCTACAGCCGGACTACAAAAATGTGCACCTTCATCTGTCCCATTTTATTGTCTTAAAATGTTCACAATGTCTTTTACTTTCCAGGGAGATAAACAGTCTCACTCTGCTGCATATTACATCTACATGTACAGAACAGCTTATTTATCAATGTGACTACAGTGGGGGTGAATGAAAAGACATTAAAACCAAGTTTCTTCTTGAGGTTTGACCCCCTTGATAGAAAATGTATAGACAAAAGATGGGTCAGCTTTCTCAGGTATTTTTACAGTAGTGTAGGACATGTGAAGTGAGGGTTGAGGGATTTCAATTGAAAGATTGAATGATGTGATTGAGAGGAAACCGTCACCTACGAGGTCAGTGCCAACCCCAACCAAGGCCTCTGTCTGAGCAAAAAATACTTTTATTTCAGGGGCCTTCATTTTGGTGAAAAATATTTCATCTAACTAGCTGACTGATGTTGATGAAATAAAATAATTAGGATTTATCATACGTCACGTAGCATTGACATTCTGAGACTATTGTCATTTGTTTTGTTTTGTCAAATTGATTTAAAAGTGCTTTGGTTTAGATTGAGACAGCTGCTGGAACTTGCCAGAGAGGATGCTCAGGGGGATATGCGGAACTATAGAGCTCTTGAGTTCAGGTTTCAGACATAACAAGATATATCTTTCTATCATCTTTTCCCAAAAAAATCCTCCATGACAACTCTCCATGAGAACGAGAGGATGGCTGCAGGATATTGCACCCAGGTGGAACAATGAGCAATAGATGTATCAAGTATCAAAGCATCGCTGGATTTGATAGTGGTTGGACCTTGTGTGTGTGTGCACGCATTGTGAGTGGGGTGTGTTTGTAAAGCCTTCTTCAGGGACTGATGTCCCAGAGAACAAAGTGGAGCATACACATACACAGGCGACCCCGCAGCTCAATCCAGTGGAAATAATATGTTCATTACAAAGCAATTACTGACACTTACACCCTCTCTCCCTGAAGTGTGTGTGTCTGTTAGGTAGAGAGGAGGGGGGCCCTTCCACTGACCGCTGATTCTAAGCGACCTTATGTTCCTCTCTCTGTGTGTGTGTGTCTGCAGGTGCAGGATGTACAGCTTTATGGGTGGAGGGCTGTTCTGTGCAGGAGTGGGGAACATCCTCCTGATTGTTTCCACAGCAACCGATTACTGGATTCAGTATCGGCAGTCCAGCAACTACATGCACCAGGGCCTGTGGCGCTACTGTATGCCAGGCAAATGCTTCCCACACAGCGACAGCATTGGTAAGTGTAGCGGAGTCATCGGTGATTGGGAGGTTACTAACTATAAAAAAAAATTTGGAAGGTGGAGCTGTTCCAGAGGCACAAACCGTTATTTCACTGATGAGAATGAGATAAAGCTCTGGGGGTGGAGCCAGAGATTCAACAGTTATGTGGGTTAATTCTTTGCACTGTGCAGTAAAAGTTCAGCTTGCTAACAAACCAGTCCTCTGTCTGAACATCTATATGGTTCTATGGCTAATTCAAACCTTAACTGGCTGAATGGTTAACCCACACACATTTAGGCTGAAATGGGAGCCGAGTGAGCAGTGGTACAATACTGCACAACATAATGGTAGATAACATCTCTCCTTTTTCATTGGATTTCAGTGTAATGTTACTTGCAGAAATTCATGATGGTTACCCGAGGGTTACTTCTACAAAACGTTGATCGCTTCTGTTAAACATGTGGTTTTTCATTTACGATTTTCATCTGACCTTTTTCATCTTTTCTTTTCAGAGCTGTTCTTCACATTGCTTTGTTAATGTGGCATGAGCAGAGCTATGTCTCTGATCATTCACCTCTGTTGACTTGCACTGACCTCACCAGTGACTGACCTTTGACCTTGTCCACAGCCCACTTAGACGCCACCCGCGCCCTCATGATCCTCTCTCTTTTGGCCTGTTTCATTGGAATCATCATCGGCATTATGGCCTTCATCCATTACTCCTCCTTCGACAGGTTTGACAAAACCTTTGCTGCAGGCATATTGTTTTTCATTGCATGTAAGTTCAACTCCTCTGTTTTTCCCCGTTGCACTTTTGGTTTCATCTGTAATTTGCAGTTCATTTGGCTTTTTGGTGATTCCACTGACTCTACATTTTTTAATACCTCATTCATGAAAGATTTTGTATTAAGCTCCTGTTTTAAATTCTTTATTTTGATTATTTGTTGGTTCCTTCATCCAGTGTGAGTGAGATGATCTGGTGTTGGTCTGTAATGACAGCTCTAATAGGCATCAGTGGTAATTGTTGTCCTGAAACATTTTCTTCACACTTTTTTCTTCATTTATTCCTTTCCAGGCTTTTTAGTGTTTCTAGCTATGGCCGTGTACACTGGTGTGACTATTAACTACTACGGGAAACGCTATGGAAACTGGAGGTTCTCCTGGTCCTATATCATCGGCTGGGTGTCAGTGGTGCTCACGTTCTTTTCAGGTAAACATGAAAACCAACAATGATGCAAAAAGGTTCCTCTTGTTCGCAAAGGTGCCATCGGATTCCTTTAGTTTGTCAGTGTTCCACCCATGGTGTTTTCAGTTTGAAATGTCAATGTTGATTTATCCTGTGAGGATGTATTTTATGGTGTCATATTTAGCATCAGGCTTACGATTAGATTATTAAGGTTTTACAGATTTGGCATGTCAAGGCCTAAACCAATACCACAGCAAATCTATCTATCTATCTATTTATCTATCTATCTATCTATCTATCTATCTATCTATCTATCTATCTATCTATCTATCTATCTATCTATCTATCTATCTATCTATCTATCTATCTATCTATCTATCTATCTATCTATCTATCTATCTATCTATCTATCTATCTATCTATCTATCTATCTATCTATCTATCTATCTATCTATCTATCTATCTATCTATCTATCTATCTATCTATCTATCTATCTATCTATCTATCTATCTATCTATCTATCTATCTATCTATCTATCTATCTATCTGTCTGTCTGTCTGTCTGTCTGTCTGTCTGTCTGTCTATCTATCTATCTATCTATCTATCTATCTATCTATCTATCTATCTATCTATCTATCTATCTATCTATCTATCTGTCTGTCTGTCTGTCTGTCTATCTGTCTATCTATCTATCTATCTATCTATCTATCTATCTATCTATCTATCTATCTATCTATCTATCTATCTATCTATCTATCTATCTATCTATCTATCTATCCATCTATCCATCTTTGCATCAAACCATCTATCTATCTATCATTCTTTCTATCTATCTATCTATCTATCTATCTATCTATCTATCTATCTATCTATCTATCTATCTATCTATCTATCTATCTATCTATCTATCTATCTATCTATCTATCTATCTATCGATCTATCTATCTATCTATCTATCTATCTATCTATCTATCTATCTATCTATCTATCTATCTATCTATCTATCTATCTATCTGTCTGTCTGTCTGTCTGTCTCTATCTATCTATCTATCTATCTATCTATCTATCTATCTATCTATCTATCTATCTATCTATCTATCTATCTATCTATCTATCTATCTATCTATCTATCTATCTATCTATCTATCTATCTATCTATCTATCTATCTATCTATCTATCTATCTATCTATCTATCTATCTATCTATCTATCTATCTATCTATCTGTCTGTCTATCAGTGGTGTGATATTATAAGCAATTCTTTCACTAAGTGCTCCTCTGTGAATCATCGGCGGTGCTGTGCAGTTTCTACTGATCACATGTGTTCCACTGCACTGACTGTGGTAATAGGTTAGAGAAGAACAGCTTCCTCATAATATCATGATGTTAAACTGTTTTGCTGAGATCAGAAATAAATGAAAAATTAACTAGTTGGCCTAAAATGAGCAACATGAAATAATGGAAGATGGGAACATGATGTGCATTTATTTCGATGGCATTCCCCTCACTAGATGCCAAGCACACAATACAATAATGTGCTGCTGCTTGGCTGTTGTTTTCCCTGCAAGCATTTCTGCGACACAGCAGAGGAGTCATTAGTTAGACTGGTGAGTGCTCATATACTCACACAGGATATAACTCATTTCAGTTCCTGTGTCAATGTCCCAGAATTACATGTAAGGTTGGTTTGAATTTACGTTTGTAAAGTAAGAATGTTCAATGACTTTACTGTACATGATCCAAAAAGAGCAATTTGGAATTTGGGGGTGGGGGGGTATTGTTGTTCAATTAAAAGTGACACAAGTCACACATAATCACACATTAATTAAATTACACACAATGGTTTTAGCTGATAGACATTTCAAAAATTAATCTTAACATGGTGGAAAATAAAGACCTGACTTCTCCTTCTTTTCAGGTGTATTCTATATGTGTGCCTATCGGATGCATGAATGCCCCAGGAGCGTCAACTCTCACTAGAGACTGAAACTAGAAACCAGCAAAGGATTAGGATGTTAAGAGTTGCATCAAGGCTGTGTGTAGATCCTCATCATTAACATGGATTGAAATAAAAACATTTGGGGGAAGTGTGACTCTTCGTTTTCATCACTATAGACACTGTATATTTTTCTTGTTTATTTTGTGAGTTCATGATTTATTTGCTTTTCGTGCCCAGTGAGTTTTCAGCATTTTCTGATTACGTTTTTGGCCCTGCTCCGACTGTGTCCACCAGAGACACAATTGGTCAGACAAAATTAAGTTCAGATCAGTCTGCATTGATGAAAACATCCTGATATTCAGATTTTTAAAAACTGGCTGAGACACACACGTACGCACACACACGTAGATACATATTCCCGAGTGTGAAGGAGACGCTCACTCGTCATGATGTAAACATTTTAGATGTAACTTTATATTGGGCCTATATAAACACGTGGCTACAATGGATTATTAATGAAAAATTATACTGAACATATAAAATACCACAAATAAAAGTAATTTATTCAAGTTTAAGTAAGTTTTAAATCAAACAAATTGTATCGGTTTTAATCCGTTTCTATTTTACAGAAATATTATAGGAGTATAAAGCTCCATACAGGTTTTGTGTTGTTTAAATTATTTATGTAAGACACACAATGCTGATATTTATTTTCAACCGCAAATACATTGTGGTTGAGCTCCTCTACACCGCATCGATTTTATTCCACCAGCTGCAGGATGGCTGCTGTGTAAAGAGTAAACCAGGTATAAACCCGTGCACGGCTGCAAACCTCTTATCCAAACGCGCCACTTAACGAAGTGACGCACTGCCTGACCGGCTCAAATTTTTTACTTAATGAAATGGCCACAAAAAGCAGCTTAGCCGCGCCTTAAGAACAGCTCCTTAAGATGATTTCATCACCATTTGTTTCATTTACTTTCTAATTTCCCCCTAAAAGCAACTTGTTATCCTGGTGCGCTTCATAAAGGGGATTGACTCAGAGCCATGTGCGGCAGGGTTTCCTCCATCTGCTGCGGAGAGCTCTTCTTTTCTCTAACTTCAACCTTAGAAAAAATGCACTGAGATTAATTTGAATCTTATTTCTAATTTTGAAAAATCTGTCAGAGGAATTTAATGATATTGTTTTTTCTGAATCATATTTTTAGTACTCCACTATAATGACTTTTCAGAAGAGCGTGCGCACTTGGAAGCATCCGTCATATAGTGGACAGTCTTCTCCAGCAAGACTGGGCTCATTTACAGTTTCAGCACACACGCCCGTGTTATACAAACCTAAATGCAAACTAATGCAACAGAGCTTTTCCAGCCTAACTGACTACCACTAATGAATTTGTCCTCGCTGGGTCTGGTCAAATGGAAATCCTGTCCTTCAGCCCGAGGATTACAACTTCCGCTCAAACACCTCCCTCGGTCTAATTGCCTAATAGCATTGCAGCGTGAATTCTGCCTACATTAAGACACTTTCACATTAACGGTACTGATTGGAAATGTGATGACAACACCGTATCAACAAATTACAGCGCACCGCTTTCTGGCGCAAATGGACACAGGAGCGGCTCTTGTACTCTCCCAGATTTTAATACCGACAATTACAGTCAATTTGGGAGGAATTAGCCCACTAGTCAGACCTGTAGCAGCCCAGTCCTCCTGTGGCACAGGCCACAGCACCTGACTGAAAAACTGCCAACACGAAGAAAGAGATGAAACCCGGCATGAGGACGCATGTCCACGAAACAAGTCCGTTCATTTAAAGTTTGGTGTCGAAGGCAATCATCGGATTTAATAACTTATGAAAGGCATGAAAAAAGAGAGAAAAGTACTTTGATAGTTAGGGTATTATTATTCGTGTTATTGTATTCTTATTCTTATTCTTATTCTTGTGGTTTTTATTATTGGATTATCATTAGTACTAGTAGTATTTTTATTTATATTATTATATTATTATTTAAGCCGCTTTTATGTCACCATTTAACAGGTCTGCCATCAACTGGCTTCTGTAGGAATGCAGCCTAATGTTCACTGCACGAAAAACAGACAAACAGACCTTAAATATATATATTAGATACATTTGTTTGGATTAATTTAAGAAAGCTTTTCTGCATCTCATTAACGAATTCAAGCCTTAAACATTATTTTGTTTGGATAATATTTGAATAAAGAATCTTGGTGGGGAGTAAACAACAGCGTTGTTGCTAGGACACCGTACAGAGCGGGGGTTTGAGTGGCTGCTCAGATGAGCTGCGGTCACAGGTGCACTGTTTATTTATCTGTCCGGTTTCCCACGTAACGTCTAACGCGTGTCAGCCAATAAGAGGGAAGAACAAGTCCCTCGCTGCCTCCCACCGCCCATACTCTACTCTAATTGGCCAAAACCCAAATCAATTTCCCCAATCCGCATCTGTCTGTGAATAAATGGGCTACTTGTTGGACATGTGCCCTCCCACTGGTTCTGTGTCAGCGATCACACAGGCTGCGTTTAAACCTGGGACTCACAGATGCTGATGCACGTCTGGTCAGAACCGAACATCCACAACACACCTCAAGCTAACACCATGAATTTGAACTACGCGTCTGCGTTGCCCACGCAGAGGTCCACATCGTTCTTCATAGAGGACATCTTACTGCACAAGCCCAAGCCGCTCAGAGAGGTCATCCCCTCGCCGTTCTGCGGCTCCCTGGCCTCCCGGATGCCCCTCCTGGAGTATGGATATCCGCTGATGCCCACCCCGATCCTGGCGCCCCATCCGCACCATCCCCTGCACAAGCCGGAGCACCAGTACTTCTTCACTTCTGGTAAGAGACTGACACAGAGACTGACACTGTGATGTACAGAAGGTTGGGTTTCTGCTGGCCCGATCACCCAGAGCTTTGATTTATATATGAGACATAGAAAATCTAAACAAATCAAAATACATATTTTCTGATTCAAATGAAAATATGTATTGATAATTATTAATAATTTTCAATATGTGGATTTACGTGATGTGGCATAACTAAGATGAGTTTTGGAATATGACAAATAGCAAAAAAGAATTGATGTCCAATTGTTCAGAAAATGACAATAACCAGTGAAACATATTGCACCATCTGTGTTTTACGTTACAGCACTTTAATCGAATATTAAAATTGACATAAATATACACTTTTATTCCTCTTAAATTTGTCTTGTTTAGATACAACTTTTAAAAAGTCAATCATTGCTTTTCTGATTGCTCCACTGAGCCTCAAATTATTTACGGTTTCATCAAGCACAAAAAAACACGTCAAAACCAAAGTAAAGGCTACGTGCAAAAAACTGTAATTCCAGTGATCTCATATGACCTGGAATATTACAACTTTCGGTTTGGTAGGGTTCTGCAGTTGATTATTTGACATGAGCGGTTCACTGCACCTGTAGGGATGCAGATGCCGGCCTTGTTCCAGCATCACGCAGAGCTACCAGGGAAGCACTGCAGGCGCAGGAAGGCCAGGACGGTTTTTTCCGACTCACAGCTGTCCGGCCTGGAGAAGAGGTTTGAAATCCAGCGCTACCTGTCCACACCAGAGAGAGTGGAGCTGGCCACTGCGCTCAGCCTGTCCGAGACACAGGTACACACACACACACACACACACACAGACACACACACACACACACAAACACACACGGGGAGTTTGCTCAAGGATACTTCAACCAGTGTGTATCGTGTGATGTGTCTGCATGTGGTGGACACCAGTAGGTTTGCAAGTGTACTCACTAACATACGATCTTAACATACGACATAATGGTAGCATGCATCTGTGTACTATGCATATTTATTTTTATGCCGTCAGTTAATGCCCAACACTTTTAGATTGAAGGGGTGAGGGTGGTGTGATGTTTGAGAGAAGCGATAAATAAAATGAACTACTTTAATTTTATAGGCTAGGTTGCATTTTAGGCATTATAATTCCATAGATAATAAAGGGGCCTCGTGCATTCAGGAAATAGTATATATTTATAGTTCATTTCCCTAATAAACATAAAGTACACATCCCTTTTCAATCATATGAATTGACTTATATAATTTTGGCTTCATAGAATTTGTAATGACACTTACTGGCTATAACTATATTTAGGACACTTTTTTAAATTCACATGTTCCCATCATGGTGCAGGTGAAAACTTGGTTCCAGAATCGGCGCATGAAGCACAAGAAGCAGCTGAGGAAGTCACAGGACGAGCGGAAGCCTCCCGGGGAGAGGGAGCGCTCCGCGGAGAACTCGAGCGAGAGCGACGTGAACGACAAGAGCGCAGAGGAGCGCAAACATGGACTGGAGGCGGACTACGTGCTGGCGCACGACGACGAAGACGACGTGGACATCGAGGACGACGTTTGCTCCCCGGATCATATACTATAGTAGACTGCAGTTTGTTCGACAGGCAGCGACTAACTCTGTACATTTACTGTACATAACACACATGTTGCTGTTTTAACATGGAGCGTTGTGTGTGTGTGTGTGTGTGTGTGTGTGTGTGTGTGTGTGTGTGTGTGTGTGTGTGTGTGTGTGTGTGTGTGTGTGTGTGTGTGTGTGTGTGTGTGTGTGTGTGTGTGTGTGTGTGTGTGTGTGTGTGTGTGTGTGTGTGTGTGCAGGGGGTCAGTCTATAACAATGTTAATATTTATTCAATCATGCAAAGTGAGCCTTTCCTTTTTTTATTTTCTAAGAACTGCCCATTTACCTCTTTGTACAGGCTATATGGGAATTGTCGTGTTGTTATGTCTGAGGAAATTCAGGCTTATTGTTATTATTGTTATTATTTTTATCACTAAAAAGTCTTGACATTTGTACATTTACACATTTTTATTTTCACATGAGGAACAAAACAATTGAATCGCTCTTTGACGCATCATGCTCAACCGCCTTTTTGCACTTATGTCCTATAGGAACAGTTCCATAATCACTTAGTACTACATTTAATCGTTGTGTATTTTCTTTATATATATATATTTGTTTTTATTGTTTGGTATTTTATTTTCAGTTTCGTTAATGAAGTTTTGGTCGAAGGCTCCGTGCCTCAGTCACCCGCAGTTTATAAGAGTGTGTAAATATTTGTATATACTTCATAGTAGCCTATATAAATAATGAATCGCTACTCGGCTTTGTTTATTCAGTCACACCTTTTATATTTTTTTACTACCGGAACGCCCGGTTCAATTTCCGTTGCTGTTTACGTGTTGGGACTTCAGCTGAGCGGGGATGATTTGGAGGAGAACACATGTAATCACATGGCATTAATGTGTTATGATTCAGCCACATGTGATCCTGTGAGCTTCTGTCACCACCTGCACCAGGAGCCTGTGGTCTCCGCCCGGCGCGAGGTCCTGGAGGCCGCAGCAGAGACCCGGCGCTCCGCGGCAGGAGGACAGGACCCCCCCCCCCCCCCCCCCCCACACACACACACACACACACACACACACACACACTACCCCTGCTCCTGTCATCATGTCATATACTGCTTCACAATGTTGAGGGTCGTTCCGTCTCTTTCGTTCAGCAGACACCCAGGAAAATGGTCGTTCATAACGCCCAGCGATGAGAAAGTTACATTTGCTAATATTAAAACATTACATATAGAATATTTCACATTTTACTAATTATAAAATATTTCATATCGCGATTTGAAGCGAAGTTTTGTTTAGTTAAATTTAATTTGACAGGATTTCACCATATTCATTACAGAATAAATTAAAATTCGTTTCATCCATTTAATTAAAAAATAAATTAATAAACGTCCTAAAATGGTCATTTTAGGACATTTTGTCTTTTGATTGTGGACATTCTGAAAACTGTTGCCCATTTCTTCTGTAAGGGTTGGTTCTGCTGTGTACATTTATAAGTTCATCATCTGGAGCTGGAATTTACAGCAGTGCTGCAGTATTTCCTGTGTCCTGATAAAGTAAATGCAAAAAATAAACATTAAAATATATTTGTGCTATTTCAGTCTTATTTTTATTCACCACTAATAAAGTAATTTAGCACGAATCTCATTCAAGTGATTCAAGACAATCTAAATCAACAGATGTCTAATAAATCAAATACACCACATCCACACCAACACACTTCAAGCTGCCGTAAGTCTGCAGAAGCACAATGTCATACAACGTTCTCTGAGCATTGTAATGTTGTCATAACAGTAATATGAAAGTATGGAGGGGTGAAGGGATAGGACGTATTCATTGTGAAAAATAGATTTCATAATAGAATGTGCAAACAGAAACAGACACACTCATTTCATAATATTGATAGCTTTATTACATAGATTATATATTTTTTTCCCACAAGCTGCATGAATCACTGGAGATTTGCACAATAACCTGCTGTCTTCTTTTCACCTTCGCACTGGATTTACTCTCCCTTGCTTCCTTTTGAGAAGCAATTCATGTTGTCTGCGATTCTGATAAGGTAGCAGTGAAAACCCAATGTAGAGAATAGGCCATGAAGAAGGTGATCAATTAAAAGATTAAGTGTTTTGCAACACATGGACGCATCTGCATTTGAGCCTAATAGCAGGGCCATCAGCTCATTTTCAGGAAGCATGCCGTCTACTGAAAGCGCACTTCTCACATCAAAGCATCCACGTCTGCCGTAGCTTCCCAATGGACAGAAAGGGATGCTAATTTGCCCCCCTTCATGTATAGCAGTGAAAGACTCCTTCAATTAACTGGATTTCAATGGCAAAAAACGAGTAGGTGGGACCAAAATAAAAAAAGATGCAAAGAGACTCAGAGTGGATAGGCAGCGGTTCTCATTAAATTAAAAAAGGGCTTCGTCATTTGTTTCCAACCACGCATCTGAGGACTTAACACTAAAAACACAGAGCTTCAAAGAGTCCATGATGGGTTAAATAGAGACTATAATCTAATTAAAATATTGCACAGAGGTAAATAGTGCTTTGATAATGATCTGAGGGTTCAATTAGTAAAATTAGTTGCTCTAGAGTGCTTGTGTCGGGAGGAGCTGCTTGGAACATTGCTACACGACTGTAGCAGCAAAGACACTGAAAACTGACCAGAACATAGAGAACTCAGATTATTGCAGGTTGAACAGTTATTTGCTAGTTAAGGGGACTGAAATAACATGGAACATGGGAATCACCTGTCACAAGGCCTATATGAAAACGGTCACTTTTATATGAGTGTGGGCATTATTGACTATCCTGTATGATGATAATAAAAAGCATAAGTGCTGTTGGTGATTGATTGTTCATTGTCACTGTTAACATACTAGATGATTGAGTGTCATTAAATCCAAAAGGTTGTCAGTGACAACGTCTAGGACACTGCTGACAGTAGTGTGAGTCAGGAGAATGGTTATATCACATCATAAACTCAATAACATTGTTTTCAAATGCAACTTTTGAAATTAATCAAATGTACCTAACCTTTATTCCAAAAACTCTGGCCTTTACACGTTTGATCTAATAGATGAGGTAGGGATGACTGCCATCAAAATGAATGTCCATATTCTTTCGTATAATTTCATTCCTATAGATGCCAAGTACCGTAGATAAGGGTAGAGTAGAGTAGCTGCATTGAAGCGTAGGACGCATTTGTTTGGGCTGCTTAATATATTTCAATTTTTGTTTTGGTATTTTCATATGAACAAGAAAAACATTAATATATTATTATTATTTTTATCTTTTAGCATTGTGTATCATGGCTTTTTAAAATTGCAGTAGTTTTCATCAAGACAGTGCATCACAGTTAATTAGAAAATCGACCTGAACAAAATTACTGAAGGAGTAAAAGCAGAAAGCATCAACTCGGATAAAGCTACATAACTCAGTCGGGTGAATGGAGCTCTAAACAATTATCAATGAAAAGCCAAGCGGTGACAGAAACACTGCAAAGGACAACTGTAATTCAGGCTGATAGCTACAGCTGAGCAGTGATCCAGCGTCAAAGTGCCTTCAGCTGCTGGCGCTTGGTCAGTCAACTGAAACTTGCTCCTTTCCTCTTCTTTAAACAAAACAGAAAAACTAAGGGTCTCTTAGTTTATGAATTAGAAACGCATGTTGTTAGTGTTTCTATTATCAGGCTTTCACTCATTTCACCGTTTATTATGACCATAATTATTGAGAGCTTCAGGTGTATTTGTGATGTGAGAACAGCACACAGGGCACAGTGGTAATAAACAGGGCGGCTGTGGCTAAGGGGTTGGAGTGGTCGTCCTCTGACCAGCAGGTCGGCAGTTCGATCCCAATCTTCCCCATTCAGAATGTCGAAGTGTCCTTGGGCAAGATACTGAACCCCAAGTTGCCTATAGAGAAAAGTGTTGCTAATAGATGCACTGTGTGAATGTAAAACTACTGTTCTGTAAAGTGCTTTGAGTGGTCATCAAGACTATAAAAAGCTCTATATAAATACATACCCTTTAAAAGGTGCCGTGTGAAAGGTTGAGGTGAAAGGGATCTATTGACATAAATTTAATATAAAATAATCCTAGTGATTTTTCACGTGTGTTTCGTCTAAATTTTACAAATTGTTTTATTTACCCTAGAATGAGCCCTTTAAATTGACATTTACATCGGGGGGGTCCTCTCTGTGGAGGCCGCCATGTTTCTTGTAGAAGCCAAGACTGTACAAACTAAAGACCCTTTGAATTTTTATGACAACTGAAGGTTACCATAGGTTCTCCTTCATGTTTGGAAGGGGAGGATGAGGGGAGAGGTATTCAGCTTGCAACATCACCACTTTGTCACTAAATTCTACACACTGCAACTTTAAAATGTGATAAGATTGTGTGACCTTTAACTAACACAACACAGTGGTTTATTTACGAAACAGTGATTTGTTGATGCGACACCAGGACTAGAGAACTTAAAGTCGGTTCATACTGTGCGCTAGGGCTGGGCGATATGGGAAAAAATGTTATCACGATATGTTTTTCCATATTGATCGATCTCGATTCTTAACACGATATGTAGTTTTTGATCAGTTTCCTGAAACCGTCCCTCTCCACTGTGCTCAGGGGCATCATATCTGTAGCTAAGCAATAAGTAATAGCGCTCGTTATATTTTTTCCCCGCTTCGATTGTTTTCATATGGGGCAATGGCTGCAAAACACGACTGGATGGACTGTTGTTTTGCTAACATAGCATCGCTAACGTTAGCGATGCTAACGGGAGACGTAGTGGTCTTGCCTGTCTCTTTGTTTGGTGTCGTGCAAACTTGAGCCCGCAGAGTCAAACTCTCTTTGTAATCACTGGGATGGTGCCGTCTCAGGTGATTGAAAAGGTTTGTGGTGTTTCCCGTCCTGGCTGGTACCGACCGCCGGCATATTTTGCAGACCGGCTTCGTCTGCTCCTCGTCCTTTTAGCCGTATCCAAACCACGTCCACACAACTGACGTCGCGTTACGCTTTTTTCCGACAATGTCTTCGGTTCCGGGTGATGTAGTGATGTCGCTCTCACATTCGGCATTATTTTCGCTGTCCCCGACTTCAGTTTCACTCATTTTTTCAACTGCAATTGCCTCAGACAGCATGCCCTTTTCTGAAGGGTGCCACAGCCAGCTTTTCTTCCTCATGCCGTTTTCTTAGGAGGTCCAGTTTGGTCAGCAGGGATACATCTGAGCCTTGCCATTGAGGAGCGAGCTCTGTGAAGTCTTCAGTCTTGAACTTCTGTCTCTGTTTTGGTTGAGACTTTACAGGGGGTTTGGCTATTGTCTTGGCATATTCTAAGGCCTAAGAGAGACAGAGAGAAAGAGAGCGACATGTATGTTAATGTATGAATGGAATTACCAGTTGGAGTAAAAAAAAAGTAAATGGTAAATTGGTAAATGGTTTTGTATTTATATAGCGCTTTTCTAGTCTTGATGACCAGTCAAAGCTATTTACAGTACAGTTTTACATTCACCCATTCACACACACATTCATACAGTGCATCTAATAGCATCACTTTTGTTGTACTGAAATCATTATTCCACCATGGTCTTTCCAAAACCTCATGGATGCACTTTTTCGATAAACAGTACTAGACACACGTGTACCACACACATGGTTGTGGGATTTAAGTTATGATCTATGTACACTCAAAGTACAGCTTCCTGTTTAATGGCGAAACATCAAAATTCTAGGCCACACCACAGACACACCAAGGAATATGCAATCTTTTCATAGCTTTTCATCACAGGTTGTACACACCCAGTTTGAAGTTGTTCTTAATAATTCATTCTGTAGCAAGAATTTGTTAACGTACAACAGCTGTAAATCTCCAAAAAGGGTGAGGGTCCAAAAGGCCAACCAATTTTTGTTTATCTAGGCAATATGTGATCATTCTTTGTATATATTTATGTGTCAGGAACCACGCAGTGACTTTCTTTCCATTTGCAATATTTCTTTGTCATCTTGTCAGGGTTCACAAATGTCCATACACACTGAAAAAGCTCACACACACACACACACACACACACACACACACACACACACACACACACACACACACACACACACACACACACACACACACACACACACACACACACACACACACACACACACACACACACACACACACACACACACACACACACACACACACACACACACACACACACACACACACACACACACACCTTTATCCTGGGAACTTTGTTGTCGCTGCCTTCCGGGTCCTTGGCTGGTAGAAAGGGAATCCTGCTAATTTTTTTGTTCTGTTCGCGGATCACATTTGAATACAGCTTCTGCCGTTTCATTTTCTTTACGATGATGGTGAAAGAGTGAGAGAGGGAGTAAAAGAGGAGAGGGGGAGAGAGAGACAGAAGCAGATTATAAATGGGGGTTTAATTAACTGAGCCATTTCTCCCTTAAGGCCCTTCTCTTTGTGTGTCCCCTTGGCAGAGCCTCTCCACGCAGCCCTACAAAACCAAACACAGCTAGCCATTCAGCAGGCCTATCAACATTTACACATATCGTTCACTAATAGGCTTGGCCCTGGAGATGCACAGGACTCGATCTAGTGTAAATTGGCCAAACAGCCTCACTTTTTACTGCTGGGGATTAACAAGAGATATATCAAAGCACAAAGACCACTTAACTCCTCAGGGGTACTCTTTATTTGCTTTGTATATGAAATTCTATTTGTGGAAGAACATGGGGCCTTTAAATGATGAACTTGGGACACCTGGAGGAGGATCAGTGGAAACATTATAGCTTATTTAACAGCATGCACTGCAACCCTGAACCTTTCTAGACATCACCCGAAAGATCTCTGTGTGTATTAATGGACATCAAACTGACTTTAAGCTGTCAGCTGCCTTTCTATAAAGTCTGTTTAACGTCTGACTGAGTTGATGTGTGAAAAGTGTCCGTCAGTGAGAATTCACAGTGAGCCATTTGACTTGTTGACGTTTCTATCATTTTTACTGTGCACTCAAAACCCCCAAAACCTTGTGCTAACCCCAAAAGAGTATTTCCAGTAAAATGTCTGACACTGAACATCTCCTGCGCTGCATGTGTGAAAAGGCAACTAACAATATCCAGACCTGATGGCTGATTGGTTTCTCTCTGCCATGAGTGACTCTGGTTTGTACTTTCTCTCTTTTAATCAACACTACACTTTGTTTTAATGTTCTATTACATTATAATGCTGCTTTCAGACATGCATTTAACTCCAGAGAATCTCCAGATATTCTCTAGAGGGGCTGTATGTGAGAATGCAAAGGTCCGACTGAGGTCCTTTTCATAACTGAAAACGTAAAATTACCCAACACTATCCCATATGTGATGAGGATAATTGTAACAGAATAACAGCTTTCCTAGGCTGTGTGTGAATGTGCCTGTTTCTGTTGGGTCTGTCTGTGGTAGCTTAGTTTTACCAAATTGTCCGGATCAATTTATCATAAGGGATGTTTACACATTTCTTATTATGTGCTTTTTTGTCTTACTACCTATATATTGACCACATACTTAATGGTAAATCAGCCCCTCAGTGTCCTCCATCTTCAAGATACTGCAGTTTGATTGGATCTATATTTACTGAAGGCAATCAATTATACACATGATGTCTGTGTAAGCTGGTTTGAATTGTTCCAATATTGTTTTCTGATCATATTTTACACACTTCATTTTACACAGCTTCTATCCATAGGATGACCACCCTCTGAACACCAATTTACAGCCTTGTTGGTCCATTAAAGGGGGAAATTACCTGTTTGTGCATTATGTGACAACATTTGTATCTATGTGTGCAGTTCATGGACAAATTAAGCCACTGAACACAAAGTGGTAGTGTGGCTCAAAGGGTAACAATTCATGGTGAGAAGATTGTGACGCTGCAGGTCAGTACTTACTGTCTTTTCAATGGCAGCGTAATCAGGACACAGGCCTCGATGATTTATGTCTGTCCTCATCTGCTTGTATGCCTAGATGGATAGATGGATAGATGGATTGACGGATTGATGGATAGATGGATAGATGGATAGATGGATAGATGGATAGATGGATAGATGGATAGATGGATAGATGGATAGATGGATAGACAGGCAGATAGATAGACAGACAGATTACTTAATTTGAAGCACACCTTTGTGAGATTGAACTTCATTTGCTTTGACGGCTATCTTAATGGAAACATGGCACAAACAGTAAACCTCAGACAGCAATTTTGATCAATTTTCATGCAATTCATAGAGTTCAAATTGAGAAAAAACACTCCCTCCTGCTTGTTTGTCCATCTCACTAGCCTGCAATAAATTGACGCCTCTACACTTAAAGAGGGTGAAAGTGCTCACGTATTTGAGGAAGATTTTCACCATTGCTGATGCTGTGAACAGCATACATATGAGAAGTGTGTATGTAACTGTGTACGAAGAAATAAAACTCACAAATGGCATTCCTTGAGACAAAGTCTGATTGAATGGGGCACAGTGACCTTATGTGCGAATATCTGGGGTGTACCTAGATATGATAAAGCCTGATTCTCTTTCATTCTCAGTCACACACAATGACTGGTTTTATGCCTTTTGCTATGCTAGTGACCAGTGATGCCGGTAACGCGCTACTTAGTAACGCGTTACTCTAATCTGACTACTTTTTTCAGTAACGAGTAATCTAACGCGTTACTATTTCCAAACCAGTAATCAGATTAAAGTTACTTGTCCAAGTCACTGTGCGTTACTATTTTGTCATTAATAGTAAAATATATATTTGATTTCGTGCCGCGGATGGGGGAGCAGCCGCCCTCCGCTCCACGCAGGCTCGGTGTGCAGCCCGCCGCAACGTATTTTGGGGGGGGGGTCCTCTTCCGCCGCGCCTCACGGCGTCTCTGGTGCAGTGGCTTCCTGTCTCTTGGACCGAGGGGTTGTGTCCGTCGCCGGTGCGGAAGGCGGGCCGTCGGAGGGGACCGGTGACTCTGGCCGCGTGCCGGGCCCTTCTCGCGGATCACCTCAGCTACGTCGCCCGCTCCGTTCGCCCCCCCCCTCCCCCACACCCGCCGATGCACCTCGGCCGGCGCCTAGCAGCTGACTGAGACCTGGGGCCTCATTTATAACCGTTGCGTACGCACAAAACGGGCCTGAAACGTGCGTACGCCACTTCTCACGTCAACGTTGGGAATTATAAAAACAAACTTGACGGGAAAATGTGCGTATTTCTACGCAAACTTAGACCCTCCCGTACGAGCGTTTTGGGGAGACGAGAAAACGGCGACACAGACGTGAGGTGGTGAACTGCAGCAGATTATTGATCCAATTCATCATTTACATTAAAACCAACAGTTTTTCTCGCGCGACGTATCTGCTCCACATGAGCCTTTTAATTAAAAAAATATAAAACAACTTTAAGCAAATAAGGTTCAGATTCGATTTAACGGCAGAGTTACAGAGCCGAGTCATTAATAGGTTTTAATAATATCTTCTAACACTGTGCGTGTATCATCAGATCGCTGCAGTGAACAGGACTGAGCCACAGAGCGCACAGAGCACAGAGCGCACTGGAGATTACTTATAAGAAATGAAGAAACTTTCCAAATAATATCCCAGAGGAGGTGAGGATCCACTGATGTGAGGGAATCGATCCGATGCTTTAAATAAATAAATACTGCCGTGACACCGGTGCGGGGTTCTGCTCGATGTGTGCATGTGACTGGAAGAACGAGGAGTAAGCGAGGGTTCAGCGATCTCTGATCTCACACAGTGTGTTATCCACCGCAGCAGCGGCAGAGTATCAGTGTATTTTCTTTATTAGTGACATCGGTGCTGTCCCATAAAGTCGCTCTTCACCTCCACCTCACTAACAAACACCTCGCTGTCACTGTCAGAAAGTTTCACTTCCTCTTCACATCGCTTGATGCCGTGACTCCGTCAGGACTCACGGTGGAAACCCATTGGTCAGCAGCATCATTTAATATTCACGCCGTGCTTTGCGTTTATCATTTATGGTGGAAAGTGGGCGTGTGGAGGGCGAATTTGGAGGCAGATCCACGTACGAACGTTTCCAAGTGGACTGTGATTTTTAAAGCGAACATTGCGTTCAGTTGTACGTGCGCACGGTTTTATAAATCGGAATTATCTTTTGCGTACGCCATTTCCGGATTTTGTACGTACGTACACTTTTAGTATGAATCCTACGCACTCTTTTATAAATGAGGCCCCTGGTGCGGACCACTCGCCCCACTCCCAGTGTTGCCAACTCCTCAGTAAGGAAAGTAGCTATTGGCTGATCGAAAAGTCGCTAGAAGTCGCTAACTGACGTCATCGCCTAATTTGCATAATTGTAATGGTCGCTGTAGGACGTACAAAAAGTGAGAAAAAAATATCCTAAATATGTTTAGAACTACAAATGAGCCTTCTTCTACGGAAGCGTATTGCATTAACTTAAAAAACTAAATTATGTTTTTTTGAGATAATTATAGGTTTTCAATAAAATAAAATAAAAAACAACTTTTGTTTTTCAAGTGAATGCAATACGCTTCCGTATTCTTCTGTTGATTATGTTTTTTATTTGTTATCTTGCCATTGAAATAGGCCATCACATCTCAAAATAACTTCATGACTTAATGCTGTGTCCTAGACACACATACAAAATCAATTTTGTACTATATTGTTAAATGTTAAAATATCAAATTTAATCAAAAGGTTGTTAAGTGGGGTGGAATTGCTGGCTCTACGTCCAACCCTCCTCCTTTATCCGGGCTTGGGACCGGCAACATTTTTAGTCTGGAGGACGCAGAGCTTGGCTCTCCTCTCTCTCTCTCTGTCTGCCTGCAAGGCTACTGGGAGACTGACCGCCTGTGAGTGCTCTGGGACGGTGGAGGGGCTTACGGCAGCACCCGCTGCTCGTTGAGGACAGTAACTGCAGAACGATACGTGCTTTCACGTCAGTCTCCAAAACTCCAGAAAGTCTCCAATAACACCAGAAAAAGTCGCTAGATTTGTCGCTAGTAGCTTTTGACAAAAAAAGTCGCCATGAGGCTTTGGAAAGTCGCCAGATTTAGCGACAAAGTCGCCAAGTTGGCAACACTGCCCACTCCACTGTTTCACTCATTACATGCGATAACAACATAAGATTAGTCCAAAGTTACACATTTATACATGATATCAGCCTACAGGTGGTTTTATACTCTTGTTTTGTAAAACCACTCCTTGCTTCTCTAATGCTGTGAACAACAGGTACAATGTTCATAAACATGTTGAAAAGAATTTAATAGTTACATTTATAACCAATGTATAAATAGTAAGTTTTGCCATTACAGTGTTAACAGTTAAATATGTCAGGTCAAGAAAGACTGTCTTAATTTTATTTTAGAAAAACAAGTATTTATGTCAAGTGAAGTCAAGAAAGACTGTCTTTATTAAATTTTTTATTGTTTTATAAAAAAAAGAAGTATTTAAGTTAAGTTAATTCAAGGAAGACTTTTGTTTTTATAAAAACATGTATTTTTTCAAGAATTAGTTTTTAAGTTACATTGTACATTGTTGTTGTGTACATTACTGTTAAAAATCCACTAATAAAGTGACTGTTGGCAAAACCGGTTGTCATTTTTATGTTGAGCCGGCGGGGGTGTTGTCGGCAGCTGCGGAATGTAACTAAGAAAGTAACTAGTAATCTAACTTAGTTACTTTTAAAATCAAGTAGTCTGTAAAGTAACTAAACTACTTTTAAAATCAAGTAGTCTGTAAAGTAACTAAGTTACTTTTTCAAAGTAACTGTGGCAACACTGCTAGTGACGTAGCTCGAGGGAGAGCAGTGTTGGTCCACTCTGAAATATCGCAATGACTACTGAACAGGGATCTACATATATAGTGCCACCATCAGGTCAACGTTTTTTAGTTATCACTCATCCATTGGACCACAGTTCAGTTCTCTACTCCTAAGCCACAGGGGCGGAACAACAAATGCGTCCAAACGAATGTCTCTTTTCATCCCAAGAAATGAAGGCTCATATGGGTGGATCCTTTACTGGCCAGTCTATCCTAGGATTCATTGAGCTTACCACTGGCAAGTAACGAGATGTCGGTTGCTTGAGTACCAGGCGTCAACTCAACCATACAGCTAGTACACGTTTAAAAAAACGAAGGATCTGACGTAGATCACGGAAATCCTCTGTAGACCAGTCCATTTAATTTCGGTTCAGCCTTTGTGGTCTACTCTGCCCACAAAGACAGTGTCCTCTTATAAGGAGGTGGCCCCTGAATTGGGACAAAGCTTGTATATTTAATAATGCTCATGGTCCAGGCTTGTGCACTGTTGTTCATTTAGAGCTCCTCTCAATCAAACAGCATGTTTCCTATAGTGACAACCTTTTCTGGAGATTTGGATGGTATCTGAATCCGTGTGGCGCTTTTTCTCCCCTTCTACACAACCTGTCTATGTCATGCTAAATGCCCAATGTACTTCAAAGCTAAAACCTTTTACTGATTTACATTATTTTTTTTTGTTTTTCTTTCAAGGGAAGACCAAAATTCAATAATAACATGGCACAGACAGTAAACAGAGTGCAAACAGTTCACACAATATCTTACTGTGTTTCCTTATCAGGCTCTGATATGATACTGAGGTGTTTTTCAGGGACATTGTTGGTGAGCTGAACTGAGTGATACAAGTAATACGGGAAAAGACAGAAAAATATGTAGATACTGTCTCTTCTCAGTTGCTGGTGGCAATTTGTGTGTGTGACCGTGTGTATAAGGGTGCATACAATCCTTAAGCTGCCGCAGACAAAAGGGAGCCAATCATTCCAGATTGCACTGGCTCCTTTTTGGGAGGAGGATTTCAGTTTGCTTTAGCCATGGACACAACAGGGCACCTTTCTTTCTAAGAATTCTCCCCTCTCCCCCCAAACTCCTAAGTCGCGCTCATCTGCTTTCATGCCGCGGCACTGCAGCCAGACTGCTTTACAAATTGAGCCTGTAATCTTGTCAGACATGATGGCTAACATGGTGGGAACGATGGGAGGTCAAGGGGTGGGCACCGCAGGTGGACTATGTGAAGGCTCCAGAGTGAATACAACCCAAAGCATGTAATCATACCTTCTAGCCTGTCTTGTGTCCATCACTCAACTGTTAGTTGTTGGGTGGTATGAAAAGTATTAGTCTAAACATTAAGCAAACAAAGATCATAGAATCCGGGTTTTTTATGCAATTATAGCGTGGTTGTAGAATAAGTTGGTTTAAAATATCAATATTGCAATGTTTGTTTCAGTTAATGGTTTCATCAACTAGAGTTAACTTGATTTAATAACTGTCAGTCAAAACAATTTGTGTCTTGTCAAAAAAATATTTCCAAAGCCATGGCATGAATCCTTAAACGACTAAGCTTTGAACTAGTCTACACATCTACACAGTAGTGCTGAGTTCCTTTCCACTCAGAATCTAACAGCTCAGACTACATCCACACGATATTCTTAAATTAAAAAACAATCTCTGTCAAGACGAGTTACAGCGTCATACCAGGAAAAAATCTCCATCCATACATACAAACCCACATCAACATGCATCACATGAAAATTCATGAACAATGGTCATGTGCGTGAAGGGGTGAACAGGAAGTAGATTGTCTACTAGAATTTGAACAACAATGTTGAAAAGTAAGAGAAGGGATTTGTTTTTTTGGAAGGACAACAACGTGGAGGTGTTACTGGAAGTAAGTGTTAGTACCCTCACCAAATATCCTTGCCTAGTAAGAACAATAAGGGAATATGCAGGATTGTTTTTGAGTCTGTTTCTGCACATCCACACTATAACACAACCTCCACATTTCACTTTACAACCAGCAACATTTCCAAAAGTCTACACTTTAGGGGCTCAAAAACTTTAGGGGCTCAAAAACTCCTGGATGCCAGTTGTATATGGAGTGGAGGTGATGTGTTTTAAAACTCTAAAATGTGTTAGTATGGATGTAGACTGAAAAAAGAAAAGGTGAGCGTAAAACAACTACAGCCAAATAATTAAATGCAAATGGCCGTGTTTAGTGGCCCTGCGCCTCACAGACTCTCCCCCTTCTAATCACCTTAGCCTCTAACACATCTTCAAATGGCTTTTCAGAGCCTGCTTTATGCAGTCATCATCTTATAGCAATTAAGTGTATCTTAGTGGAGCTAGACAATTAACCTGACGTTTTATTCCCACTGTCATTGGAACACTCATGCTGGATTAAGCAGTCCCAGCATGAAGACAGCTGAGGGGATTATTTGGGACTTCAAAGAGGCATTTATTTGTGTAACTCCTCATGTATGTGGGGATTAAAGGGGAGAGGCATTCAACTAAAGAACTAATGTGTCACTTTTGTTAGGTGAAACTGCATAATTTGTTCTAATTTTTCGAACTTGTATATGTTTTTCCTGTATATGTTGAGTGAGTTTAGTGATTCTTGAGTGCAGAACAGTTTAAAAACCTATGGGGACAGACAGACAGAAGCCTCTACCCACGAAGAAGGGCTTCATGATGAAACTAATTCTGATTCTATAGACAATGTATACAAAGCCTATGATAACTGTGAGCATATCTAGTAGTGCATTTGTGAGCAGGTATGATCTCAGAATACTCAGTAGAGGTATTTTTGCTTTTAAGCTGTGTGACAGACAAATTACATTGATGAGACTCCAATAATTCCTCTGCAGTAAAAGATGAAAAGTGTTACCACTGCAAGACACTCATGAAGCTCACAAATAACACTGACCTTGCAATTAACTCTCGCTCTCAGCTGCTTCTGTTTCTCCATCTGAACCAGGTAGCTGTCAGAGTTACTGCTATGGATGTGGAAGGCTGTGTTCTCACTCTGACAAGGGCTCAGCTCTTCTGCTGTCAGGGGCTTTCCTATAGCTGGAAGAACTGTGTAAGAGCCAGTGCCCTGTGACGAGGCAGTAGTAGGAGTCCTGAGGGGGCTTCGAGTCTGCTCCTCTTTTTCACAGGATAACGGCAACTGTGATGCCCTTGTCCTGAAACACAAAATTATTAGTGGATATTGAATGGTCCAATAATATTAGATTAGTACATCCGATTTACATCTTAATGTTTTATTATTATTATTATGGTCATTACAGAAATACTACAGTGAGGCCATAATTTCGACGAGGCACAAACAAATGTGACATGTGTTATATTATCATAATTATTATTATTATCATTATTGTATTGTAAAAATGTATATGTCTATATCTTTCATTCATTTTCATAATGCTGCATACTATCATTTGTCATCAGCTGTGTTGTGATTGTTGTGACGTGTTAAAGATATTCTATATTTTTTCTATGTTCCATTATTTGATGCCATACACATGTGTAATTTCTTTCTCATGTTGATTAAATAAAAGACAATATAAATGCTTTACCTTTGCCATTGTTCAGGACTACTCTCCAGGTTACGGTGGAGAAGTTGTGTATTCAGCACTTCCCGAGACAAAAAGGACTTTCTAGAATAGAAGTTTTTTTGTTGGTATCCTGTGGACAAGGCAAGTTGAAGTTCAGACTTGGAGCTCCAGTGAGGATGACCATGCAGAGAAGCTAGGTTGATGATATCATCCTGGCCATCCCTCTGCTGAAGTAATGAAAGAAGATGGGATGACGTGTTGAGCTTGATGTTGAGGTGGATGGTCTGGGGCAAAGGCTGTGAGGAAGTCGTCTTCTGAGGTTCAGGCTGAGTTACAGCAGCTGCTTGAGCTAATGGGACACTCAAACAATCTCCCGGCTCAGCTTTGACCGCCACAGCTGGGGGCTGCCGTCGAGAGGGGTTGGGGTACTCTTTACACTGGCCTTTCTTCCCCTTGCTGATCTGGGTGACCTGAGATTGGAGAAGGATTAACAGCAAGGATAAGAATATTATCATTGATGTATGATCTGTATGTCCATATCCACCTGAAATAATGTGTTTTAATGCCAGCAAACAACCTTTAAATATGGGTCTCATTTCACCATCATATTGAAAGGCTGTGGATGTTTGTAGCTTAAACTCTTCTGCATTTCTGTGAGATATACTAACTGTATATAAATGCAGTGTGAAGCACAAAGTACCAGACAAACATTAGCTCTGAGTAAGAGGGACAATTCTTTCTCAAGAATAAGGGCTGGTACACCTCTTAACATGATCGGACCAAATTATTTAGCAAGAGGCCTGTGAGCGTGTGTCTCATGCATCTAATGTCGTTGATTTGGCAAAACACCAGCTTTTACCATTCCAGTGGGAAAATATTTATACTCCTCGGTTTTATGTTTTTCATTACGGCATTAATCGTATCTAGTAAGCCCCAGTGAAACAACATCATTAGTGACCATGCTCCCAAAATGAAACAAACAGCCAGGGTGATACTGACCCCATGGTGTAGAAGATAAATAGCCCTGATCCAGTTTCCACAGCCCCAATAGTGCAAAACAAAGACAAATACTGCGGGGGGGGGGGGGGTCCTACCCGCAACTGTTGTGTTTTTTGGAGCAACCTCAACTCAGGGTCCGAGCTGTCCTGCTGATTCTCTGCTGGAGCTAGCTTCTTAAGAGTTTCCTGCACCTTTAAACAGAAATAGCAGAGAAAAGCATTACACTGATACAAAAAAGTATTTAATATATTTTCTGTCGATACAGTAAAACTGGAGCACACTCTCATTGAGACCAGTGCCTGACCATTAAAAACTACACACAAATATAAGGCTATTATATCATCCATTATTATCAGGTATCATATTACATCAATTTACTATTTCAGGTCCTAATGCAGTGTGGAAATGTGTCCTATTAATGCTGTAATGAAAATAATTAAACTTCAGGACTCCCCCAGTGGCAGAGGACCACCTGAGTGAATCGATGGTATTGACAGGCAGAAGACTTTTTCATGGAACACCAGTAATTCTGAGAGGTTGAGTTGGAGAAGGTCACAGCGAATGCGGATCCAGGTGTAACATATCTATCGATTAGTGTGTTTGTCATTGCATCTAATAGCATGAAATGCTACAGTTATGCTGAGAGAACCCAGACAATTTCAGGGTACTGTTGGGCAAACCAGCATGTAAGCTATACCAGGGTTTCCCCCAGAAAACTTGCTAAGCCTGGTGGTAGGGCTGCTAGAAGGCACCCGCGGGGGGGGGGGGTGTTGAGTCGGATTTTGAGCTGGACACCATTGTTTCTTATACTCTAAACATGTTGCACTTTGTTTAATATGCACACCTAACTTTTTTATTTTGATAAGGGGTTAAATAGATACTTTGATATCTTTTTGAGTTGCACTGCTGACTTAACTTATAAGCCCTCTTTTTTATTTATTTTTAGATAGATAGATAGATAGAGTACTTTATTCATCCCCGAAGGGAAATTAAGTTGTCATAGCAGCCGGTATAATTGAATACAATAAAATACAATACAATATCACGTTGGAGTTGCTAGTTTAAACCTACAGTTTTGCACTTTAATATTTGAGCCTTTGTTTACATTTTGTTTTGTGCTGCATTATATGGTGACATACAGTTTGTTGTTATCAAAATAAAATTAACTGAATTGAAATGGTCAATTTGATTTTTTTGGAGGAAAATTAATCGTTTAGATTAATCGACTAATCGATAAAATAGTCGTCAGATTAATCGATAGAAAAATAGTCGTTAGTGGCAGCCCTACTTAATATTAAAAAAAAATTCAAGTTTGCTGTGAACATAGCAGTCAGTCCTCTTATTTCAGAAACAATGAACCGTAACAGTTTGGTTACCAATAAAAGATAAGCATACTACTTCTTTGCTTTCAGCCAGCTACTCAAACAGACAAGCAACAAAATAACAAACAAACAAAATACACAGGCAAGTGTCGGCCTACTTTGAAATAAATTAAACACAGAACTTTGTAGGGCTATTTGAGTCCTCCTCATATTTGTGGAAAATGTATGAAATAAGAAGTACCCTATTTTTAAATAAATAAAACCAAATAGCTGCAGCCTAATCGTGTAACGGACTAGGTTTATGTTTATGTTCGGTTTTGACTTATGTTCAGTAAAACACTGTGTTGAAGGAGCGTTCTGATGTCTGAGGGTCAGTGAAGGCGACGTATGTTCAGTAAAACACTGTGTTGAAGGAGCGTTCTGATGTCCGAGGGTCAGTGAAGGCGTCTGGGTGGGACATGTGACTGTTTGGACCAATAGGATGGTTGCTTGGGGATCGGGGCTCAATGAGGAAGTGAAGTGTTGTTGATGTGCGCGAGTGACGGATTTATTTATTTTTTTTAAATAAAAAAAACATTCAACGCTTAGCCTGGCGGGGGGGGGAGTAAAGCCTGGCGGCCTGCAGGCCTATACAGCACTGGGGGAAACCCTGTATACGCTCCTCTGTCTTTGTCTTTCAAGCTGAGTTTGATCATTTTGGTGATTAACTCAACCTCACATTATCTCACTAACCAAGCAGGCGCATGTATTTTCAAATGGCAGAGACTTTGAGACATTTGGGTGGTGTTACAGATGAACGAGGGCAGAGAAGTTGTTTGAAGATCATTAGCAGGCGTCAGTGAATCCTGTGTGTCCGGCAATGTACACACTCACACACAAACACTTTGCACCTCTCACCTTTACCCATTCCCCCTGCTATTGCCTTTTGTGACCCATTATAAAAATCCCAATCAGTTGGAGCAAATGATCAAGCCTGTATTGCATTTTGAGCATGGTAAGCTGTGTAATATCTTTTCTACTAAATTGGGCCTGCAATTGCTTCTCTGCGAGACGATGTCACAACAAAGTCGGGCAATTGCAGCTAGCTGTATTACCTCCTGTACCCGGGAAACATCTGCTTTTCGCAATAAGGACTTCAAAGGGGCTGTGGATCTTGAATTGCATTTAGCTGCTATTGTGGCCGGCCCAGGTAATCTTGATTAGGTGTTTAGACTGGGGCAGGGTATACAGTGGCAGAGAGCTCCCCAGAGCTTTGGTCTAAAGCTATTAAAAGATTGTACATTATGTTCCCATGGCTTTGAAGTGAGGGCCTGCGAGAGGAGAAGGGACTCTGAGGGCTGAGTGCAATAGCAGAAGATTGATCTGCTACTTCTGTCTTTATCAAAGGAGGCCCGAGCCCCGATGAAGCCAATCACTGCCTGCAG